>NW_009954309.1:523666-546944 GCF_000747805.2 Chaetura pelagica
GTGTATTAATGGAGAATCAATCACACACAGTTTATACAAATGATCAATCCATCTCACAGGTGTTCATCCACCTCATGATCTTTAGTAAGCTTTAGCTGGGTAAAGAGTCCAACTGCACAAATAGCTTTTAAAATGATGTAACTCAAGCTCACTATTTTTTAGTTTTCACATATTCATTTTTCTCTGGTGTGCATGCATCATCCCCAAAAAATGAGATTGCTGATGATAGAGTCAATGAATAAAAGAATGCTGTACAAGTTACCTCAAGTGTACTGATCTGGAGGAGGCTTTTGCAACTCAGATATCTATAACTACTATAAAGGAGGGTTCATAAAATAACCCCAACTGGATCACAGCTGTAATACTGACTTCTAAACAAAACCAATTATAATTTTGTTTGTATTAACCCAGGTATTGCTAAAAGTAAGTGAAAATTGCTCTTCTTCAGTACTCCAAGTAGATTTTTTTCTCTCCCACAGAAATAGGTTTACAAGAGCAAATTAGATTGTGGCATGATGAATGCATCTCACCAAATTTTTGCAGAGTAGCAAATTAGTTTATAGTGATTTTCTTGAAAACAATGTAAATGGCTGCACAACAGCACAAGAATAGAGATGTTTTTCATAATATATGGATAAATGATTCAATGGAAAGGAGATGTAATCAAAGCACAAATGTAATGGTTTATGCAGAAAAAATCCAAATGTTTGAAATATTAGTCCATTATATAAACTTGTGTAATTACTTGCTTTTTAACACATGATGTGTTAAATACTCAGCAGGAGAGTATAAAGGAATTAATCTGCATGAAGGTTGCTTGTATTCTAAGCAGATTATTCATTTTTAGGTGTTTTAACAGCCATGGATTAAACCCAAGATTTTTGTTGTTATTGTTTTCAAATAACTTAAAATAGCAATTATTTTGGGAAGTACTAGTGATTTGCCATTAAAGTACTTGATTGATAGTTTTCTGATAATCTCATGTATCCGCCCCTAAAAATGTAAACATATTTTGCTACTGATACATCTGTTTGAGTCTCCACATTTTACATTCAAGAAATTCAAGGTAGAGAAAGTTTGATCACATGCATAATTTTTCATACAATAGTTACTTGTTGCTTAATTTTTAAGTAAAAGGGAAAAAAAATAAAATTGCACACAAAAAATTGTCATCATTTTGTATAAATTAAGCTACGTTGAGGAAGACAAGGGAACAGTTAGATTTCTGTAATTTCTGCTTGTGGTCCAAGGTCCAAAAAATTACAATAATGGAATAAAATAATGATCTAACAATAGATTACTTGTCTTTAATTACTGCCAAGGAAAAACTTCTTAGAAAAAAAATCAAGATGCTTTAATTCTCTTAGCTCTGCTGTTCTGCAACAAGAATATATTTCATGACTAAATGTTTTATTAATTGAAATTTAGTACTGATAAGTATTGCAGCTTTAGGAACTATTATTAATTTTTTCTAAATGTAACTATTTCCCAAGCCTACTGTAATATCTAAATTGAGTCAGTAAGAGCTTTTGAGGAGAAGTTTTATCTTCAGACCCAGTAGTCAGCTACAATCCTCTTTTTATTTTTTTATTTATTTTTTTTTTCTCCTTTGGAGACAGTCATGTTCTTAATATCACTGGACAAATCTATGATAAGCTTTACAAGGGAGCCCCAAGGAATAGGGTCCAAGAAATAGGTACTATATGTAGTAATGTTGTTTATCTGTTATAGCCTTAATGTGTGCTTTACCCTTCAAAGATATTTTGGCAAAGCAAGGTGTCAGAAATCCTTGGAAAGTATCTATAGTTCAGTTTCTTCCTTTATTTGTAGAAAATGCATGTATTTGACTCTGACGGAAATTTCTGTTCCATACACCTGGATTTGGTTCCCTTCCCCAACAGGTTAGGTTACAGACAAGTTTTATTCAGTTTATTTTTCACACAACATTTTACATTTCTTCATATTAGTTTGCATTCCACTGTTTTCTCTTGAGTCTGTGTTAATGACATTATTGCCCTTGGTGTCCCTCTGGTCATACTCAGCCACTCTTTGAATATCATTACTTTGCTTCCTCACAACCAGAGTGCATAGTCTTGGTGAATTCTGTTGCTGCAGCCTCTCCAAAACACCATCTTCCATCTGCATTGACAATGCAAAAGCCCTTTCTAAGGGTCTCTGCAGCTTACTTCTGAATCACTGCCATATTTAACAGTTACTGTCTTAACCACCTCTATTTCAGAACTTTTTCTTGACTATTTTTTTTTATTATAAAAATAATGTTTAGTAGCTCCATGTACTCCATTCTTCTGTTGCTTCAAGTATTATTATTCATCTTCAAGACCCACGGTAACTTACCATTCGCTGCCTATCATCTCATACACAGTTTCAGAAGAGTGGTCCTCTCCTAGCTCACATCAGCCATTAGCTCAGTCGTCCTCTCCCACTGGTTAAGAGTATTTTTACTTCCATTTCTGCTGCCTTCCCTGGGCAAGGTGCACAGGTTGGATTGCTGTACAGGTTTGATGCTACAGCCCAGATAAATGCAATAATCTCATACTAGCTCCTTGTAAAAGTAATCATTGAATGAGCTGCTGAGGGAACTGGGATTGTTTAGCCTGGAGAGGAGAAGACCTTATTGTTCTCTACAGGTACTTGAAAGGAGGTTGTAGAAAGGTGGGGTCAGTCTTTTCTCCCAACTAACAAGTGACAGGACAAGAGGAAAAGGCCTCAAGTTGTGCCAGGGGAGGTTTAGATTGGATATTAGGAAAAAATTCTTCACAGAAAGGGTTGTCAGGCACTTGAACAGGCTGCCCAGCAAGGTGTTTGAGCCACCATCCCTGGAGGTGTTTAAAAGACGAGTAGATGTGGCACCCAGGGATGTGGTTTAGTGGTCTACTTGATGATGTTACATTAACAGTTAGACTTGATTTTAAAGATCTTTTCCAACCTAAATGATTCTATATTCTATAGTTGTTGTGTTCCGGGAGGCCCTGAGTTGAGAAAAGAGGGTGGGAGAAAAAGTTTCAGTTAATCATTAGATTGCTCCAGTCCCCCTGCCACAGTGTCTCCCACTCCTCGTTAGACCCCCTTCATCAGCACAGTGTTTGTTTGCCCTGATGAATAGACAAGAGCTATGCCAAAGTGCATCCCTGCCTGTCCATAGCCAAAGAGACGAAATAGCCCATGATGTCTCTTAGCCACTGGCAGGCTGGATAGTTTAAAGACACCAGATGTTGTACAGACCTGGATCACAGACTAAACTACAGATATCTCACACTGAAAGAGAAGGGGAAACTGCCTGACCATATACAAAAAAAAAAAAAAAAAATAATCACTACCAGCTCCTTGGAGCACAAATATTTCAGGCAAATATGTAGGGCCATTTCCTTTTCAAAATGAGAAAAATTAGGTAAAGGCTGAACATTTCATACAAGATCCTTTATTGTATAGTCTGCATTTCCCACAAACTGACAGCAAGTAATTTATAAGTCTATTCTGGGAATAAGAGTTTCTTAGGCCCTATAGATAGCTGTTATTACTAAATACCAAGGGTATAATACAAGGGACCATGACATCTTTTCTCTACTAGTGTGTGGCTATTTAATTCCACGCTATTATTTAGTTTATTATTGTTATGGTTTAAGCTCTGTCTCATATTTTACTTATTTAATTAAGTTACATGCATATGAAAAGGAAAACATACCTCCTGGAGTCTTGGCTGTCTTCCTATCTAGCAAAAATTATCACTGAAAAAAAATGATGGGGTTTCTTGCCCAAAGTAATTTCCTAGTTAGTTTAGTTAGTTTAATATATCTTTCTCAAAGTAAGAGTGATGTCAACTTAAAATACACATCCATGTACCAAACAGGAAAAGAAGCCCATAAAAAGACTTTGTGATTTTGAGGTGCTTTCAGCTTGTCCTTTCTAAAAACTCTAATTCAAATTAAAAAAAAACAAAACCAAACCACAAACAACAACATTCAATATGACAGGTTATGAAGATACTTACTCTTCTTGGCAGTTGCTTATGATTGTTTTTCTCTGTGACTAAGTCCATGATGTCTGGATATTGTCTAGACACACCTGCCAGATCAGGGCCCTCACATGAAGGATTTGGCTATTTTCTGACTTTGAAATGAACTTAGCTCTGTTGTGAGATACATGGTTCCTCTGGCCATGGATAATCTTGAACTTCAGATGACTGTTATTTTTTCTTCTGGAAAGCAGGCACTTGAGCATCAGGTTTGTACGTGGTTATGAGAAGGATTTGAGGATCATGCTTTTGAATCACAAATTTTGTTCTGGTTCCATTTTGTGTGTCTTTTGGATGGATATCTCCTGACATGACTGGGATCTGTAGCACGGGAGTATGTTGCACAAACAGCATTCTCACCTTTTCAGTCATGAAAATTAATGAGTTAGTCCACTCAGAGAAAATTGTATTGAGAAAACAGGAAAAGTGTAGCAAAAACCAGACAACCTTGAAGATTTTGCCAAACAGCTAAACTAAATGAGATCATTCCTAGCACAATGTCTCATAGAAAGTGAGAGAATTTCTTCAGTGAGTACACAGAAACACTTGTCTAGTAACAACCTTCTTGAAAGTTATATTCTTCTGCTATTACAGACACTTTAGCTAACATCTATATTTCCTGTGAAGAATAAATGTTTGCATTTCTGGTATGCATCCATCAAGGTTATGGTGAATGTGATCTGCTTCATCAAATTAAGAAACAGGTAATACAAAACTGCAGTATTAACAAGGTGGTTTTGTATATCAGTGTAATTTTTATGCACATAATATACATTGTGTATTTAAAAATAGTTCTTGAAATAATAAGAAATAATAAGATAATAATGGAACTCATCAAAATTCCCTACATAATAACTGGTAGCTTTATTGATGAGCATGGAACTGTCTTCACCGGTTTCTCTGCATGCCATGGTCATCTTCATGAGGCACTAGGGTCTGTAATTCTCATCACTTCCTCAGAATGTCTTCAACCTCCTTAGATCCATTTGCACAAATATTGCTGGGCATTGCATCTTCTACGGTGGAAAGACTTCAAATAACAGATGCTTTATGATAAAAAGGACTCTCCACTGTTGGATGAGGAAGTACAGGGACACGTCTGTAAAAAATCAACAAATGGAAGTAACACGAAGGCTGCTGAAGGGCAAAGCTATGACTTTAATAGTATAGTGCTTATCCAGACTTTTCTGTTTCAGTCTCTCTGTGTGTAGCAGCTGTCATTTTATTTTCATTCCTTAAGGTCACCTTAAGCAATTACTATAATTTTGGTTAAAATGTCATATAAACCTAAGTGATCTACTTGAATTGTAGTTATTTTATTCTCTTCAGCTTTCTGAATGTTCTGATTCTGTGTAACAATGGAACTGTGTAGAAATTAATCAAATGAAGACATCTATCCAAATGTTCTCTCTGAATAACACATATTTAAATTGTAAAAAAACCAAAACTTTTCCAGTTACCTGCCTAGCCAGGAATCTGAGGTCATTCATTGTTCCCTTACTTTTAACAGAGGGGATAGTAAGAGCTCAATGCATTTCTCATTAAAATGAACAATAGAAGAAAAAAGGTTTTAAATATGCACATGTAAGACTAACTTTTTTCAATGTAAGGTGTTTTTTTCCTATTTGGAGAGATAGTGTAGCCTTACCTCAGTTCAAATGTAGCTGTATACAATGAGAGGAAAAATGTTTAAACATCCCAGCATGGGTATTTCCATTTAAATCTGATTACAGTGAAATAAAACTGTAGCTATTAAAGGTTTAGAAGAACTACAAATACAAGCAGTAAAAGAAGACAGTTAGTAAATGAGGTAGTAAAACATTTCAGCAGGGCAAACAGTTTATAGCACTCAGCCTTCCCGTAGCAGCCTGTGCTACTCACTACAGACCCATGCACTGTTCCCTGAACTGCACTTAAACCTGCAATTAACCTTTCACGCCTAATGAAGCTGTTTTGCTGGAAAATTAAAATATATAGTACTGCCTGTTTTTACAGAGACTGGGAGGAGTGCATCTCAAAATGAATGACTATTTCAGATGCTTTTGTTCGGATGCAGAATTAAAGCACTGTTTGTGTATAAATCGGGAATGTACGTTTCCTGACAATCTCATTTGCTGTGCTGTACTTTATTCCTGTACTTATTAATTGTTTTGCATAATTGTAAAAAAAACCAACATCAAAAAAAAAAATCCACAAAAATTCACACACCAGTAATTTTATGATTAGACACTTACTTTCTGAGGATAAACTATTACCATTTAACTTCCATTAGGAAAGACAATAGTTCTGCTAAAGATAACTAAGTTTGTATTGCTGGTGTTTTTCTCATTGTGGATGCAATTATCTCTTACAAAAATATACTTTCCACTTACGTATTTGACTGGGCTCACTTCTTAATGATCTTTCCATATATATCCTTAAAAGAAGCTAGAGGTTGTTTTAGCTGCATATAACTAGGTCAGGTTATTTCTATAACATTTAGTAGAAAAACAAACTAAAGTTAAAATTAGGTCCAGTCCTGCCAGAAATGAGACTATTAGGGGTGACCCATTGATTCTCCATGTGGAATGCTTACTGATTCCACTGTTTCCTTCTGCCACCTTCTTCAAGAGTCAGAAGCAACCAGAGGCCATGTACTGGTTTGGAAAATGCCAGTTTGGAAGGTAGGTAGGATATTTAAATGGCAGCATTCAGGAAAGATGGATAAATGAAATAACTTATGAACTGAGGTAACAGATGTAGAGCACTATACCATTTACAGTTCCAACTTTAATGACTGTAAATGTATTCCATTTGGGTTTTTTTATACACAAAACTTGTAAGATGAACGGAATATTTTGTGGGTTGTTTTCTCTTTTAATGAATATTTAAGTCACAGCATTTTTATCAAAACTTCTGTTGTATTTTGATGTAAATTTTGCTTGCTCACAGTGTCTGTGCATCAGCTTGACTTGGTAAATGAAATTCCTTTAGACTGCCAGTCTGAAATAATGAATTGTTCCCCCAGTTAATTGTATTGCATTGATAACAAGGAACTAGGCTGGGCGTAGAGAACATAATAAAGGAATTTCATCAGATGATTCGTGTGACATTTTGAAAAATGATCTTCTGTAGTGACCTGATTTTAATGGAACTCTAACTACATGCCAGTATATCCCAGTATGCAGCACTAGAATTGAAGGAAATAGTTCTTCCTTTTTGTTAATTGTTATGTAAAGTGAGGTTAGCATCATACATCCAAGTCTATTTTAAAATATCTCATGAAAATGGAAAATCTGTTTTCCTAAGTGCATTCATACCATTTAGCAAACTCCAGAAGCCTTACTGTTAAAGACAGGATCACATGTAAACAACCATCCAAATGTTATTTAGGTTTTATCCCTGAATTTGCTAGTATCAGATACTGATGATACTTTAAAGGTGCCTCAAAGATTTCAAAAATTTAATCTATCAAAGTCCAATTTAAGGCATCACCAGCTCATGCCAGGAAATGTATGTATTTGTGAGGAAAACAACTTAATTAATCTTGGCTCTTACCTATTCTGAAATGATAATTGTACTTAGCTTTTTGCAGTATAGTGCCCTGCATTTCAAAAAGCTGAATGCACATTAATTAATTTTTGCAACATTTTTGTGAAGTAAGAAAAGTAGTGTTACAGTGTGCAATAGCATTGGTTCTTTTCTGGATACTGGAAGCCTGAACAAAATCTGACAGGATATCATATACGAAGGAGGAAGCCTGTAGAAAAACTTGCAAGTGAAAAATATTTTTTGCAGTTTCTTAGTAGATAGGTGTTGTAATGTGGGAATGCAGGAAAAAAATATTGCAAAATTGGATTCTGTAATAGATAAACTGAGTTTGGTATTGGCCTGAGATAAAAATAGAGACTGCCTGTTAAACATGGTGAAAAGTATTTCCAAAGGTTTCCTTGTGGAGTGGTACTGGTTAGAGATTGAGATGGACGGGGAGCCAGCACCATCTTTACCTACATTACGGGTACATATAGATATGCTTTTGCAGATTAAGTTTCATGGTTTTATAGCAGCCATGGTGCAGTAGAACATATGAATGATGTGAATCCTCCTAATCCATTTCATTGCAATATCCCCTGTGTGAATTTAAAAATTCAGAACTGCCATGTATTGTGTTGTCAATGACAGCACTTCAGCAGAAGCCAGTAATTTCTAGTAAGTATGTAATAACAAGCAAGTGGAAGAGTAAATTCTTATAAACTACTAATTTTCTAAGCATGCTTATCTGTGCCCTCTGTAATACCCTGTTAAGATTGTAACAGGTCATGAGGTATCAACAACTTTAACAATATGAAAAAGAACAGTTTTTGTGAGTTGTCAACATTTAGAATTTATTCATGCCAACACCATCACAGTTCAATGTCTGTTCACAAATCCATGCATCCTGAAAAGATACTTTCATATCTTTTTGTTCATGGTAAATCATAATTTTCTGAATATTGCCAAATAAGGGAGGCATGTATATTACAAAGGAAAATATTCAAGAGTACAATTATTTCTTCACAGTGGTCTCCATTTCTCTTTTATTTTCTGATTTGATTTTTTTCATCAATGCACAAACATAGTAAATGAAAATCCATGTCAGAGAGCTGCTGGTCCAGATAACCAAGAAAAGGGTAATAAAGAGAGGTGATGCTAAGATCACATAGCAAATCAATAAGAGAATTAAATGGAGCTCAGTTATCCTGATTTCCAGTCTAGTGTTTTAACTGCACTTTTTTGCTTCCTCTGTTTCTTCACTGTTACTAGGTAGCATTTTAGGAAGCGAGAATATGTTATCAAACTCAGAAATAAAACTGATCACTTCTGGGGAAAGCAGAAAAACTTGGCATGAAAGGAACCATCACACTTCTGTGGAACTCTTCTGAGGAAAACTGGGCATTAAATTATCTTTTTCCTTTGTTTATCTTACAGGTCTTGCAATTGCAAGTGCACTGATAGACATTTCACAACAGAAGCCTGCGGACTGTAAAGATAAGAGTTCAGGAGTCAGAAATCGAAAACATCATCTTTCAACACGTCAAGGAACTTGTGTCTGAGATTTGAAAACAATAATTGTATATTCTGTAATGTTCTCTTTTTAAATGGCTTCCATTGAAAGCTATACTACAGCCTCAGTTTTTATGGAGGCAAATCTATGAATGCACATTTGAGGTACTGCGCTCTGTTACAGTCACCCAGCCTACTATACCCCAAAGCAGAACAAACTTATGGTAGCTACGAGTATGTTTGATGAGCTTTGATAAAAAGATTGGATCCTGATATCAACAAAATGTGGAATAAAATACCTAGTATTCTTGATCCTGAACATATCAGAGCAGGGAAAATCCTTGAAGAGAACTAGGGGAAACTGTATATTGTTTTATAATGTAGAAGGAAATTGTATAATTGAAACCCAAGCAAATTCCAGGAAACTAAAGGACATTTTTTTACAGCTTCATGTAACAATGAGAATTGTATAGTTCTTTCCTTGTAATCAGCATTAATATTTCTTTCCTTCAAGCAGGAAATAAAGAGTATCATTTGAACTTAGGTGCTTTTTAGCCTTGCCCAAAATAGGTAGGCAGCTTTTGAATTCAGCATAGGTATAACCCAAGAATACCACATGTCATATTTGAAAGATAATTCCATAAGAACTTGAATTGAGCATTTTTTTAATTATTTTTTTTACTTTGCAAAAACCTCAGAATCATAATCTGGGCTGCAGCACAGTGATGAGTGGGCTTTCATGGTTTTGTTCCTAAGAGTCTATTCTGAATTCTGAATCATATATATTAGAAAGAGTGTATGGGTGTCCTCCATACCAGGTAACTGATTAGCAAAATTAATTGAACATGGAAAAGCTTCTTCTCAATCAAGTTTGATGGTTTTTTTTGTCTGAGAGAGTCTCCAAGATTGCAAATCTAAGGAGAGTTTACCTTGCTATTATTCTACCTGCTCCCATTCCAGTATTGAAATTTGCTAGCATCTATATATTGTCCTGATCTCCAAACTGAAGAAATGAATCCCAGTCAGCCCTTTCACCCTTGTTTTTATAATAAAGTATGGATGGTTTTTTGGTTCTCCTAGCTGCAGAATTTAATCTCATGCTTTCACACCGGTAAAGGAGTTAACCTGCATAACAAAAACGAAATAAATGTTCAGAAATCCAAGTTACTTCCAACAGTGGTATTCAAACTTGACATCCACTATGGAACATCCCACAATCAGTACTCACAGATGGAAGTTTCCTTTCTATAGGACATTAGTCTTTTGGGGGCTTGGTCACCACAACAGACAACCTAGCAAACAGCTTTAATAGCCCTCAGTCTTTTTATGTACTCAAAATTCATTAATTTACAAAGGAGTAAGAATGCTAAGGGGTAAGTAGCAGATGTGTCTTGTTCTCATTTACACATTACATGTTGACAGCAGTATAATATGAACCAGTAGTTTTGTATGAGCTTGTTGACAGTATAGTCTCTCAACTCCAAATTTGCCACCCTACTAGTACAGAAGAATGATACAGAGGTATAAATGCCTCATATAATGATAGACTTTTGGTAAATATGAAAGATATACAAAGATAATTGATGTTTACTACTATATCTGTATTTTTCATGTTCTTTTTATTTCAGGAAAATGATGAAATTTTACTGTTTATAGTTGATTCCATAGTTACTTGCATGCCATGGTGGTGCAGTAGCAGTAATAAAGCCCTGTTGTGAGTTGTGTTTATTTTGTAACACCATTCATACATAGATATCAGCTTAATTTGGATGAGGACTAAATGTAAAAATAACTATAAAAAGGAACAATTGTACAGTATGTAGTTATATCTTTTACAGGAATATTAGGTTGCGTCTAACCATGACTGCTCTATTATTTTGATAAATTATGCACTTATGAATTATGGTATAATTATTTCTTATGCTGGCATGATTGTTTCAGTATTTTCATATCTCTAAAATAAGATTATTATCCTAAAATAACACCATCACAATCTTCTGATTTTATTGCCTATTCTGGCCTCAGTCTCTTAAGTCTTAGAATTTTTAAAATTCCTTTTTAAAGCTTCTGTTGGGAAATTTAAATCAGTGCTGCTTAGCATAGTGACAAAAATGGTGTTTTGAAAACAGCCCTTTCTGTCAGTTTTAAATTTGATCCGTTTGCATGAATATAAATGGATGGAGCTGGTTTATGTGATGCATACACTTAAGCTAAAAGAAAAGAACCACTTGCCTGGAATATATTCCAGACTCTGTATTATCCTCAACCTAAACATTTCACATAAGAAATATCCAGTGTGTGTTTTGTGAATGTACTGGAAACCCCATACACAGAAAGACCATGTAATCTTGAGGATCAGTTTTGACTGTTCTCACTCAGAGAGGATGACATTCCTCTGTATTTGAACCAGAGTGTGACAGTTACTTGAAAAGCAGGTATGAGTTTTAAAGGGATTAAAAGATTTTACTGCAACACTGAAGATGGGCAAATAGCTATCAGCCACTTTTTTGTGTTAGCAGCTAGAAATTTATTTTAGTTGTACAAGAAAGGCATGTTTGTGATGGGATCATTCAGCATTTTCATTCACTCTGAGAATGTTTTTTCTTAAGTTATCTTTCTTCTCCCAGGGTCCTTGATTGCATGCAAATTAGTAAAAGACATATAATAAAAATACTTATGTCATGGCCACACAAGTATCAGAAGTTTGCCAACACATCTCAAAACACCATTGCAGAGTAGCTATTACATCTTTCTGTCTTAAAGGTAAAAAGATAGTGTAACATGTCTGATAACTAAATTTTGTTACTTGTTGGCAACTGCAAATTTTTTAATAATGACCACTGTACATCAGATGTTTTACCAGTTGTCACATTATTATTGCTTCATGAAAAAGCCAATTTTTAAAAATCTCTTCTCCAATTTAACTTTTCAGCTCTTTCTTAGAGTCAGAAAATGTTGAATGGCCTGTTTTAGCCCTAATGAGATTTATATTGGATGAAAAATAAGCAACTAAGTGCTGTTCTGGAAAGTAAGCCCCAGTGAAGTTCTGATTGTCAGGATTCCACCTCTCCAGCTTTTCATAGCTGACTGCTCTATTAATAGTTAGAGTCCTCTCTCATCTTCCCAAATAAAAAAAACATGGACAATTCAGACTGGGACATGGAATTCATGTATAAAAACTGCAGCAATAATTATTTTCTAAATAATCTAATGTAGACAGCTGGAATCCTGATGGTAAGAATTTTAGTTTGGCATCACTTTAATAGGATGTTCAATCTTCATGCATAAAAATGTTCATAGTATTCATCTAAATTATAAAATTATTATGTACCTAATTTCATTGCCAGTTTTTAAAAACCATATGAAAGGTTTCTTGACAATAAAGAAAAAGTCTCTGTTAAAGGTAATTAAAAATCCCTCTCTTTTTTTTTTTTTTCTCTAAGCAAAGTTGTCCTATCCAGAATGTTTCACATGCTGGGGAAAATTAAATACATTAACTCCATTTTTTCCAATCTCCAGGGTGCAGCATTACCTGAAAAGCTGTAATTCACTGATACTTGTTTCAGATTATCTCTAGAGTAAAGTATAGAATGCCTAAGGCTATTTTTGGTGCTTACAGAATATAACAGAAGAACTACTGTTGTCTACAGGTGGCCAGAGTTTCCCATATTGTCTTCAACTATACTTGCTTTCTAAATGCTAATGAAGAAGAACAAAGCTGGCAAAAGCAGGCCTTGCAGAACCTGGGCTTTTATAGATCAGGGCCATATATTGTTGGAGCTTTTTCTTAGTTAATGAAATTTCACTCTCAAAATGGATGCTGATATTTCTATCTGACCACATGTATCCATTTTGATGGCTATGGATATTTCACGTGTAAAAAATCATCATCTTGTATGTTTAGTTGAAATTCTCTGACATTTATTGTGATGCTGAAAGGGGAGTATTATTACCTCAGGTTTTCTTACACTGATATTTCCTTGGTCATGTAAATTGAAGCTGAGTCATGTTTTGGTAAAAAACATCTCTTTGCTCTTCCAATATGCTCAAAATTTCCTTCTTCTAAAAGTAAGAAAGCAAGGTTGGGAATGATGAATAAAGAGAAAAAAAAAAACAACAACAAAACAATGAAGCAATTCTCTGTAAAATATACAGGAACTGTATATGTAGATATGTATGTAATTGTGTAACTGGTTTCACAGCTGATCTAAATCACAACAGTTTCTCAGTTTCTTCCCATATTTTTAGAATCACAGAATGCCAGGCTGGAAGGGACCTCTAGAATCATCTGGTCCAACCTTTCTAGGTGCTGCTATAGTTTATATGAGATGGCTCAGCACCCTGTCAAGCTGAGACTTAAAACTGTCCAGCTTGGGGAATCTACCACTTCCCTTGGGAGACTCTTCCAATGCTTGACTGTCCTCATGGTGAAAAATTTACCTCTTGTGTCACATATTGAATAGTATGAAGACTTTAAATGAATCAGTGACTAATTGTGTGTCTGCTCATGGTCATTTCTACATAAATAAAACCTTGAATTTATTTAGCCTTGTGATTAGGATATAGAGGTCTGTTTGAAATATTGTCTAGAAAATGAGATTTCAAGGGCTTATCCATTGGCTGTTAGTGTTTTCAGCAAGTCTGGGCCTGAGTGCATAAAGTGAGGCAAGTGCCTTCCACTGTTTTATATCCTCTATTTTTGAGTGCATTTTCCTGTAGCAGTTTTTACATGCAAAGGTCAGAGTTAATAGCACAGAAAGCTTATATGGACTTGGAGTTTGAGGTAATTGTTACTCATTTAACAATTGCTGTTTAGCTTTTTATGTTATCAAAACAAACCTTAGCTGTTCTTTTTCAATTTTTGCAAATGCTTTTTTCTAAAACACTGTTTATTAGAAAAGAAGCAAGAAAGTAATAAGGTGAAGCCCTTCCACTACACTTCCTGACCCAGAAGATAACTTAAACATCTTATTCTACTGCAAGTCTGAGTCTTTTTAACATTCCCTTCCAGGTCAGTATTTATCAAAATCATTGTTACAACATGATTTTAGTGATTAACATAAAGGACAATTTTATTAGGTTTTTATCACATGAAGCCCTAGAGCTCTTTTATGATACTCAGTTATAAAATATACCTTAAAAAAATAAACACAGTTTTGGAACCTAATCTTATGATGATCACTATGGATTTTCTTGTAACAGAACTCTACCCAAATTGGCTGTGTCCTAGAGCTTTCTCTCATCCATGAAATCTGTCAATATTCCTGCAAGTCTCCTCTTCCCCCCTCCTCAGAGTATAAAGAGCCAAATGGTCAGGTATAAACATCTTCCTAAATGAATTAATGTAATTATGTTTCTGCTTCTAAATAGATGGTGGGAATATGGCAAATAATTTTTCTGCTTCAAGTTACCTAACTGAATACTTGGGGTTGAAAAAATTATCCTTACTAATGACATGGGCATACTGAAGAGTAATTAATTAATTTTTATAGACTACTCAGAGCTCTTTAGTGATCTAAATGTAACAGGCACTGTATGAGTGCTAAGTATATTTTACTTATTTATTTAGTATCAGATTTATTTAGTAGGGCTAGATGTTGCAGTTTCCTGTACCACAATCTGGGGCATATTTTTATTTTTTTAATGAAAATAAACATTTGCTGGCAAAGAATTAATATTCTTTGGCTTTTCACATAATAGCAGCCACAGAATATGGTCTCATTTTCTCCTGTTGAGGTAATTTTCCCATTGCTGGTAAATAATGTTACTAATGTACACAATTTACTGATAGTTTTGATTAATCAGCTTCTCAGATGTCTGATTTTATGTTATTTGTTCTTAGTTTTTCTTCTTCAAGTAGCCATTCTTTGTACAGTACCTTCTGCTTTGTTCACAGTTGCCCAAATCATAGGATCCCAGAGGTGCTTTACTATTTTGATGTTCATTGTGGTCTGAAAATGCCAGTGATTCTACCATTTTAACCATGTTGAGGAATACTGGGGCTAATGTGTTTCCATGCCTTCATCCCTCTTTCATATTAATTGGGCCAGAGATTTTACATCCCCTTTATACTCCATCTTCTTCATTGCAAATAGTGACTATGCCTTTTAAAACATGTTTTATGGTATTATAAATTCCTCCAATGTAGCTCAAAGGCCATGATGGAGGATCATAAGATTTCCTAAAATCTCCAAGTCTGCAAATTCATTCTGATTATAGTGTTATGCCTTATCAAGTATCTCTTGAAAATATTTAATATTTGATAGAACTCTCTTCCAGAATTCCCACTGGTGCTATTGAACTGTTCTTCCTTTATTTAAAAAAAAAATTTAAAAGGAAAAAAGTAAAGCCCTCTGAGAAAGCTTCATAGATTTTAGGGAAAAGACAGGCATCACACTAGCTTTTACGTTGCATTTATGAAAACCACCTTCCATTGCTCTGAACCTTTTTCAGATATGTGAGATCAAGCAAATTACTGTGCACAGCCTTTGGCTTCTTTTACCTTCTCCTGCTTTTAATAATTTAATGGCAACCCTGTCAGCACATGGTGCCAAGCTCCTCCCAAAGGGCTATAATTGTTTCTTGGAACTCATCAGAACTGAGCTCTACAAACAACTCTGGTCCATCCCTCTGCAAGTTCCTTCTTCAAAAAGAAAAGGTTTTCATTGTTCAGCAGATTTACAAGAAAATGATACTCTTACCTTCAGGCTTAGATTCTGCCTTCTCAGGCATTAATGTTTCTCCTCTGCTCCAGCCTCTCCACCACGCCATTCAATTACTGTCTTTCACATTGGCTTTCTCTCTTGGCATTTTCTTTGGATTCAGCCTCCTCATTAAGCTGACCCAGGTTCTGAAGGCATGCAAGTCCTTGCTGCATGCTGATCCTCATTTTTTTAAAATTCTTTTCTCTTTCCTGTTTGGAAGTATGCTGTTGGTGTCTTCAGCAGTTCTCCTACTGTATCTACAGTCATCTTGGTATCGGCATCATCCACTCTCTTCACATCTAAATCTTCCAAACCTTCAATCTTAGCTGCTACTCAGCTTCCTGAATGGCTCAGAATGTGTAATTTTTATTTGTAGCATATGTTTAACTTGACTCTGCTAGGACACAGCTGTCTCCTGTATAAACCTTTAAAGTATTCACACCCAGCCAGTGGTTCCCCTTCCTCACCCTGCATCTTGGTTTATTTTGCACAAGATACATCCATGCATTTCATGTCCTCAGTGTCCAGCCTTTCCTTAGACCTCTGCAGTTTTATCTGCCTTTCCAAGATGCTCAAGTGTTTTCGAAGATTTTGTTCTCCTTTGTGAAGAAGAGGCCTTCAAATCCAAGCAGTATGACTTCAATATGACCCCATTCCTTTAGCCTTCCCAGGCTTTACAGTCAACAGAGCTTTCAGAGCCACATGTGTAGCCCACCTACTGTGTTTGGTCAAGATCCAGGCAACCCTAACCACAGCAGATGTGCTGAACCATCATCTAATTTCTGTAGTACTGTGGATCTGGGGATTGCTTTGTGCAATAATTGGACCAGTGGGGGGAAAGGTGTTTGAGAAACTCACATATTTAAAGTTAATTAATCATATTGCATGTCATTGTTTGAGCTAATGGCCAGGTGACAGATGCTCTGCTGTCCCCCCACTGCCCTCCCAGGGGTAGGTACAAAGGGGAGTAAGGGAATAAAGTTGAAAAAACTCCAGAATTGTTTTGATGAAATAATAAATAACAACAAAAATATGTAAAAAAACATAAATAGGGAACCCACCTTCCTCAGTTGGCAATTATTTCCCAACCAGAGCAGTCCCAAGCTGGACCTGGCAGCAGAGGAGGGTGCCCAAGTCCAGATTCACAGTGCCAGTCCAGAAGGAGCCTCAGAGCAGCCACACTAGTTCTACTCAGGGAGGCACAGGAAGGCGATCCAGCCTTGATAAGCAGGACCCAGGAGCAGCAGAGACAACAACCAAACAGCCCAGCCAGGCCCTGCGAGGAGCCATTTTATAGGGAGCCCGTGGGCAGGAGCGCTGTGATTGGCCCACTGGGGTCACCTGACCTGCCCTCACCTCCCCACAGGCCCCGCAGCTCCCGGAGCTGCTGGATCCACTGGGCGGAGCTGCTGGTGAATGGCTCAGGTCAGTAGGGCTGCTGGCAACTTTTGTGGTGGTCCTCTCGAACCAGGACATTGCTGTGTAAATCTTCTTGTCCTGTGTGATTGTGATTTTATGGTGTTTGCCTCCAGTTGTGCCTCTCCCAGTCCCACCAACAGGAAGCATGTAGCTTCCTGGTCTCTTCACCACCAATGCTACTAACAGTCAGCTTGGGTTTGTTATTTATCTTATAAACTAATCCGTTTTGCAAAAGAGGTCTTTAAAACCAGGTGGCTCAACGGTAGGTCGAAGTTTAAGCATTCTGAGCTTGTGGTGTAGCCCGCCTTCCCTCAACCATCAGCTGCAGCAAAGTGCCTTTGTTATAAAAATTACCAACCCGAAAGGAGAGCTTTGAAGCTTGGTTGGCTTTTGGCTGCTTTGCAAAACCTTGCTTGGATGGCAAACAACATAGAATTGCGAAGGTTTCTTTATTCGTGTTCCCCTGACAGTGCAGTGTGCGAGCAGTAATTTTGTTGTCTGGGAAGATCAACTTGTTTGGTTTATAGGCTCTAAAAATGAAGGCCAACAGGAAGGGCATCAGTAGCTCTGCCCATGCAGATAATGATTCCAGCAGCAACAAAACTGGCATCACAAAACTCTAAATAAGTAAAACTTAAACCAGTAAACAGCATGACATTTTGCTTTCTAATTTCTTACTGGAGTGTGATATATAGATGATGTTCTGTTTCAGAGGAGGAGAGGCAAAGTGCTATTCTAACTCATATTTACCCAGAATGATACATTTGTGCTCAGAAACAGACGTGTTTATATATGTGATTCATCTATAGATGTTCTAGATGTGTGGACGTGTTAGTTTGGCTGAAGGTCTATGGTTTTGGTTGCAAGTATGTATGTTATCTTTCTGCACAAAGAGCAGTGTCCTCCAGGGTCTTGAGGATTTCTCTGAGTTTTCTCTGTATTCAGACTGTAGCTAAAAGGGAGTTTTGCTTTATGAGTGGGTAACATCCTTGGTCATCTAGGAGAAGAATGAGCCCCAATTAAATCTTTGAAATCTTGAGGCTTCCAGTTAGATAGAAATTCATGGCTATGGACTGAAAAAAAAAGAATCAAGAAAGATAGATTTATTGTAAGGGGCTGGATGTGCCACTCTTGTCCTTCAGGTGCCAGAATACTAAACAGGTTGTAATATTTAGCTCCAGTTCTTTAACAGAGCTTAGGATCACCCTTTTGAGGTATGTCAGCAAAAAATTAATTAGTGACAGAGCAATGGCACAGGTTTATAGGAACTGGGAACAAGCCCAAGCTTTCCTGTGGTGCAGGAACTCTTTCGAAAATTTATCGCCGTGATATTTATCCCTTATATTTATTGGGATCATCTTGTTATGTCAACTGCATACGTTGTATTACGTTGTGTCAGGGGTTTGTCTGCCAAGGACTGCACAGATGTGCCTACATAGCATCCTGGGTGTGGTGCAGTCCCTCCGTCTGACTCCAGGTGAGTTAGTCTGGGTACCAGGAGGGCAGAGCTGCATCAGCACTGTACTGCACCCCGGCTAATATCTCACTGCTCTGCAGAGCTAATTAGCTCCATGAGAAAGCACAGGGTGCTGGCACTCATACAAGTCTGCTTGTTCCCAGCTAGCTCAGGTAGTTCTGCACAGCGTTGGACCCTGCTGTCTGGTTTGTGAGTTAGCAGCGCTGGCTGGATTAGCCTTAGTGCCAAAGCAATGTAAATAACAGCCCCCTCTCCAGGAATACACTCAGTGACATTTTTCTGCAGGATTTCTTCTGTGAGCTGGTGAAGCAAAACAAATGTTAAGATACTCATATTAGTAAGTATATCGTGCCCTTAAAAAAGTCAGTTACTCCTTCTCCTGTGAAGGTTGGCACTAACTATGCTGATCTGTGGAATCTGAGTCAAAGCTTAAGAAAAAAAAAAACCAACAGTCAGAACTGTGTATCAAAGAACAAGCAACCAAAGAATGGCAAATATTCCTTGGGTTCCTTTTGAGACAGCTTTTATGAAAGTTTGTTGCCTCTTTGTCTGCTATTTCAAGCTGCAGAGTTACTCTCTGTACCTACGTGCCTGACATTTCATTAGATGCTTCTGAGTAAAACACTCCAGCTCCAGAATTATTTAAATTTGTATCAATAACAAACAGCTTTCATCCTTTTTCAATGTTGGCATATGCAAAGCAAATTGAAAGCTATGATCAACATAATAAACTGAAACATCTATCTCTTTCAGTCAGCCATTACCTTCTATTTTATTACGTTTTTTCACTTTAGATAAACAATCTACAGAGTGTTTACTGAGGCTTGTACTGATATCCCTCAATGGTATAGGAGAGTCTACTTTTATTCCAGCAGACACAGAGAATAAGCACACGGTGCACAGTGCGTGCAAACCCCTTTGAAACCTAGGATTATTTGTTCTCTGACTGTTCTAAGGTAATTAAGGAGCATTGCATGTTTCTCAATTAATGATTCCTCATTCAGCTGGGGATCTTTGATGCTAATTTGTTTTAATCAGGACAGAGACTGCTAAAAAACTAAACAATTCAGTGAAGAGGAACTAGGAATTTTTAATCAAGTGGAAAAGATCTAAATGCTGTGAGGGACACATCCATCATAAGTTTTCACTTCTGGTTCCCTTAACTTTGTTCTTTCAGGTCTCATAAAAAGCTGTGTTAATCAATGCAAAAAAGTTTGTTAAGATAAAGAACGTGCAGTATTTTTCTACCAGCTGATGTGAACATTAACGCAAATGAGAAGCTCTAACATATTAAAATGCATTCACCACTGGCTCTTTAGTTACACATTAAAGTTATATCTTCGTGTTTTGTCAAACATCATATAGAAAGGTGTTAATATGCTGGGGAATCACTGCTAAAAAATGCTGGTTTTGTGGAGGATAGGATGCTCTGCATTTAAATGTTAATTTTAAAAGTATTTTGGTATCACACAACATGCATATGTCAGGCAAAGTGACCTTCTGTATTCTTCTGCACATAGAATTAGTATTTCAAATTCTGCAGACAATGCTACATAAAATCACATGGCTTCTGAGTAGACCGTGTATATGCTTGATAAAATAATGAGCCATTCCTAAATACATTTATTTATATCAATGAGGCAAAACCACTTAATGGTTCTGCCTCCTCCAGTTGCTTTACCATGATAGACTTGATGTCTTCCATCATGAAAATAATACCAATGTGCATCTTTGACTACCATGATTTCAATGGAGTGGTGTCCTCCCAAGCCTTGGATTCCATCAGACAGGCTGAAAGCTATGAAGGACACCTAAGTCCAGTGAGTAGATCGTCCTGTATAAGCCGTAATTTGGCATCTGTCCAATTAAAGGCAAATTGTAAGGTGCTAAGGATGGAAGGACAGGCATTTAATGGCTTTGAGGTTTTTAGTGTTAGGAAACATTCTCAGATTGCAAATTCTCATGTGACCTCCAGCATCTTCCCAATTACTGCTTTTAATGCATAAATTCTGTTTTAGACTGATACCTCACTTCTAGTTCTGTCAGTTCCTGAAGAGGTGCTGTGCACTAAGCTCTTAACAACGCCAAAAATACGCAGAGAGCCAAGGTGGCTCCCTGCCACTTTGCTCTTCTTTCTTCATTACTGTGAACCACTGTTTATTTAGTAGTTCAGGAGTCCAGATCAAAAGAAAAATCCTGCTAGCAAATTTCTAAATTCCTATCTTTAGGATTAATTTTTATGTTATATAACAGCAGCAAACTCACTATGTTCTATAGTTCTTTTTTTTTAAGCACGCTTAAATACACCACATCTCAAAGTAGAATTCTATATGTTAATGATGCCTTCCACAAATGGAAGCACAGCTGTTGAAGAGTTTCCTATAGAAGCTGGGATTTTTCTACACTCAAAAGCTGTCCATACCCTGCAAAGCACAGTTCAGATGCTTGAACTTACGCTAATTGAAAGATTAACATTTTTCTTTCTTCAGTGAGTACCCTGCTCTTTTCGTCCCCAAGATGGCTTTCCCATGTGCAAAGAATGAGCTGTAATTATGCCCAGCTCAAGGCAATCTTGGATCTAAAATATCCTGCCAACCAGTGTGTTCTCAGTCTGCCTTGTTAGTTCACAAAATTGTGCATGTGCCTTTGCTACAGTCTCAAACCTGATAATGTCACATCATTGGGACAGGAAGCATTCTCTGATCTTATCTGAAGTGACACTTGCAATTTCAAGTCATAGCCTGATGAGATCACATTGTCAGGGTTCCACGTAAGTGTGATCTTTCCTGATTTGCAATTGTATCTGTTTTGAATGATCTTTAGACTGTGCAAGCAAAAATATATGATAATGTATTTTGTCAGATGCAAGGATAATGAAAGGGTGATTTCATGTTTCCACTTTTAGAAAATTCAGTTCATTTGACTAAACTCAGTTGATTTTCTTACCAGTTCTGCCCCATCTATCTAATTTTTTTTTTGGCTCCTGGAAACTCTTACACCTGCAAAATCTGAACATGTCAAGGTGCTTCATCCACATTATAAAATAGATGAGCCTTATTACCTTTAAACCTCTATTAATTCCATTAAGCTCAGGGCTATAAAATGTTTGCTCATGCTAAATTTTGTAAAACATGTATTATACCTTAAGTGAAAATATTTAACATAGTACAATCCTGTAAAATTGAAGAAGACTCAAATACCTACATTGTGCTATTGCCAGTAAGAAAGTCAGTAATGTTTAAAACTAGGAGACTCTGAAGTAACACTTCAAATGTTTTACTCACTTTTATTATTTTCTTTAGATGTACAGCATACGGGAAGGCAAGAGTTGTTGCCAATGCTGTGTTTCCCTTTTTACCATCTAGATTACTGAATCCTGTAACACCACGTAAAAAGAGAAGAGGGAAGAAATATTGCACATAGCTAATCTACTGAGTTTCTGAACAAAATTAGGGTGGTAAGGTACAAAGACTTAGACATTCAACCTCAATTTAATAGAATTGCTAATAGCAGAGCCCTACATCATTTTGGATGACCAAGACTAAGAGCAGATTTTTATTTCTCTTTTAACAATAACATGATAGCATATTTATTTGTCTGGATTTTGGCATACAGGTCATAGTAATGAGCAAGAACAAACCACAGCTATTTGACTGAACTACTGCAAGGTGAAAAAATATTTATTTTTCCATTTGAAGTGCCAAAAATAGAAAGCAATAGGAATGCAGAGTACTTGACTTGCTTGAATAATAATGACTGGAGTCTTGATCCTGAAAGGCTGAAAGAGTGGAAATTGGGGATTTTCTTGGCAAGTAGTTTTGAAATAATTTGACAATCATTTTTTTCATTTGAATATTATTCCTAAATACTCATGTCCAAGCCAGAGGGAATATTATTTATTAGTTATTCCTATATTGCAATAATAATTGTATCCCTCCTACTACAAGTTTAGATAAATATACTGTTTTGTTGTGCATCATATACTGATGTATGACCCAGATAAATCACTAAAAATTAAACCAGAAGTGTTGCATTTGGACTGACTAATCCTAAACAAATACTATTTCATTAACAATGAACTCAAGCCCAAGATGCATTGTGTTGTAAGGGAAGTGACAGTTCTGCCAAAACCCTACATAACTTGCAAGATGCAGGTTCATGTGAGATTACCATATACTGTGCTGACTAAGAAAAAGAAAGGACAGAATTAGGTTATTGTGATGTTACCATATACCATTCCTGAGATGAAAGATATGTATTTAGTACTGCCTCTATGCCTCCCTTCCAGCATTGCTCCCAAGTTTTGCTGGTATTCTGGGGACAAAGTAGGCAGATGCCTCTCTTTTTCCAATATGTAGGATGTTGCTAGTTCTTTTACTGAGTATTATCATGTTGCATCTATCACAAAGCTCCTCAGATTAATGCATTTGAAGGATAAACTGTCTTGCATTATTTTTAAGGGTCTGGTTTTCTTGTAAGTTGCACAATGTGGTTTTGTGTTTATTCCCATGCTGATGTTCAAACTTTATGACTTGGGTACTCTAAAGTGTTATTAGATGACAACAATAGCTCCTAATCTCTTGCCTGGTCAGCTAGATTTTTATTGTTTAGAACAGCTTAACC
>NW_009954309.1:547095-552892 GCF_000747805.2 Chaetura pelagica
CCTACCTCTATATAGTGTATATAGAGCTTATTCCAAACCCCTTAATGCTTTGACTAAAAGATGTATTTAGTAGATAGATTTTTAAAGTACTGTGATTGAAAATCTGCATCCTATGGAGACACTTGCAGTAATCTGTTCTTGGCCTAATGCTAGTTATTCTTTAGCAATGATCTGCAAGAAAATACAAAATCTCTGCTGGTATATATGGCAGGTGACATAAAAATTGGTGGAGTGGTAAATAATGACAGGAAAGATCATTTCTATATTCTGGATTTGCATCATTCCATAAGGTGAGCTCATCTGAACAATATGCATTTTAATACAGTCAAATGCAAAGTGATATGCCTGGAAACAAAGAATTCTAATCACATGTACAGAATAGCAGAAAAGTCCCCTTGAAATACGGTGATACTGATGAAGATTTAGAGTTTGTGATAGTGTCTGAATATGAGCTCCCTGTTCAATACTATGGCTAAGAGAAAAACATTAGCTTTGAATGGGTAAGCAGTGAATGTCAAGCAGGAGGGAGATGAGTTCATGGTGTGAGTGAGATAATTACTAGCATTATCTGTCCAGATCCTGTTTTCTCCCATTAAGAAAAAAATCTAAAAGCAGAAAAAGTTCAGAGAGGAATAAAAGACAGATTCTGAGTATGTGGAAAAAAATTCCAATAACGTGTAATTTAAGAAAATTAATCCACCTAATTTATCTAAGAGTAGAGTAACACCTAATTTAATACCAATCTTCAATATCTATGTAAAATAGTTACTCTGTGATTGTGAAGAAGTTTGACTTCAAAATGTTAACAGTATCTAGTGGATGGAAGCTGGAGATAAACAAATATGAACTTAAAACAGACCACAAAATGTTTTAAAACTGAGGGTAATCGTTCACCAGAACAATTTATCTAGGATCAGAATAAATTCTCCCCCTCTGATTATCTTTTTGAAAAATGTACTATTGTTTAAACAGAAGTTAATTTAAAATAGATTATCATAACAATTATCATAACAATCCCTCTGGTTTTACAATCCATTAAAGAGACATTACATATCTCAAAATACAACGCGGAATATAGATTTTTGTTTGAAGAAGAAGATGTTTACAAAATGAAAAACCTATAGGAATATATGCTTGATTCATTTTAAATCTCCAAGAGAAGTGTTTAAAAGAAATAAGAAACCTCTAGTGATAGCTGCAACCCAAATATTATGCATAAGAATTTAAAAAGGAAACCAGAAGAGCAGTGACATGAGTTTCTGTTAACTGTCTAAGCTGTTCCAAAATGCCAAAGAAAAATAACAAGCTGGGAAGATTCAGCACTAAGAATTGAATGCAATAATGGCATAGTTATCAGCATATTGCTTATATCTTGTTTATTGCCCTTTTTAACTTGCCACTGACTTTCTCTTTTTACCACTGAAATGTAGCCAAGATTGTGACATGAAACTATAGCCATTAGATGAAAGAGTTTTGACAAGACATTTTTTGAAATATTGGTATCACTGTTCTATATTTCTGTGGCTTGCCATGTGAAAGAAATGAATAATAATATTAGTGAGGCATTAGAAAATGTTTGACTCTCTAGTATTGCTCTGTCCCTAAGTCATGAGCTCCCATTGCTGAAGACACATAAGGTAAAGGATATTAGTATGATAATGACATAAGCAAGGGTCAAAGGATGAGGGAAGTAATGAGGACAGACATGTCAAAAGGATGAATAGGTGTGGTCATTAATTTCAATTGAAGAGGCACAAATGTAGACCCTGGCAAGATTTAGAGGACAAGTAGAGGCTGAGTATGATCCAATAGCCACACGACAGACCAAGAGTAGAACACATTTGGGTAAAAGCAAGGGAGAAGAGAAACACTCTCCCTGCATGTAGCATTTACTCTTTTTTACAGGGTAACACCTCATTCTGCTACAGGGTGAGCTCAGGGACAGAAAAGGAGAGCAAGCTGCCAAAAGGCAGACTGCTTTTGTCTACCAGGTATAGCTTTTCAAAAACTGCTCGCCTCAGTTGATTCAGGGTAGCATCTGTTTCTAGAGCAAATGATGGTAAATGCAACGACTGAACTACACTTAAGTACAGAAACTCATGGAAGATAAATTTCCCAGACTCAAGAACAGCAACAGGAGCAGCAACAAGGGGGAGTTCATCATTTCGTACTTTGCCTCTTGCTTTACAGCCATTATTAACACTGCTAGGTAACAAGAATGTATATAATCTAGGGACAAGGATCTCAGCAGGGCACCATCACAACAGCCCTGAAATCCTAAGGAGTGCATGTGTTGTTTTTATAGCATTGTTATGCATGAGACGCAATCATTTTTCTGGCTGGTTACCTACCAGAATGTAGAAATCCTAGAAACGCAGTGAAGACAGAATATGTATATATATATGTATATATATGTGTGTGTATATGTATATATATATATACACACATATTTATGGCAAGGTCTTGAGCACTGATGTAATAGAAATAATTATCCAAATATCTTTGACATTCTGATCACAGACACCCAAAAGGAAGGAGTTCAGTTACTCAGTTTAAGCTCCTGCATTTCTATTAACATTCAAAGAAATTTTTCCTCCTAGAATGAACAGAAATGAGTTATTGATATAATTATACCAATAAGGAGAAAAACTTTAAAATACTAGTGTTACCAGCTGATACTAGGAACCTATTTCTTTTCAATATCCCATTTAATGCTTTTTCTTTTGCCATTTGCCAGGGCCTCAGTTCAGCAAAACATTTAAATGTTTGAGGTAACTTATTCTATTCAATGAAACACACAGGTTTCATACTTACCCATATGTCCCATTGACATTAAGCACATACTTAAAGTTAAGCACACAATTAAAGGCTTAACTGAACTGGAGACTAAGCTCTTTATAAAAGAAGTTAGTTACAAAAAGAAAATGAGCAGAGGTTCATTTCTACTTAGTTGCTTTTTACAGCTAAATCTGTGTTTAAAGAGTATAGTGTCTAGAAAGAAATAGTTAATCCTAATTCCTCTTGTGGGAGTCTCTAGAAAGAGCCAGCTGCAAAGGAAGACTGATTGGAAAATTAGGATTTTAGGACTGGCACATCAAGGACCATCCATTCTAGTCACCCAATTACTGTAGACAATCGTGTTGCTATCCCATGTTAGCTCTTCTTTGGGTCTAGTGGCCAGACAGAGCCACAGCTGGGGACCACTGCCAGCTGCCTGCCCCGTTATCTGAGCCAAACTCAAGTCTTTGGTAGGATTTTATAGAAGCTGTGATTTCTGGAAAAGATGTCACAGTAGTGTACAATCAGGAAGGTTAAACAATGGAATATGCATCCCTTTAGATTGTGAAATCTTTAACTACTGTCCATCTTGTACGGCTGTATCATTTATCAGAGATCTTCTTTAAACTTAGATGTAATGCAGACCCACCAACATGGTTAGACAGTAAAGTTCATCATTTAGAGCATTAAACTATTGTTGCAGTTCATGAGAAGTATTTGGAAGAGAAAATACTTTTTCTTTCAGATCTCTCAGGCACTTTTCTCCTAAATTCCCTAAACCTCAGATTGATATCTGAGTTTATGTATCTCTTATCTTTAGACCTCATGCCATTTCCATAACGATTTATGATTACTGTTATTAATTTTTGTCACATATCATAGTTTGGGTTTCATATCACCTACAAATCCTTCCTTGTAATAAACAGTGTTACGTACTTATGCTTATCTAATTCAATAAAGAAAAGATTCCAAGAGAATCTTTATGCTACAGTTAAATTCAGATAAATAGTCTTTTCAGCACTGCTGTGAGTACAAGTGACATTTTTGATCCAAAACTTAATAGAAAGCAACTGGAATAGCTGATTCCTGATTTATTTTTTTTTTGTGGAGATAAAATGAAATTTCAGCCTTCAGACAGTCCTATCATTGATTTTAGTCTTTTATCTCCCATGAAAACATCCCCCTCAAAAATCATTTAGCTGTGGATTTAGCAAAAATAGAAAGCAGATTTTGTCTGTTTTCAAGCTACCCCAGTAATACAGTTACCTGACTTTATTAGGGCATACAGATGCTAGTTGCAGAACAAACCCACTTCTAAGCTTACTTCACCCATTTCTTGCCCTGACAGGAAGTAATATATTTAGTATTTATCCTTGGCAAGTCACATAGAAAGAGTTTAGTGCTGGGATCAAAACACATGGCAAAAAAGAGCAAACGGAATAGTAAGTGGAATGAGGTGTGTGCCAAGCCATAGTTCAGCATTCTGGGTTCTCAGAAGCTTCATGTGTGTCATTGTAACCTTGCTGCTGACCACATAGTATGGTTCTTTCCTTCACCCTGCCATCCATCCTCCTTACCTATCATGTTTACTTAAGCATAATTAGTATAATTAGTATTGCAAACTTTACAGAAACATTTGGTTGTGTGTTTGCCATAGATTGCTAAGACTTATCAAGTCCTGGGATAGGCCAATGTGTATAGGCATGGGGCCACCTACAGCTGGTAAGGAAAATCCAGAAAAGGAAGACTGCCAGCTCTCATCAGATATGTTGTTGTGCTCTTTCCTTTGCTGACACATACTTACTTCTATGGCCAGAAACCATGTCCTCACCCAGGGCCAATGTTGGTGTTCCTCTAGAGGTGTTGTGTGCTTCCTGGCACACAGATCTGGTTGGCTTGTGACCCCTGCACCATGACTTCTGGGATCCAGCTGTTGTTGTGTCAGCCCACTTTTTCCATATTCCTGCACTCTGTGGGTCTCCTCAAGTTAGTACACTGTTGATAAGCCTCAGGCTGTGCAAACTCTTGAGGCGAGGCCACGTCATTCTCTGGTGTGTCCAACAGTGTGCTCTGGGAGGAGGTGAACAGTAGTATGTCATCTACTCCTGCACTCTAATCCCCACACATGCTCAAAAAGCACTACTTGTGAAACCATGGTTTAGAAGCACACCCTATCTTTAGACTGAAAATGCTGTGGAGTGACTGTGACCATGAGAAGCTTCTGCCTGGGACTGATTCTGTGGGCACTTTCCTTTCTTGGACACCCTTCCAATGGTGCAGTCAGTGTCAGAGGAGCACTCCTGGGATGCAGGCTGTAGCTAACAGTGGGGCTGCTTTAGTACAGTGGAATCATCCTATTAAAAATTAATATATGTCCTGCTTGTGCCATGGAGTACATGAAGAAGAATTCTATCAGTGGTGTGGGCTTTGATTGTGCAGTCCTTATTAATCAGCCTTGTCAGATATATGGTGGTAGATGTCAGACATGAAAGCCTTAGAGGATGGAACATGCAGATTCTGCATACAGACACATTGGCTAGGTCTTCTCCTCCCCTACCACAAGGGCATGCAGGCCAGTGTGCTTCCCAAAAATATTAAAATACTGTTGTGCAAGAATGTGGGAAGTCAGAGATCTGAACTCCACAAATGGGAGCACTACAACAGGATGATATGGACAACACCACCAGGTAGCCTCAGCATTGCTGCATGGGCTTGTGGGTTGGTTTCTGAGTAACACTTTCTGGAGGAGTGGACGTTAGATGTGCAGACTTTTCAGGTGCCTAGTTTCAGAGGAATGTGAGGAGATTCAAGCAGTGAAATGAATTTATGGGATAACAAGGGAACAGGATAAAAGCTTCTCACTAGTTCAAGATGAACACAGGAGGGAAGGAGGGAGGAAACAGAATTTGCTTATGAATGCATAGTAAAGCCTGAAGCAAGAGTGCTGGATGAAGGAGCAGAGAATCTATTTGCATTACTTAGCTGCATGTGGTTATGTTTGTCTAGTAATTGGGCAGCT
>NW_009954309.1:552940-564125 GCF_000747805.2 Chaetura pelagica
GAACGAATGTGTGCAGAGATGGGGAGAGGAGGAGGGTAGAGGTTGGGTTTGTCAGCGTTCTGCAGACTGAGGTGGGAAACTGCTGCTCCTTGTTTAAACATCTGATCCTGCTGTAGAAATTATTTCCTTCTATTAAAAAAAAATATATAATAAAAAAATGCAGTGGGGATCAAGCTTAATTGCCTGGTTACTGAAGAGGAGGAAATGGTGACTCTATTGGAAACAATGGTAATAAGAAGATAGCTCATGATCCTGCCACAGCTTTGCTAGGGTCCTGATCCTCAAAGTTGCTGAGTGCAAAGGTAATCTATACAGTGGGACTCCATACGGAAACAGATTGGAGAAGGTCAAGTTTTCCATGGTAACCTTGGCTATCACCATCAATTAGGTGGTGCCTCAGTGTTTTGCTCAGTATGGCTCCATGTGTATACCTTGCCATTTTCCCAGAGCTGTCCCATTGCCAACTGGTAGAGTTAGCATCTTTGCCTGTTTGGTAAAGGTAAAAAGTTGAGGTCAACCACTTCTTTCATTTTGATACAAATTTGGTTGTACATCCTGTGCTAGTTGTAACAGAGCTCTTTGGCTGTTTGACTCTGCACATGCATCTCTTGCAAGCCGCTGCTTACTGCACCTCTTTTCGCAGTGCCGAGCAGCTGGTGCTGCGGACAAAGAGGCTTATTGAGCGTTTCATGATGCTGGGCACTGCTCTGGTGGCTGGAGCTGAGAGAAGCACAAGATGATTCAGTGTCTGTTGATTTCCCGCCCCCCCCCATTGAGCTCTAC
Organism: Chaetura pelagica; assembly: GCF_000747805.2. NCBI lineage: Eukaryota > Metazoa > Chordata > Aves > Apodiformes > Apodidae > Chaetura > Chaetura pelagica. The sequence goes on from NW_009954309.1 coordinate 553,724, forward strand.
GCTCTGTCCTGAGTTTGAACCCCCGCTTTTGGAGCTGCAGTTCAGCTACCCTGTACACAGGACTAGGAACTTAGAGCTGTAATAACACCATGGGCTTGAGCCAGCCTCTGAAAGTCACCCAAGGATGATCCCCATATCCCCATGAAGAGATATATACCCATGTTTCTCAGCTCTCTCCGGTACGTGCAGAGCGTGAGCTGAGGGAGGGGTGAGAGCTGGGGGCACAGCTCCCTCTCCCCTCCTTGAGGAGTACAGACTGCTTCTGGCTTGCCTGTGCCATTTTGGTTCGGTTTGTTCTAACCCCTCACAAAACATTCCTGAAATGCTCTAAATCCTAGGGGCAAGACATCCTGCTCGGGGCTTTGTTGCAGCCCATGTTTGCCTAGTGCAGAAAAGCCCCAGTGCAACCCGAGCTGTGTACAGTACATGACAGATCTCAGAGCTGCACGAGGCTGAGATCATCCCTGGGATGTGAAAGTAACAGTCAGGCAGTGACAAGCTCTGACAGTCAATACATAACACCAAAACTGATCGAGGCAGAGTGTATGTGAAAGAAAGTCATAAATAAAATTTAATATGGTCTCTGTTTTGTCTTTTTTTTTTTTTTTTTTTTTTTTTTTTTTTTTTTTTTTAAGATAGATATGCAGTTTCCATGGACACCTATTTTTATCTTATAGTATGTTTCTTTTTATTAAATATGCATAACCAGGCTTGCTCAGGAAGTGAAGTCTGGTGTTTGATTTTCTTTACGTTGTCACCAGGGAATTACTAATAGGTGAGCAGGTTTCTGAAGACATTTAGGACAGTTTTACCTTCCTGATATCAAAAATTGATTAGCCCTTAGGAAGCAAGCCAGATATAGGGAAAGGACAAAGAATACAGGGAATAAAAACTCCTGTATGCAGTGGGAAAGGCTTACCTTCCCCTACCATGTCCCATTTTTCCACTGGATTGGTCTTTTCTGTTGTCAGGCTTTCCCACCATCTGTTTGTTCTCTAGTTTTGCTTTTTTCCTTAGCCTTGGTAGCAGCAAATAGTTATTTACAGCTAAAATCTAGTTGCCATGGGAGGTGTTGGCTATGGGACTTGAGAACTGGCTGCATGGGGTTTCAGGTATGTGCAGCAAGAAAACCCAGTGCTTTAGTGGGGAGAACACAGAAGGGAATGTGGGGTGGTTTATTTAGAATCATAGAATAGAATCATTTTGGTTGGAAAGACCTCTAGGTCATTAAGTCCAACCATTAGGACATCTTGATTTGGAAGAGGAATCTTTAAAAAGAGGAAAGGCTTAATCTACTTTTTAGGATAGCCTGGGAGGTACAGTGGTGTCTTATTAAGGTGTCCTGCTTCAGAAAGCTTAGGGCAGAGAGTTGCACTGAACTTAATACAATGCACAACCACAGACAAAAAGTAGGAGTGTAGGGGGTGGGGTCTTTTTTTTTTTTAGTTCAGTTTTGTTTCAGAATTAGTTCTTTCAGCAATCATAGGAATCATAGGGGCAGACCTTTATCTGAAGTTTTCCTTCTGCTTTCCAGTTAGCACCAAAGCTCAGTGTTCTGAATAGCTTCAACTTAAGACAGAGCACTCTTAAATGATCTGACCTTCACTTAACTTTTACCACAGATTAGTACTATAAGTCAACTTCTGTTATCTTGCCCACGCAGAATCTTACCTCTGGCCTCAGAGAAGAGGGAAAGAAAACAGTAGCTAAAATATCTGGATTCACATGGCAGTATTTCATATACTCCTGTAAAGTCAAAGAAAATGCAGAAAAACAGTCAAATTGTTATCTTTATTTTTTAAGTCCAGGTCTCTTCATTGAAATTAATTTCTTCTTTGATGCTCAGGAACAACAGCTGATGCCAAGTTCAGCAAGTTTATGTGTTCTGTGTTCAGGTCTCCACCTGGTCATTTGGTTCAGATTCATCCTGCTTCTTACATTATTGCAGAATCAGGGAACATATATTTATTTGTAAGGTTTAATGGTGAGAACACCATCACAGTCTCACTGATGTGCCATTCAGAAGCGAGAAGGTGGAAAATTCAGAATTATTCTATCAACTTCACTTTATTCTTCCATTTAAAAGGAACAGTGTAAAGCAGGTTGCCCACAAATCTGCTTACACTGCAAGGCCTTCTACCTGAAGCCTCTCATGAAGTTTTTATCCATTAGCCCCTTCTTTATCAGGTATGTTTTACATTATCGGACACTGTGCCGAGCAGTGAACTATGGAAGCCAAGGCTGATGTGGAGGGAGGTGACTCATTTGGAATTTCATCTTGATCAGATTACTTCATTTAATTTAGACATTGGAATTTGACGTCTTCTGACACTTCTTATGGCAGACAGGAGGAGAGGTGGATGGGAAGAGAAAATGTGGTACAAAGCTCTGAGATGAGGCTAGGTAAAACAGATTTGTTGTCATTTTTCTCAATCTCAGTGTGGGAAACTGTTCTTTTCTTCCCCACATAAGTCTAAACAAAGTTATATGAGGCCCTGGTGGCCTCAGTTGCTTCTCTCTTATATAGCAAGTATAGGATCCTGGTTGAAAGTTTGTGGTTGGACCAGGTGTCCTAAAGTCCTGTTATCAAACAGCATTTATAGTGTGAGTGCAAGTCAGGTAATTCTTTAGCAAGGGAAAAATGGTTTCTGTGTGGTGGAACTTTGAATACCCCAGTGCTCCTGATGAGAGTGTGAAACAGACTTAGATGTGTTTTTATCCCTGTGCCTTGGTAAATGCAACTCTTGTCGCTTACCTGCCTCAGGGAGCTCACTTGACCATTGTCCTTTTAGCATTGCTGTCCTGCTGTCTTGTGAGAGGCAAAGAACCAGAATTAATGATTAGCATAGTTTCACTAAAGTGCCTCTGGAAGAGGTTTTTTAGCTGAAGCCTCTCCAGTGATGATGATTTCCAGTGGGGCTGACTTCCCAGCGGGGCTAGTGATAACCTGGCCCCCAAAGTGCTAAGCAATGCTTCAGTTAGCACAGCTCACTGCAGTATGTTCCACTTGCACTTGGTGTGGGGACAATCTTGAGTTACTTTTCACACCAATCTTCTTTGGTATGGAAGGGTAGTAGTGATCTGTATTGCTTAAGGTGCACAGACATAGTAATATATGTAGTTTTGATGACAATCAGGGATCCACATCAGTGCCCCTACTCTGAGAAGGTGGCCTGTGGTCTATAACTGCCAGTGCTGCAAGTGATCAGCCAGCCCTAATGCTGAACTCTGCAGATTAATATGTTGCTCTTCTCCCATTATATCCCTTCTCCATGAGGCAGTCTATCTCCTGCATCAGTAATGACCGGCTGCAGAGCCTCAGGGTTTTCTCAAGCTACTTTTAACTGATCTAGCACTTCTTATTTTTTCCATGCTCTGCCCTTTCCTTGATTGGTAAATTCCCCAATGGCTTTAATCAAGCTGTATTGAGCCTAGCAGCTCTGGCAAGTTTTCCTTTGTTTTAATAAAAGGTGAGTTTGTTCCCCAGGCAGGTTTTGCCAGCTCAATTTCAACTATTGCACATTTGTCTTTAAAAAGAGGCCTCCCATCTCACAACCCTAGGCAATACAGTAACCTGAGCGAAATCCTGCAACCTGCCCTTTCCTCTTCAGAGTAAAAAGGGACTTTTCCTTCCCACTTGACTGAGATCAGTGTTTTGCCTAGTGCATTCTTCATTCACAGCTTCAGGCTAATAGACAGAAAGGTTTTAACTGTGCAGCTGATGTTCAGCCCAGCCTCAGAACCCAGATGGCCACTTGGGCTCTCCAGAAATGTCCTTAATTAATATTCTGACAATTCAAACAATCTCAAACCTGGGATCTCACTGCTTGTCTTAGTTCTCAGCCTTGCCCTTTTTCAGACATTTGATCAAAGATAGGAGAAGAGTTTCAAGTAAAGAGACTCTTTGGAAAATTGCACCAAAAAGGGGAAGAGCAAAACTGCTTAGAATTTTGGTCAACGTAGGTGAGTGGATTTGCTTAGGATACTTTTTTACTATTATTATTATTTTCAATCTCTTCTTGAGATATGACCTGTGCAGCAACTCCTGATACTTACAAGCAGACAAGCTGGTTAGGGAACTTGAGGGCAGATGAAGGGAATCCCAGATAACCCATGAAGACTGAGAAGCTGAAGTAATATAGACTCTCAATTCCTATCTCTGCAACTTGTCCTAGGATTACCTCTATGATATGTTGTGTCTCCTGCCAAGGTTGTTTCAAAAAACACTCTCAGATTTTATTATTATTATTTTAAGCTTCCAGCTATCAGTAAAGCCAGAAAATTCAAACTAAGGCTAATTTAATTTCTCAGGAATATTCAAACTTTAAACACTGGAAGTGTTCGAATTGCTATTAAGAGCATCTTTGTAATGTATCTAGATGAATAAATAGAAATGCAGTGAAAAGTCAATATGAGTGCAATTTAGGTCTGCTACAAGCAGGAGAAGTCAAAATTCAGATATTGAACCACATGAAGTAAGAAATCTTCAAGATAAAGCAATAATTTATGTAGTTCTATGGGATATAACCCAAAATCTGTCATTCTTTAAATAATGATGACTTATTAACAAAGGTAGGAGGGACTTAGATCTCCTTCTGCTCTCATTCAGTAGGTCATTGATTAGAAATTGTCACCGCAAGATGGAGATCCAGATTTAGCCTCTTTCCTGCCTGATGGAGATAGCAACCACCTCCCTACCTCCCAAGAGAAGCACCTGGTGGATGCCATGTGTTGAGCCTGTCCCATTTGTGTAACAGAATTCAGTGCTCCTAGAAAGAGTATGGAAGGAAGGGAGAATGTGTGAATGTCTGGTTCGCATTTTCAGCTGGGATGTGGGACTGCCTTGCAGGTCTTGCTCCAGTTAACAAATACATGGACAGTGTCAGAGGATAAGCTACCTCATGTCCCAGGAGGAATATGTGAACCCTCAAAGCAAAGCCATGCCAGGATGGGCTAGATTAGATCCTGTACGCATCTCTCTGATGCATCACTGTAATTCCAGATTTGCAATTCAAAGAAGAGACCCCAGATTTCTTGTTCCTTACCATCTTCTAATATTTTGCTAGGGTGAAGGGCAGAGAAATGAGGGAACAGTTGCAATGGTCCATCTTGGTTGAAAAGACAACACGGAAATCCTGGCAGGGTGGGAGATGGCAGACTGTTTTGCTGAGAGGAAGTGAACCTCAGTAAAAATTAATTGAGTGGGTCTGCATTAAACTGTTAGGTAAAAGTTAACAAAACCATCTACCATCTTTTCTGAGAGTCTTGGCTCAATACTTTTTTCTCAGATGGAACCATTAGGAAATTTGACCTGAATTCAGAAATAGTTTATGGACAACAGAAAACATGTTTTCTGGTATTGACTGGGAAAGAAAAAAAAAAAAAAAAAAAAAAAAAAAAAAAAAAAAAAAAAAAAAAAAAAAAAAAAAAAAAAAAAAAAAAAAAAAAAAAAAAAAAAAAAAAAAAAAAAAAAAAAAAAAAAAAAAAAAAAAAAAAAAAAAAAAAAAAAAAAAAAAAAAAAAAAAAAAAAAAAAAAAAAAAAAAAAAAAAAAAAAAAAAAAAAAAAAAAAAAAAAAAAAAAAAAAAAAAAAAAAAAAAAAAAAAAAAAAAAAAAAAAAAAAAAAAAAAAAAAAAAAAAAAAAAAAAAAAAAAAAAAAAAAAAAAAAAAAAAAAAAAAAAAAAAAAAAAAAAAAAAAAAAAAAAAAAAAAAAAAAAAAAAAAAAAAAAAAAAAAAAAAAAAAAAAAAAAAAAAAAAAAAAAAAAAAAAAAAAAAAAAAGTGTTTACCCAGCACCACAGCAATATAAATAGCTTTTATCTCCATTACAAACAGGCTTATGTTATCTGTCAGTGATGTGCTTAAATCTCATATTTCTGTTTCAAACAGGTTTGTTTTACCGGTGTCTTACTTTAAATCTTGTAGCAGAGTTCTGCCAACCTTAATTCCTGAGGCTTTCCAATCATGGAGGAGGGAGAACCAAGGACAGCTGGCTAAGTTTGGGAGTCCTGCAGATAGTGAGTGAGACACAGAGGAGTCCATGCCTAAGCCACCATGCAAGGCTCCAGTGACAGTAATGCTCCCTCTGCATGGACCACCAATTATACAAATGTCATTAGATATAGGGCGCTGTGTCTCCATAAATAAACCTCCCAGGCCCAGATCAGGAAATTATTGCACTTGTTTTCCAAACAGAACAAAGATTAGTGTGGTGATGAAGCTGTGCACTTAGCATTGAAGACATGAATGTATGAAGTCAATTATAAAAGGAAAGGTCTGTGGCGCACAAGTAATTGGAACAACTACAGTTGCTCTTCTGTGTGGAATATATCCTTAGTGTATTGCTACAGCCTTCCCACACAGCCCAAGAAAATAAATTATTAGAAAAAACAAACACACCTTTCAGAGGTAAGTGTGAATGGAACAAAGATGGGGAGTTGGGGGTTAGCAGTAGGCTACATATTAATATTTTGAAAGCCCCAACTGTGAATTTCCGTACTTTGAGATATTTGAGGTTCTCTTAAGTATAGCCAGAGCTCAGAATCCTCTGAGTTGGTAATGGCTGTGATATTGATTCATATCATTACCTTTCCTGGCATATCAGTGAGTCCAACATACCCAGCAGGCAGCACCAGAGCTGGTGGTGAGAGGGCTCCAGCTCCCCTCTGGATCTTTGTTTCCCTATAGAGCTACCTCCTGGTTGAAGAGGAGAAGGATATTGGCTCCCCGAAACTAATTCCACTACCTAGGTGAGATTTTGGGAAGTTTCAGTGCTAAGCAGAGCAGTGCTTAATTACAGCTCTATCCCAAGGCTGTATGTAAGAACCACACTGTGTGCCTCATCTGTTATGCCTGTCATTAGTGGGCTAAGTTTAAAACCCCAAAAGACTCACGTGAGCTCTTGCTTCAAGCAGCAGAAGTACACAAGAAATAAACAGTGTTCAGTATCCAGTATTAAACTAAATTTAAACAGGATTTCATGTCTAAATGCTAGGCAGCCATTAGGATTGAAGTGGGGCTAGAATAATACAGACAAGAAATTAAACCAATAGTAAAAAAAATTCAGATGACATTTCAAAGGAACTCTACCTGCACATGTTGTCACTTGCACAGTGGATGGTCCATCTGGCAAGTTATTAGAAGGCTGGAGAAAAAAGAAAGTAGGCACTGAGGAATAAGATGGTATACATTTTTCAGACATGGTGAATTACTGCTCCATTATCTGAGTGGGTTTTCCTCCCTCCATCTTTGGTTTTAGTGTTTATAATTTTGTCCATTGTTGTAGTCTTGGGAAGATTTTGTGGAGTCTCTGGCATGTCTTGTTTGTTTAGATTCCCTTCATTACCTCTCCTTCCTTCACTTAGTGGTGAGAGGGGGAAATTCTGACCAATTCCAGGCCAGGAACAGGTGTTGGAGCTTGAATGGCTGCCTCTTAGGTGGAAAATGGTGATTGAGGAGCCACCCACAGGCTAGTTCCTACCACAGCTAATTCCTTCTCTTCAGAGCAGAACCTGAACCACAGAGTCACAGAATCATGCAACTCTGACAGTTCTGTGATTCTGTGAACCTAGGCAGGCTGTGAGCATCTGGCAAGCTCTCCTGGCTCCCAGGAAGCACAGCAGGATTTTGCCCACTTTTTGTCTTCCTCTGGTGCTCCTGCTAAACAAGATGCACCTTTCCTTGAGCTGCTCCAGTACTGTGGAGGTCAGAGGAGGTTATAAACAGAAGTCTTAATTCCCTGCGTAGCATGGAAGTTACACTCAACATCTAGTTGCCAAGAATCAAAGTTTCTCCTGAGGAATAATGAACAATGAAGAAGCCAAAAATACTATTAGAAACTATTTGGCAATATACCATGATTCTACCTTGTTTCAAGCTTTCATCTTATGATTGCCTTGATAAATGTGTAGAGCATAGGATAAAATTATGGGATGGGCAAGGAGCATAGATCGTTTGTTTCTGTTCTATGTCATTGCTTTGCAGAGAGAATGTTCCTGTCAGGGGAAACATGCAATGTTTTTCAAGTTCTATGTCAATCTTCTACAGAAGGTATCTGTTGATCAGGCTCAAATTTATCTAGGGAGTATATCTATGTCAGCAGAGAGAAAAATAATTCATTTTTTAGACCTGCCAGTGAGAGCAAACATCTGTCCTTACTGTGAGGAAAAATTATAGGATCCATATCCATATCCTCTGTGACAGGTTATCCCCAAGGAAAGGATGAGTCTCAGTGTTAACATGATCTGCAGGAGAAAGCAGTATGCAGCAACAGCAAGTATCATTTTCCTAAAACAAATAATATTTATCTCTAACATTTCTGATTTACACGCTTTCTTCCTTGATTGGAGAATTTTATACCAACCCCAGAAAATCTTTAACCCATTTTTTTGGCCTGCATTGCTGTTCAGATATAAAGAAAGGGAGTACAGTTTCTCAAAGACAGATCTAATGAGACTGCAGAGTGCAAGGAGAAACCTTTTGTCTTTGACAGCCACAGATTTTGGGCTTCCCAGTCTTATCAAGGTGTTTAGGACAACAGCATCTTTAAAAAGTAAATCAGACCTTGAAGTAAGAGAAGAAAACTTATCATGTCATGTGGCAGAACACAGGAGTCAAGGAATGATGGTTGTAGATGCTGGTGAAGACAGGGGAAGGAGGAAGATAAAATGAATTATAATCAGGTTGTCGTGTTTACAGATTTATGACCTGTACAAAATTACCAGAGTTTAATAGAGTGGAAAAGCCTTACCTTTGAAGCTGCTGTGGGAATGCATATCACCTTATGGGGTTAATTGAGGAAAGCCCAGTATTCTGTAAAATCTTAATAGTGCCATTTAATTGGGTAAAATATTCATTGTTACATTGACAGATTAAAACAAAGCAATGGCTTATGGCTGTACTCACATACTACCTGCTGTGTATTATCTTACCTAACTTTAATGTGTTTTCTTTATCTTCCCTGTATGCTGGTGCTGTCAAACCATGCTTCTCCAACTTTTCTTGTCCTTTTATTACTGTAACTGTTTTCCTTCCCTTCCCTTTTCTCTACCCTCAGCACTGCATTCTGCTCCCCCTGCCTTTTGCCACAGACCATGTAAGGTGTTACATTTTGGAGCCCGAGTTACAAACTAGTAGAGAGACAAGCAGCAGCACCTCCTCATAAAGCTCTGCAAAGCCCTTTTGCCAAAGCCATTGGGATGTCCTATTTATCATCGTTGGGCTTGAAAATTCACAGTGATTTGAGATAGAGCTATTGACGCAAAACCTTTATTACAGGAGGAAGGTCTAAGCTTGAGAAAATATGAGAGTAAGTACAGCTATAATATTTTTGGGATGGGGGGGTTATGTTGCTTTTCTCAGCTGACTTGTTCAGTTGTGACTAGTTTTCTCCCTATTGTGTCCATTCTGTTAATGCTTCTCTAGGATATACCTATAAAACTGTATTTCTTAAGGCTCACTAGCTTTGTAGTCATATTCAGAGTTTTGAAACAAGTCACACATCCTTAAGGGCTCTTAAGTACAGAAGTGATAATGATAACTGAAACAGCAAGAGCTTTCCTTTCTTGGGTAAAACGCTTCTGCAGGACTGTGCCACAGCCTTGGCTATATTCCATCAATCTCATCTTCCCTGGCTCACTGTCATGGCTTGCTAGTCCGGAACAAAGCTCTCAGACATGTTGCAAGAAATCAAAAATCTTAGAGAGAAAGAGAGCTAATGACCAGAGTCAGAACTATTAACATCAACTAAAGCCAAGTTAAAGGAACATGTGGCACATCTATGCATGGGGCTCTCTTTGTGGCTCTTTGATCCTGTGCAGCTGTAGAACAACTCAGCATAGCAACACCTTCTGTAAAACAGCTCAATGACTGGGCTAATTGCTACACTGAGGAAAAGCAGCATTAAATAACATGAGGGTGACCACACTGTTTCCACTTTCAATCACTCAACAACAGATCAAACACCAAGCTCTGCTGATGAAATGCAGTGGGGAGGAACAGGGGACATAGCACTTGTGCTGTACTTAGAGCCTCAGTCTCATCTAATACTCTGGGGAAAGAAGTCAAGAATAACTTTAAGGCATTTGGTGCATTCGGGGGCCATCTTTTCTGCTTTTCCATCAGGGTAGCATAGGTGTATATTTCTGGTGAATGGGTTTGGAGACTGGAAGGAAGCAAGTGTCTGCAAAATCCTAAATGCACATCAGCCAGTCCCTGGTTTGTGGTGAAGGAGGGTCAGTGAGGAGCCAGCTCTTCAGAGGTGGGATAAAACTTCTGGCCAGAGGGAGTTTTATGGGTAATATTTTTGGCCCTGCAGTAAGAAGTCTTTAGGCAAGTGAAGAGACCTGAAAAGACCTTATGCTGTCTTAGAAATGGTCTGTTAGCTGCTGAACTGAGCTACCTGCTGA
>NW_009954309.1:564251-580172 GCF_000747805.2 Chaetura pelagica
TGAACTGAGCTACATTAAAAAAATGTAGTGGACTGCCTATCATGGATGTGGATACTTATTATTCAAAAGACAGGTATTTTTCGTTATGAAATAAAGATAGGTTTGACCTGCAGGAGCAGGATATTACATTGCATGTTGTTGGTTTTTTCCCTTGTAATAGTTCTTGTGCTATTTACAGATCTGAAGCAGGCAGCCTTTTGTCAGCTACAGTCATTGCAGGTGTTTTCACTATAAAGATCCAGGGAATGCAACAAGATGGAGATTAATTTGTGGGTCTTACCTAAAATAGCCTAGTCCATGTATTTTAAGCATTCCTTCCAGTGTAAGACAGTGATAAATTAGAAATCCCTGCCCTGGTAAGGCTTGTTAGTAAATCTGATACACAGTGAGCTGACAACTCTGATGCATGGAGTTTTATACCTGCTCTTTGGAAACCCTGCCTCCTGCCCACCTCCCACCCCATTATTAGAAAGTATATCCATCAAATTTTACACGGGGCAGCTCAGATTGCTGTCTGGATGATAGCAGCAACATTCTCTGCATTAGCAACTCTCTACAGATAATGTCTTGAGGATTGAGAACAGGAGATTAGGTCTGAATAAATATCCCATGATATTCATATTTAATCATTGTACTTAGAGACTGTCTAATCAGTAAAAGCAGCAAATGTTACTGACACATAGGTTTCATATAAATATATACTAAACTAAAGCAAGAAGCCATGTCCTTCTAAATTCACCTCAAACCTGTAAGGGCTCCCAGACAGAACAAACTGTGACCTTCAAAACAAAAACTGATCGCTGTAGTGAAAGAGTCACTGACAAGATGTGTATTTGGGCCCTTGGCTTTAACAGCTTTAATCTGTCCCAAACCCAAAAGCTTTAAAAAAAAAAAAAAAAAAAAAAAAAAGAGTTACACATGTAATATTACTTGCCAAACCAAGCTACTTGAAAGACAATTGCTCCTTCTCCCTTCCTCCAGCCATGTAGATATGTCCGAAGTTACTGTTTCTCAATCCTGAGAAACGTGGTTCTTTCACGCAGTCTTTTTCTCTAGAGTATTTTCCTCCTTTTGGGAAGATGGAGAGGAAACTGCATTTGGGGCAAGAAGGAAGGAGGCAGTGTGAAAGGGCTGCGAGAGAGACAGAGATAGGGACTTGAAAATTTCTAGAATAGATGGAGCAGATAGATTGCCGAGGTGCTGTAAGTGGAGTGCACCAAAACCAGTTTGGCTGAGGTGAGCTGGCATGAGCTTTCACAATGAAGTTTGGCTCCTCCATCACATGAAATATTGTCTGGTTGCTGCCCTATCATTTAACAGCATGGCGTTCTGCTTAGGACAGAGCAAGCTGTTCAGTACCTTTGGAGACATTGAGTACGTGTAGCTATGTCTTGAATGTTTTCACTGTAGCATATAATAGAAAGCCTCTCCACTGTAAGCATTAGCAATGCAATTTCATAACTATCTGTTCAGACAGTGCACAGGAGCCTGAAAAACAACTTGAGACACTTCATTCCCGCCAGGAAAGGCCATCTGAGAATACGTTAATCTAACAAATATGCAAAAGGCTGTCCCCTATTGGTGAACCATAAAGAATAGCACTTTTTTTTTTTTTTTTTAATGTATGTATGAGATGTGCTCCTCCCTGCCAAGAGTGGAACAATCCTTACATTCTCATCAAACCAGACAGCTTAGAAGTGCAATGTGCTGCCTCTGCTGCCTTGCAATGTGAATTTGATATTATCTGTACCACCTTTGACAATGCACTTGAAATTAATCAGAGGAGAAATGTCTTATTTGATTATATTTCACCATGGACATTGATCAGTTGCATGTGATTTTTAACTTCAAAGCCATGTGTCCAAAGTCCTTTTGAAAAAGGGCAAAACGTTACCCAGAGATATGTGGGAGCTTGCATTATCTGAGTCTCTGATAAAACACACTCTGAGAGAAATGACTATACATCTGGGAAATTAAGAATAATTTACTGTGAGACTCTCTGTGGGTGATGGGCAGTATCAAAAGAAAGATCCCCAAAGCATCAGTCCTCTGCCCATTCTATGTTTTAATTGCAGTTGTCTTAGCTCATGTTACTTTAAGATTCTTGCATTAATTTCTGGCAGACTGGAGACTATAAGGAGACCAGAGGAAGATCCACTGCTCACCATTTCAAGTGGCACTGAAAGCATCTGACTTCCCTACCTGTACTCTGAAAAAAAAGTCATGGAAAGTACATAGTCCTCTTGTCCTTTTTCATTCTTCCTTTCTGCTGCAGGAGACTTGCAGTGGCCATAGGTGTAAAAATAATTTGGCATCCTTAGGGCGGATCAGTCAAAGGATCTATCAGGCAGGCTAGGACAGAGTCATGTGGGCTGAGACCTCTACACCTACAAAGTACATAGCTTAAAGGCTTTACTTCAGAAACAGTCCAAGACAGGGCTTCCCCACCAGGCACATTGTTAAAACCTCTACAAAGGCCTGGTTGTTGGTACAGACCATCACATCCACATTAATAGTTGGGCATGTTTAGTACACACCTGGACTGGAGCTTCAGGCTTTCCACTGTTATTACTTGTATCTTAAATAGGTAAAGATCACTTGTCCTGGCCTTTCTCCCTCTATGCTTTGGTTTATGGTAGATCTCCTAAATTTGGTCTGTCCCATGATGCTCAGATAGTCCAGCACTTTTAACTGATGATAATAATTTAACTTAGGATGAAAAATGGAGGAATGCAAGAGAAGAGATGCTTATCATAGCATGTAGCTGAAGGTCAAAATTTGTTTGCTGTAGTCCCTAGTCCCAGTCTTGTGATAATTTATAATCCCTCAGCTGCGTGGGATCTGTAAACTCAAACAGCACACATGCTCCTGCAAGCTCCTCTGCTCCTGGGAGTTAGGATTGCCAGCTTTCCCCCACCTTTTTCAAAGACAAGAGATTTCAGTTTTGTAAGGTGAATTTGCATGTCCTGGCAGGTTTGTCCTGACTGTCTCTCAGATTCATCATTCCTTCATAAAGGGCAATAGCTTCCCCTACCTCTCACCCCCTAACCTTCCTGCTCTCCAGATACCCTAGGGGTCTTGGATGGCATTTCCCAGAGGGAGTAAAGTGTCTCAAGCTGGTTTTCAATAGCTTTTTTTAGAACTTGAGGAGGAATGAATATTTCACAAAGGTGAGTAGGTGGGTGGGGAAGCCTGAATGCAAAATCCACTTGTTGATTTAGATTCAGGGGAGGGAGCAAAGGAAGAAAGCTTTGCAGGGAGTGTTTTCAAGCTCTTAAGAGCATGTTTGTCCAAGTGCTGCTCTTAATCATAAAAATGTTAATAATAAGAGCACAGTAGGGCAATATAAATGACACAAAAGGCACTCTCTCATTTCAAAGCTGAACAGTTTGTGGTTTAGTAGATTTTTATGATAAAAGAGACAAAGGAATAAAAGTTTTTCCTTCTCAAAAGCTACCATACCTAGTAACATCTTTTGCTAATAACAAAAATGAACCCAGCCTCCACCCCCTCCTGACATATGTTCTTGCTCTATTGAAGTCCTCCTGCAGATCTAGAGGTCTATTGACAACTTGTTCCATGTCAGTAAGCTTGGTTTCCTGCCCTACTACAGAACTAACAATGCAGTGCCTCTTAAATAGTCTTAGTGTTAGTAAGTGCAGAGATGGAGTTTTGCAGGCTGCCAGCCTCCTACCTGGGATCTTAATTCAATCAGTTCTTTCTCTTTGTTTTCACTTCCATCTTGTTCTTTGTCAGCAGCAAGGCTTACATACTAACAGAAAGAGATTGTGTTGTGTTGTGTTTTGTATTGCAGGAAACCAATTTTTGCTGTTGGGGTTTTTGCTGCTGGTGGGGTTTTGCCTTCTTTTTTTTCTTTCTTTCTTTCTTTTTTTTTCTTTTTTTTTTCTTCCCCAATTTGCCCTAGGCAGTTTGGAGGTGTGATAATCTGAAGTGTGCAGATTTGCCAGGAAGGTGTACAGAGAGAAGCTGCTATCTGTGAGCACATGAAGAGAGGAAAGAAACTGGGAAAGAATAACTAGTGTCCCCTATCATGAAATCAGTCTGTAAAATCTTGATGGAAAGGAGGCAAATAATTTTCTCTGCACAGCACTAGGAGCCCAACTGTAGTCCAAAGAATGAAACCCTCTCAAAGGAGATCTGCAGATAAGCTGTGCAAGCAGCATTAATGCCAACTATCCTTTCAGCTGCAGCACACCAGCTGGTGCAGGCTATTTGTAACGCTGCGTATGCTGTTGAAAGTGAGGCCATGTCTCCTATTAGCAGTGCAGGCACCTTCTCATACAAGTGTGTGGAATCCAAATAAAACTGACTTCATTCCCTTTCCAACAGGGAGGGTGTCACAAGTTCAAAACACTGAACTGAGATTCTCGGGTTGTGGCTTCCTCACTTGTTCACTTGGTGGCAAAATGTAAGGATGAAACCATGTAGCTTTAAAGAGAATATGCATGACTGTAATACCTACAGTGGTAATTTCCTATCTCTTCCACAGGCTGAATGAAAGGCTTGGGTGGGTATCTGGCATGGTTTCTGTGAGTCACTGCAGTATGTAACTTGCACTGAAATTAAGGGAAAGGCCTTAAATAACTTTCTGAGGAGCTGTGCCAAGTTTTATTATTGATATATAAAACTAAAATTATAACACTTCAGGTAGTTTTTTTCTCCCCCTCTGTTTATATATATTGCCTGTCCTTGTTGAATGAGCTTTTCCAACAACATACAGATCTTGGAATGAGGAGGTTCCATCTTTTGGCACTGCAGTAGTTTTAGGCATGGCTGTACTATATGGACAGAAGGATCTAAATAGTCCATAGTCATTGAGTTACCAGGATCTATCATGGCACTTGCCCCTTCACTTGCCCCTTCCCTCTCTGCTCAGGTGCTGGATCCAGTCCTGGTCACACATCTGCTACCATAACCCAGAGTGGATCATCAATGGCTCAGTAAAAATGCACACACAAAGCTATCCTGGTTTGAGCCAGGATTAAGCCAATTTTACTGTTTTTTAAATTTTATTTACATGCTCCTGCAAGCTCCTCTGCTCCTGGGAGTTAGGATTGCCAGCTTTCCCCCACCTTTTTCAAAGACAAGAGATTTCAGTTTTGTAAGGTGAATTTGCATGTCCTGGCAGGTTTGTCCTGACTGTCTCTCAGATTCATCATTCCTTCATAAAGGGCAATAGCTTCCCCTACCTCTCACCCCCTAACCTTCCTGCTCTCCAGATACCCTAGGGGTCTTGGATGGCATTTCCCAGAGGGAGTAAAGTGTCTCAAGCTGGTTTTCAATAGCTTTTTTTAGAACTTGAGGAGGAATGAATATTTCACAAAGGTGAGTAGGTGGGTGGGGAAGCCTGAATGCAAAATCCACTTGTTGATTTAGATTCAGGGGAGGGAGCAAAGGAAGAAAGCTTTGCAGGGAGTGTTTTCAAGCTCTTAAGAGCATGTTTGTCCAAGTGCTGCTCTTAATCATAAAAATGTTAATAATAAGAGCACAGTAGGGCAATATAAATGACACAAAAGGCACTCTCTCATTTCAAAGCTGAACAGTTTGTGGTTTAGTAGATTTTTATGATAAAAGAGACAAAGGAATAAAAGTTTTTCCTTCTCAAAAGCTACCATACCTAGTAACATCTTTTGCTAATAACAAAAATGAACCCAGCCTCCACCCCCTCCTGACATATGTTCTTGCTCTATTGAAGTCCTCCTGCAGATCTAGAGGTCTATTGACAACTTGTTCCATGTCAGTAAGCTTGGTTTCCTGCCCTACTACAGAACTAACAATGCAGTGCCTCTTAAATAGTCTTAGTGTTAGTAAGTGCAGAGATGGAGTTTTGCAGGCTGCCAGCCTCCTACCTGGGATCTTAATTCAATCAGTTCTTTCTCTTTGTTTTCACTTCCATCTTGTTCTTTGTCAGCAGCAAGGCTTACATACTAACAGAAAGAGATTGTGTTGTGTTGTGTTTTGTATTGCAGGAAACCAATTTTTGCTGTTGGGGTTTTTGCTGCTGGTGGGGTTTTGCCTTCTTTTTTTTCTTTCTTTCTTTCTTTTTTTTTCTTTTTTTTTTTTTTCTTCCCCAATTTGCCCTAGGCAGTTTGGAGGTGTGATAATCTGAAGTGTGCAGATTTGCCAGGAAGGTGTACAGAGAGAAGCTGCTATCTGTGAGCACATGAAGAGAGGAAAGAAACTAGTGTCCCCTATCATGAAATCAGTCTGTAAAATCTTGATGGAAAGGAGGCAAATAATTTTCTCTGCACAGCACTAGGAGCCCAACTGTAGTCCAAAGAATGAAACCCTCTCAAAGGAGATCTGCAGATAAGCTGTGCAAGCAGCATTAATGCCAACTATCCTTTCAGCTGCAGCACACCAGCTGGTGCAGGCTATTTGTAACGCTGCGTATGCTGTTGAAAGTGAGGCCATGTCTCCTATTAGCAGTGCAGGCACCTTCTCATACAAGTGTGTGGAATCCAAATAAAACTGACTTCATTCCCTTTCCAACAGGGAGGGTGTCACAAGTTCAAAACACTGAACTGAGATTCTCGGGTTGTGGCTTCCTCACTTGTTCACTTGGTGGCAAAATGTAAGGATGAAACCATGTAGCTTTAAAGAGAATATGCATGACTGTAATACCTACAGTGGTAATTTCCTATCTCTTCCACAGGCTGAATGAAAGGCTTGGGTGGGTATCTGGCATGGTTTCTGTGAGTCACTGCAGTATGTAACTTGCACTGAAATTAAGGGAAAGGCCTTAAATAACTTTCTGAGGAGCTGTGCCAAGTTTTATTATTGATATATAAAACTAAAATTATAACACTTCAGGTAGTTTTTTTCTCCCCCTCTGTTTATATATATTGCCTGTCCTTGTTGAATGAGCTTTTCCAACAACATACAGATCTTGGAATGAGGAGGTTCCATCTTTTGGCACTGCAGTAGTTTTAGGCATGGCTGTACTATATGGACAGAAGGATCTAAATAGTCCATAGTCATTGAGTTACCAGGATCTATCATGGCACTTGCCCCTTCACTTGCCCCTTCCCTCTCTGCTCAGGTGCTGGATCCAGTCCTGGTCACACATCTGCTACCATAACCCAGAGTGGATCATCAATGGCTCAGTAAAAATGCACACACAAAGCTATCCTGGTTTGAGCCAGGATTAAGCCAATTTTACTGTTTTTTAAATTTTATTTATTTTTTTTCTTCAGTGAACTCTATTTTAGGCAGCACACTTGCTGAAAGTAACAGCAGGTTTGCCAGCTAGAGGACTGATACCACTGGAATATTTGTAGTTATTGCTGAGAGACCAAGAACACTTTGCTCTGCTTGTTGAATCTGCTGCTTCAGACACTAAAAGAGCAGAAAACTCGTATCTACAACCCTTCCATGGGGGGGAGCAGACTAGAGAGACAGCAAAGCTGGCTAACCAAAATATTCCATCCACAGTTATACATCATAGTCAGTATAAGTGCAGGGTTCACAGAAGTCAAGCTGGCTTTTGTTCTTCTTCTGTTCATGGCTGGTGCCCGGGCCAGACTCTGTCTCTCCATCACCACTGATCCCCAGGCCTGCATGTTCCTGACCCTCATCACTCTCCCCTCAGCTCCTGTCTGCTCTTCCACTCTCTCCGGCAGCTCCGGGACATTTCAGAACTGCTCACAGCTCAGGAGATGACCTGGGAGTTGCTGGGGGTAGGAGGAGCTGATAGGGGGGTTGCACATTTCTGCATGTATTTGTATATATTTGTACATGTTTTCTTATTAGTAGTATTTAAAGATGTCTAGTTTAGTGTTCAGTCCAGAAATTCTCTCTCCTTATTCTGTCTCCCTTTCCTACCTGGGTGGGAGGGAATCAAGAGCGTTACTGTTGCTGGTTTAATTGCCAGTCCTGAGTCAAACCATGACAGAAGCAAAGAGCTGTACCAGGCTGCATGGCTCTAGGCCAACTCACTCTGCAGTGTGGGAGAAAATGCCTCATACACTGTTACCTTGGCCTTTGCTTTGTGTCTCAGATTGAAAGCAAACCTTTGTCTCCTCTGCTGGATCCATTTGTTACCATGAGTTCATTGACTAGTGCATATACAGCTGTTTTATTCTAAATTTAAAATGCAGGCAGTTTAAATACTGATATGTAGAGTGCAGCAGGATAAATAACGATGTACTTGAGCAAACATACATTTAGTAATTTATTTTTCTACCAGCAGTTTTGGAGAGTTGTGGGTTTTTTTTTTTTAAATCTAATCCATTCAGTCAGCGGTCTCAAGAGAAAAAGCTTCTGCCTCAGCTTGGTGTTGATGCTTGGTTGACTCTTAAAGCTTCATGGTTTTTTGACACTGCACTGAGTCTGAAGCTTTGATGTCTGAGACTGCTGCCTGCACAGAGTAAATCATGTTTTAAAGTTTATCAGTATGAAGAGTGTGCCATTTCTCAGGCATCCACACATGCATCCACACAGCATCTTTCCACTTCTTTTAGCCACCTGGAAGCTTCCTTAGAACTAAATGATTCTTTCACTTACAGTTCCCACACAGATGTTGCTATCTTTAATTGAAAGCTTGCAGCACTTGTGGGCTAAGGTAATGCATCCTTGTGCTTAGCAGTGCCAGTTGAGGGCCTAAAGGGAAACAGAAATGGTTTTCTCACTCCACTGATGTAGCCACTGCACCTGGGCCATATGGGTTACTTATCTCCATGTAAAAGCAGTTGCTGAAACTGGTGGCACTGAAGTGAAGGCTGGAGATGGTTTCTGTGCATCAGCAGATACTTCCTCCAGTGACAGTGTTGGCTTGCTCTGCTCTTAACAGTGTCATGAAATAGTGGTTCTTCAGTGTAATCCAGGAGCTGCCACAGAGACTGATGGTGACTTTTGGTGTGTAGATACAAACAAGACCAGCCTACATGGGCCTCCCAAGCGCTCATTACATGGGTTGGTGCTGTCTCTGTGTAGCTCCTTTGGCTACTGTTCCCATCTTGGCTGGCTCTGGGGAACTGTGAGAGCCACATGTCTGGAGCCCAGAGTGACACCGTTTGTGAAAGTGCAAATCTGCCTTTCACAGGCTAATGGAGCACATCAGGGCATGGGATTAGTGGGATCAGTGTCTGAACTGTAGCTATTCAAAGCTTTGTCTGGTGTACAGATGATTGCTACAGGAAAGGGCTGTGGCTCCCCATGAGACTGGGAAGACACTGACTAAGCAGCCACTCATGTCGCAATCAGTTTCTCTTTTCCCAAATGTTCTTTATATAACCAGCAGATAGTACAGTTTGCACGTGTGCCTTTGTGCCAGTTGTGAACTTTTTATCAAGCTGTTCAAACCAGTGGCACTTGGGTTTGCCTTTATGTGTCTCCTGGTTTCCATCCACACAAGTGAGAGCACAAGGAGATAGCACAGGCTAAAACCAGTGCCAACACAAAGTTGTAAATCAAAGAACAGCAAGTAACACAGCTCAGTGTACCTAGCACTGAGGGTGAAATTTGTTGTTATTCAGTTCAGTGTCTTTGAGGACACTGGAGAGGTGGTATCACCGGGGAGAGAGACTATGAATGGTGGCTGGCAGTGGGAGTTCCTGTCAAGTGTTCAGTTCAAGTCCCAGGCAGCCTGTACCTGAGAGCCCTTAGACATATGACATCATAACTCCAAAGACCTGAGAGAGCAGAACTTCATTCCCATCACAAGTAAAGATGTCTTAGTGTACCAAAAAAGATCAACCTAATCTACCATCACCTGCAGTTATGGAGGATAGTGCACAAAGTCTGTTGTTTCAGGTGTTAATTGTGGTGTGGCATTTCAGGCAAACCTAAGAAATGTATTATTTGTCTGTGGGACTAATATTCCTACATTCCATCAGTGTTATAAAAAATCCTCTCTGGCCCCCTCAACGATCACAGTTAGCACTGCCTGTGTCTCCGGAGGTCTTTTCCACCTACTGGGGAATGTCTGGATAGGAAATAAAGTAGAGGGTTTTTCTTCTCCTGGTAATTTTAACAAAATTCTTTCTCTATCAGTCATTCTTTAAAGAGCTGGGATACTTTCTGTTGGGATACAACTGTCTGCAGCTGTAACCTGCAGGAAAAAGCCAATAATTCAGGCTCTTTCTCTCTTCAGAGTAGCTGCACAGAGCTCAATGAGGAATGTATTGAAATGCATTAGTAGGGTAGAAAACCTCCTCCACATACTCTATCATCTCAGCATTTTTCCTCCAGCTTCTATTTATCTTCTCTGTATAGATTGCCTAAATGAAGAAAATTCTTCTAGATCTCATGATTCAGGCTTTGGGGCCAGGAGGTAACTGGAGACAGGGAAAGAAAGGGCAAGTAAAACATAATTAAATGTCTGTACATTGCTTCCCTCAGCTGTCTGTAAGTCTTTCCTATGGAAGTGTAAATGCCTTGGCAAAAAGTTCAGGATATTAGCACACTGGGCATGATTTAGACAATCATTGTTCAATTCCTTCTATTGACTCTGTATGACCTGAGGTAGGTCCCTCATCTCTCTCTGTCTTTGAGCTCTATCTGTAAAATAAGGATAAGTTTATTTCTTCTCCTTTCTCTGGCCTGTCTGTTTGGGCTGTCAGCTCTTTAAGCCTTGGTGTTAGGGGTGGATGCAAACACATCCACAGACATGGCTCTGAAATGACAGGAATGCAGATATGATATCTGAAAGTGAAGAAAGCACAGTTTATCTGGACTCAGTGTTCCTGATTGGTTGCTTATTTGTATTCTTTGTGTCAGTTACAATCTATGCTTCAAAACAGAAAATTAGGTATGAGCTCTTCTGTAAAGAGCAGGGTGTTGATGATAAGCCACCTTCAGACCACTGAAGTCAGTAAGAAACCTCCCAGGCAACAGGTTTATTTTTAACTGCAGCTTCTGTATTTCTTTAGAAGTGTCTTGCTAGCCAGTGTTTACACCAAGTCACTGGACTACAGAGATCAGTGGCTGAGCTGGCACTGAACACCATGTCATCCTCAAAGGTACTATAAGAAAGTGTAGCAGAAAGCTCTATGCTATTTAAATTCACAGCAGTAACAGCTATTAAAGGTTTAAATGTCCCCATGAACCATCTTCTTAATATCTGTGTTGATATTAATATCTTAATATGCCATCAATGCTACTTCACTAACACCCCTGCTGTAACCAAGAGGAGCAATCAGAGAGGTTCAGGATTCAGCTGCAAAGCAGCTGAAGATGCATCTTCCCCCTGGCCAATTCCCACCCACCTTCTTGCAGTTTATCACCCCTCAGCTGTGTTGATACAACAGTTTATTATTAACAGTTACTTTCAGGCTGTTCATTTCAGCAATCCAGGTTATGGCTGAGCTCCACAAACAATCATGAAGGCACAAGTGAGGCGTAGCAGACACGGGGGTGAGGAGGGGACGTGCAGAGCCAGCAGCAGGGGAGTGGGGACTTGTGAGGCTGGGCTTGCTGCTAAACCAGGGCAGTACAATGACCCAGGTCTGACTGTGCAGCCTGATGTCGTCTGGTTAGCTACATGTGAAGGAGTGTACAAATGCATAACAAATCCCTAAGGCTCTTCATGGCTGAGCATTCCCTGAGAGAGTATCTGTGCTAATTCAAATGTCAAGTGTTCCTCTTGTGGTACCTAGGACTTGGAGGCACTGATGGGAAACATACCACATTGGACACATGACAGACATGGGTGCACTGAACACGGACCCTGAGAAATCATAGACAGAGGAGTCAAACAGCAACAATAATCACATCATATGAATTTTCATTAATATTTATTTTTCCTTTTATTTTATTTTTTTTTTAGGGTGAATGGAGATGGTGGCTCACTTTTCAGTTTGTAACCTGAAATCTTACTAAAATATTGTTGAACAATCCTCATTACGCCCAAGTTACCAAAACTGACTTTAATTCGCATGCTTGTGCAGAATTTTATGCTAAGTAGGATCACAATATTTATGGTCTCCAGATGGTAGCTGTTTTGATAAATGAAGGTCACATCTTTTTAGACCCATTTGTTTTGGATCCATAGACAAATTGGTTCAGATTTAGGGCTGCTTTGAATCCCAATGAGTGGCTGAATGATGGAACCCTCAGCTTCCATGCAGGACAAGAGGGTAACGACTGAGAGCTACTAAGGATACACCTCCTGATCAACAGATTGGCCAATGTCACCAAGAACTTTTTAAATCAGAAAAAACCCCAAACAACCATACCTGAGGATACATGCTAGCAAAATTACCGTCAGGGGAAGGAAGTAATTTCACAAGGAGAATATTGCTAAATTTAATCTTCCCAACAGAAATTGTAGAGAGAAGCCCATTAACGAGCTTCTTTTTCTGCTTCTCTTTGCATTATTTTCTCTTTCTTAATTGCAAAGTGTAAGCAAGCCCTTCAGCTCTTACATACAGAGTTTTATGCCTACTTGTCTATTACTTCTGATAGCAAGGGTAGAAAGATTTTTTTTTTTGTTATAATCTAATTAATCTTGGATTCTAGGCTTGATTTGACTATTGTGAATAGAGTAACTTCCAGAATCTATTTTAAAATTATTATATCTGTGGTTTTCTTGTGTGGAAAAATTGTTGAGCTTTCTGACAAACTGGTTTTCAGCTAGCTTTGAATGCCTAAATTCTGATTAGGAGCATTTAAGATGGCTCAAACCTGAGCCAAAATCATCTTCATGCTGGAGTTTGTTCACCGATTCTTCTCCTGTCTTTGGGCTAATGACTTCATTTGTCCCACAGGTCCTTTATCCATGCATTTCCCTATCATGTCTGTAGTCCTTTCATCTCATCTCATTTCCTGAGAGACCTAAACTACTTGGAATTCTTTTCGTCATCCAAATTGAGGGCTGAAATTAGCTATTCCTGATGAGCTGTTCCATTAAATGAATGAAAATTGTTCTGAGAACCTCTAGTGTTCCAGAGGAGAGGGATAGTGAATTGAAGATCCTAGTGTGGGCAGCATCCCACAATATTAAGAACTTCCCAGAACTGTAATATGTTGTTTTCTGCAGACTGATGTGGATGGTTTGGGCATGCTGCTACGCCTCTGCTTTGTTGAATTAAGTCAAGATGAGGTCCACTAATAAAGACAGTGCCCTGTATTGTTCACTGTGGGGATTGTCCCAGCGTGTTCACAATGTTTCACTAGGAGAATTTCTCCACAATGAAAGATCATAGACATAGAGCCAAAATCTGAGTGCATCTCAACCCTCTGGGGTCATTAAGAGAATATCTGTACCACAAAGTGCAGTATTTGCATGCACCATGACTATTTTGGGGTGTTATACATGTTAGTTATAGAGCATCCAGTACAATTCCTTCCAAGCAGTGTTGCTGCTGTATGCTGATCTGGATTGTGTCTATAAACACATTGGAACTTTCTAAAGCTCTGATGGCATCAGCCATGGTCTTGGCAGATGACATATAGGCTTCTGAAGAGTCTCAAATTATTATTAAGACAGACCGGACCAGTTTTCATCTACTGTGTTTAGAGATATGGCTAGTCTATGGTGTAGGAGAAGGGTAGGTAATATTATTCACTAACAGTCATTGGGTCAGGCTCCGGAATGCCTGCAAACTTCTCTGAGACATCAAAAAAGGGCTGCTAGTAATGTATGTTTGTGACTTAACCTTTTATCTTGTCCTTTTCAACATTCTGTCATGTAACATGAGTTACATGCGACCAGATAATCTTCCTAAAGTGGTTACAGTATGCACCAGTGGTAGTTCTGCTCTTTGCCTGGGCTGTTGTTTCAGAATATGCTCTAACTGCATCTCCCATGGGATGTAGCCAAGCAGGGCCTAGTCTTCAGGCTTCCCACTTTTGCAGAAGTTTTTAAGAAACAGAAATTAGCAGTAGTAGGCAGCACCAGCACAGCACCCTGCTCCAGCAGTGTCTTTCATTGAGATCCTAGGCAGAGTTGAGGTGTTTTTCCATGTATCCCTGAGGCTTGATAGTACTTTATCTGGGAGACAGACTCCTTTCTACCCCACCCAGGGAGCCTCCAGCATGCAAAAGTGCTTAATGAGCTCTGGAGCCCAGCATGAAGGTGCTGACTGCATTAAATCATCTTTGGTGCTAGGGAGTGTGGAGAATAAATACTGTACATCACCTTCTGAGAGGCTGGCTCCTAACTTCAATTTAATCCCTATTTAGACTGGATCTTTTTATCCTCACCCATAAAATGGATTTAACAGCATTTGCCTGCCTCTCAAGACAGTTGAAAAGCACATAAAGGTGATGTCAGGCTTTAGCATGAATGAGCTCTTATGAATACTGTAAATGAGTACAGTAGATTAAAAAGCTAGAGGGCTTTTCTTTATTTTGCTGAAAATTACTAAGATCTCTTTTGAGGTGGTATCCTAGAGGAAAGCTTTATATTTTGTGGAGGTGACAGTGGGGCCATGACCCATCAAATGTAGAAGTACAGGCGTAAGTATGCATAAAGCTGTCCAGCAATTTCACCCTGGGGAACCAATTTCTTCTTTTTAATTCCTTTTCCTCTTCCCTTTTCCCTTTTCCCTTTCCCTTTCCCTTTCCCTTCCCTTCCCTTTTGTCCACAACAACAATGCTCAATTAGAAGCACCTGCACTAGGGAGAAACCTGATGCCTCAGATCACTGTCTTTGGGCTCTGAACTCCAAAAGTGACGGAAAAATTCCCAGACAATTCAGTTCTCCCTTTCTCATAGAAACAGAGGGTCAAATGAGAGAAACAAACAAATAGATAAATAAATAAATGAAATTGTTTAATACATCAATTATTTTATCCCAATCGACCAGTTATTACAATATATGCTTACAGACTTTGACTGGTGTGAAATATGGCCACATCTACTCTTTATCAGAGTGTTTTTATTGTACAGAAGAAGGGTCAAGTGTGAGTTTGAACTTTGCATGTAAGAGCACTGCACCTACTTGCCCATAGGTACAGAGGAGCTGGTCCTCTGGTGCCTGCTTTGCCTTTTGCCCTGTATTCTTGTGAGAACCCCTTCCTATTCGTGTGCCCATTGCTAACAGCTGATGCAACAAAATGTTAATATATGCCAGGATCAGGAAGCGATAATTCTAAGCAAGAGAGGAATATCATGGCATAAAATCACTTGAATTTTAAATCGCTACTTTTGGGTTGAATCCAATGGACTTTATTGCTTGTAATTTGAAAATGAACAAACCATCCTCTTCTTTTCTTGGTTTTCTTTCCCAGATGTTTGAAGCACAACCTTTTGAAGCATCCTCTGCTGTTTATTACAACTCAGCTGCAGAGCAGAAACAGGTAAGATACACAAGATAAAATGAATAGGACTTGTCATTCTTTCTGATTTGTCTCTTCCTATAGGCTTTCTGAGGTTCCCTTGCAGTGATACCAATCATGTGTGATTATAATGAGTATGTTTATGTCTGTGTGCTTAGTACCAATTTCCAAGCTGAGGACTATGATTTTATTGTGTATAATTTATAAAGTTCTTGCTAGGCCTAATGCTTGCTTTACAAGAAATCACTGTGACATATTAGAATGTGTCTCATTCTACTTAACCCACTTCATCAGCATACTGCCCACAGGAATGCTGAACCATGCCCACTTCACACCAGGGTAAACTGTTCTATTACTTTATCAGAAGATTGGCCTTCCTTGTTGATAAATACCTTCCTAATGCCTTGTGCTGTGTGCCACCTAACAAGAGGGTCAGGTTTTCTTTCACACAGTTGGATGTTATTTCATCACTGGCATTTTACTCTGGAAACTTCAGACTATTCTCAGTTTTTTGAGTCAACAATCAGATCATATTTATTGAGGTCTAGCTGTGCAAATGTATTGATTTGTAGCCTGTTATTGTTTTGTGCCTTGTATTTATGTGGCTTTAATGGACTGAAAGTGTTTCAAAACTGAAGTGGATTAAAATGGAGAGCTTTTTCTCCGAGTAAGTGTAGGG
>NW_009954309.1:580234-604845 GCF_000747805.2 Chaetura pelagica
AGGGAATATTACCAACTTGAAATCTGTTTTAAAATGTGATTTTACAGCAGATATACTATTATTTTAAACCCAGAGACACTCTGCCATCCAGTAATTGAGTACAAAGCCTTGAA
Organism: Chaetura pelagica; assembly: GCF_000747805.2. NCBI lineage: Eukaryota > Metazoa > Chordata > Aves > Apodiformes > Apodidae > Chaetura > Chaetura pelagica. Next base: position 580,348 of record NW_009954309.1, read on the forward strand.
AAGAGTAGACAAAAGCTATTGTGTGTGGGGGGGGAAATACTGAAGCTGGCAACATAAACCCTTGTCAAATGTGAGGAATGAGCTTTGAAACAAGCTCTGACTTTGCCTTAGCGTCACTCACTTGGTCAAACAATCTCACTCCCAAGCCAGATGTCACTGTATGGCCGGTGACTGCTTTCTATTAAAGGGCTGTCATGTTTGTCTTCTCCATATCTTTCTCCATATGGATAAAAAGCAGTCCTGTGATCTACCCATTGCCTCCAAGAGATGTATGTGTTCCTTCTCTAAAAGATGTGTGTGCCCAGACTGCCCCCATCTTTAAGGCCTCCTATTTCCAAGCCTAGTTTTAGTGTTTTGAACCCTGTTCAGCCTCTGCCAACTCTGAAACCTGTGTTTTCAGCAGTCCCTAGGTACTGAGGGTGGGTTGTGGAGACGTGTACAGCTCAACTCTTGACAGTACTGGAAATGGCACATTGTGGAGCTGACTCAAGCTGCATATGTTGCTGCACCCACTTTGGTTTCCCACTCATCCCTTTTCATGCATTTTCAGAGCATGACTACACAAATATGAATATTGTGTCATGCACCTCAACTATCAAGCAAGGAACCTACTGTGTTGTAATAACACCAGTCACATTCATTAAGGAGTCCTGGCAATCTTAATGAATAAGAGAAAGGTGTTAGTGATCCCATCACTTGCTCAGTCTCGAGATTCCTTAATCTTTATACAACAAATTTGATTATAGGAATTACCATGTGGTTTAAGTTAACTGAACGTCCTCCTGTGCATAGCTGGCCATGCTTCCTAATCCTATGCAGTGCATGTATCCAAGGCACTGTTCAGTGGCTCCTTGCAAATCCCCACAAAGCAATTACTGGCCTTTCTACATATTCAGGAATTGTCAGTTTCAGGTGCAATAAAACTGAAATTGCTTTCCATAGATAGTTGGCTGTGATGACTTTTGCTGGTCTAATTTTCCCTCCACTTTGTTGTTTCTTCCGATAAAAATTACATTTCTCTTGAGCCCTGAAATCTTAAGCTCATTTTTGACCCAGAGTATCCTCAGAGAGTTATAAAACTTAGATGCTATAACTGCACATTACCCAGTAATGAACATTACAAGAATCAAGCCAGGAAGACAAAGACAAGAGATATGAATTAATGTTTTAATAATCTTCCTCAGATTAGTACAAGTCACACAGGCAGGGATCCCAGTAACCGCTGGTGAGTGATGCAGCTCCCCCAGTATGGACCGATATTGCTTTCTAACTCCCCAGTGAGATGACAGTCTGCAGAATGGACAGATGGTCACTCAGCTACCTATAAAGTTCTGACTTTGTCCCAGCAGTATGGTGCAATTGTGTACTTTGGATAGAACCGCTATTTACAGTGCCACAGCTTTTGCTGAAGACACAGGAAGCTGGTTAGTTTATTTTTCCTGTTGTTTCATCCCAGGCTACACAAGACATTATTTCCTACCAATCCAGAGCATCCACCATTTTTTTAATGGAAAGCAGGGACCTGTTCAGCTTCTGGTGGACTAACACTGGATTTTAATTGAAATAAATGCACCTGTGAATTGTGCCACTTGGTTCTACAGTGGTGTCACAAAATACTTGTTGAATAATAGCTCTGACTGTTCCCTCCTGGTGTTACCCTTCTCCGGTACAAGAGACAACCAATATGAGATGCTTTGCCAGGCTTCCCACACAGACACATGTGCTCTCAGCAAAGAGCTGCTGTGATTCCTCCATGGCTGAAGTAACCAGAATCGTGTCTTGTTCTTGCATTTTCAAACACAAAGAACCTTCAAAGGCAGGGCAAAGACTCTATTCTGTCATGTCAAAGTGGCAACCCCAGACACTGCAGAACTAAATGTGAGAGAAATGGGTTTATCCATTATAGCCTAAGAGGCTGTTCTCTGGCCCCATGCAAGGAGTAGGACTTCCCTCAATTATTCTTTCAGCAAAGCTTTTTGCTGGGAAAAACACCTTGTCTGGCTTTAAAGACTTTGTTCAGTGGTGGAGAACACAGTACAAATCTTGTTTATTTGTTCCTATGTCTACTTACCTTCTCTCCTAAAATGTGACACCTTTCTGTTCTGGTCTAAATTTCACATCCAACCAACTAGCCTTGTAAAAGCTTTGTCTATGGGATGGAAAACTTTCAATTTGTTTTCTAATTTCTATTCCTTTTTAGACACCTACAGTCAGTGTATAAGACAATACATAGTGGGTTTGTGATGAGATGGCACTATTAGAGATTTACTATTAGCCATGCTTTTCAGAGAGTCTTAAAATCATCCAAATCATCCTTTTGGCTTGTCTCAGAAGTATCTTCAATTTTTCATCACAATTTGAAGAGATGTACTGAAAAGGGACAACACTAACCCAGATGGCATCTGAGCCGGGGGTTTGAAAAGACAACACAAATTCTATTGTGCACATTACCATCAGTATAGCAACAAATACTAAAAAGGATTTAATCTTACATTTTTAAGGACCTTAGTGCTGATGGGTGCAGTGTCACAGAAACAGCACTCAACAAAACCAGTGTGCCCCAGTTGATTCTACTCCTCCATTTGGGTGGGCCAGAAAATTTGGCTTCAGTGCTAAAGGGAGTTCATCTGCAGTGGCTGTAGCAGGTACAGTCTTCTCAGCACATTTCACTCATGTCAGTAAACCAGAAAACTGGAAACAGGGAGCAGCTACGTGAGAAACTGTTATCACTGCAAGTTCCTTTGTTTTCTTTAATATACCTAATTGATATGTCCAGTATTCAGAGTTAACTTCCAGTTCATCAGCCACTGGTAGTCCAGCTCCTGCTTGACGAGTATTTAAAAAAAGTCAGTTAACCAATAAAAACCTCAGCCAAGCTCCAAATGAGCATCTGGCTTTGGTTGTTTAGATGTGTCTGTGAGTAATGGCAAGCTACAGGCAAGCCAAGCCAGTATTCAGACATTACTTTCTGGCAATGGGACTTGCTGTGTTATTTTTCTTCTGTATTAACAGAAAGAGCCTGGCTTTTGTTTTTTAACCTTGTAGTTTCAATGCCAGAACAGCAGAAATATAACAGAAGTTAAGACAATAGCTCTTAAAAGATGTGATATTGTCTTTCATCTCCCTTGGCAGCAACCTTGGTAGTGCCATTTCATAGAAGGAATTGCAAAAGTCCAGAAATACGATAATTCCGGCAGTGACCAAAAATAAAAATAAAAATAAAAATAAAAATAAAAATGACCTGCTTCATCTTTTTCTTGGCTATAAATGTGGTGAAAAAGGCCATTCCACATCCTCAGCCATAACTAGTTAATTATTTTCTGTTGGTTTTTTGGTAGATGCTTCTGACCAACATTAAACAAAATGTACATTGTGGAACAAACCATCCATAGAGTATATGACATAATTACTGTTTAGTAATTTCACACTAGCACAAATTTATTAAAACTTCACGACTCATTAATAGTAAGTGATCATAATCACTTAATAGAAAAGGAAACTGAGCTAATGACAGAAGTGCTGATTAATATTTTTGACCTTAAGACAGGAAGTCAAGTGAAATTAATGTCAGTGGGTGTTGAAAGTTATTGTCAAGTGTAGATAAGCTGTAATCATAAGAGGAACCCCCCACGACACAAAATTTGTCTTCTTCAGCAGAAAAATACCCCTTTTCTATGCTGAATGGCATTTCTAAAAATCTCATTGCTGCCTTTCAGGTAAGCATGTAATTGTCTCATATATTGTAAAAACTGGTTTTAAAACAGGTACCTAAACATCCCTATGTATGCTTACTTCAGGAGGAACTCTCACAGCAATACTTAACGTGCTAGCAACCACTAGGCATTATATGCAGCTATTTCTCTCTTCTTTGGTCAACAGGATTCCTTTCATGAGCTCAGGTTCAGTATTATGTGAGGGAATACCAGTTCACCAGCCAGTTGCCTATTCCAGTATCAGATAGTTGGGCAGCTCCAGAGCTGACAAGGTGACTGTTCCCAGAGCCAGCTGTGTGTCTGGAAAGCTGCTGCCGATGCCCATGGGGGCTGTAGCAAATGGTGGCATTTGAAGTGCAGGGGGCACTGGATGGCACTAGCAAGGCTGGTGACCAACCTCAGGGCAGATTGATTTTGCAGTCTAACATCTGTGAAGGCCCCAATGTGCAAGGGCTGCAAAGTCTGAGGTAACACAGGTACCAGGTTGTAAGTGGAAAAGTCTCCTGCTTCAGCAATGGTTTTTATTTGTTTTTTCACATGTGCTGCTTCCTTTCTTTGAAATGAGACTTTAACTTAAACCTGTATCATCAGGACATGCTAGTTCTTAATTATGCCACAGGCCCAGGTGCAGCTTTTGAGGATGAATGTTCTGGAATCTCTCACAAATTGGTCTCATCCCATCCCTCTGCAGATGCTGAACAGAGATAACATTTCAGCCAAGAAGGTAAACTTCTTTCTATATGCTAACTCAGGCTGCTAGCACTGCAACACTCAGTTTGAACAATCTGTCTTTGATTATTCAACAACTCCCATGATGGACAGCAAGGGAGAGATAGTTTCTTGCAAGAATGAGCAGAACCCTGGCTACGTGTTAGTGGGTTTAAAGTTCATTTGACATCAGTCAAAGTCACTTGAGGGAAGGACAATCCCTTTCTAATAATGATGCTCAATATTTATCCTACATACACTGGTATTAATAATGTAGCCCTCAGGCAGTGAGTTACATAGAGCCATTGATCTGCTCCAAACTCAGCTCTGCAGTATTGGCAGATACTGTTTTGGAGACAAGGAAAAGTTAAACTGTATTTACAGCCACCAGATCCTCACCTCTGACAAACAGGCAAGTATCACTGCTCAGCTGGGTTAATACTATACCTTTAGAGGCCTCTCCTGTCCAGACCAAAGGCAGCAGCAGCTTGATGGATGTAGATTTAAGTTTTGTTTTTATGCTTGTGTATCTGGGGGTGTGTGCCTTTTGAGACACTTTTGCAACTGCTTCTCTCTAAGATTTGTGCATTAATGTCTCTTTTGAAGGCAGGAGGGATGTGGCACACTTGCAAACCCAGAGGTAAGTGCCATCTGTCTAGCTAACCTCACTGAGAGAGTTGGTGAAATGTTATTTCATGTATTTATTTATTTATTTTTATATATACAGACAATAGCTTGAATACCAGGTCTTCCCAAAACAATTGATTCTAGCCTTTATTTTGTAATGCTATAAATCATAAATGTGTTTTGTTGTTTGTTGCGGGTTTTTTTATTTATTAAAGACTCTGAATTAGGCTTTCTACCTCAAAGCAATGTGTTTTCTAGCATTCTTTTTGAAACAAAAGAACCAACCAAAAAATGTCCGTACAATTACTTTAGAGAAACATTTCCCAGTCCCTGTTTTGGGTTGTTCCTGGTTGTTGATCTACAGCTTTCTATAATTAATACAGATTAAAAAAAACCCAAAACCTGGCAATGCAGAATTAGGGAATGTAATTTGTATTTGGGGCCAAAAAAAGGTCATGCATATCACCAAAACAATTGAGTTTAATGTTACAAAAAAAAAATTGTTTCAGGAAATCATGCTCCTGTCTCTGCAAAACAGAATCTAGCATGAACCAGACAGTAACAGAGACAGTTTTTGCTGCCAACACACAGGAACTGTGCAAGTGCTGGGGCTGGCCGATTGCTTGGGCAGAAGTGTTGGGAAAGCTGTAGGAGCATGCTTGGAAAATGGTTGGGACCACCTTTCAAAATCCATGTCCTGGACAGTTGAGCACCTCTACTAGTTTAATGGCATGCTGGAACTGCATCTCTAAGAACATTCCTAATGGTATGCTGGCCAATTTATCCCCTCTAACATGGCCATTATATATCTGCTTTGAATATGCCAACCCATGTTCTACACCTGCTTACCAGGGTGTAATTTAAAATGTTTCTGAATAACTTAACCCATTTAATGGAGATGATTCTATAAATGTCATTAAAAGTAGCTAAATCCAACTTCTCTGGGCATCATTAGAGCACAGTGCAACCTTACTAACATTCCTGCCAGAAGTCAGCTAAATTGCTGGGTGTGATGGGTGCTGTTTAACACCTGGCATCCAGGCCAGTAGGCAGGAAATGCGGTTTCCTCATGAGGACACTTGTCCTCCCTGTCATGACAAAAAATTGATGCTATGAGGCTTCGTTCTTTATTAACTGTGTAATATATACCTGTGGAAGAAGGGCAGTGTAGCACAATGGCTTGTGTGTGTGCACCTTCTTGGTAGACAACTGGTAGTAACTTAACTTACGCAGTTAGCCTTGTCTTGTAATAGTAGCCCTGTCTAGAGGGAAATTGTTAAAGAGAGGCAATGTGTGAATAGTAACAATTAACTGTTTGGGTGTTTTGTTTTGTTTTTAAAGTACAGCCATAACAATATATATAATATAATACATTATATTATATATACACTATATATTTATATCTATCTATCTCTATATATAGATATATATATATCAACAAAACTTAAAAGTCAAACCCATTTCTGACACACAAAAGAACCCCTCTGGTCATGGATAGCTGGCTGCTTAGTGGTGTTGAACACAGCTCAGTTTCATCTGTCCCGAGAGGTTGTGCTCAGTCAGTTTGTCATGGAGCTGAACTCTTGAATGGAGGCTTTGCTGCTCTCCCTCCCTCTTCCCTTTCAGAGCCCTGGTGCTGTGGCTGCACATAGAAGGAAGGTAAGCAGGTAGAAGGAAAGCATGATGGTAACTCATACTGTCAAACATTTTGATTGCCTCTGTGCATCACATCGTGTCTTTGAAATGGTTGAACACTTGGAGTTGGCACTGCAGAGCTGAAGTACCTGCAGCACTTCATGCACAGGACCACAGTAACAGCAGAGTGACTCCTAAATCCAAGAAACCTCAATAGCTGGCCTAGGAACCCAAGCTGAGCTGTTGGATGCTCCTATACAGAGCCTGCTACCTTCCCTTCCCACCTCCAGAAACACAGAACATCTGAGCAGCAAACAATGCCAGGACAGCCAAACATCTCTGCTTGTGTCACCCATACAACTCTAGCCCCTTCTGGAGCTGCCAAAACATGCAGGATGGTGACAGGCTGTTGTGTTAGTTGGGTAAGTATTTTCAGCCCTAAAAGAGCAGCCCTTTCATCTTGGATTCAATGTGCATTTCTACCACTCCCCTCTTTCCTTCAATTCTCTGAAGCAGCAACTCTGGAAACTGCCATGTCTGAAAATGGCAGAAGTCTTGGCCAGCCCTTTGCTCTGCAGTTCCTCACAGGTGGGTGTGATTGCTCTTTGCCCATAATATATTCATTTGTTAAGTCTCAGTCTGATTATGAGTAAATGCTGAAATTATTTTCCTGGTTTCTATTTATCAACATAAGCAAGTGCATCATGAAAACCTTTCTCCACCTCCCCTTCCCCCATCCAGCACAGTGTCCATTTCCTAAAATATCCCACTCCCAGACCTCTTTGTCTTCGGAGCCTTTGCAGCTCCTTTCCTCCCGTTCTGTGCCAACAGGAGCAGCCCTTTCTCTCTGGCCTGGCAGGCTGCAGGGCTGGGACGGGCGTGAATTTCCGTGCCAGAGAGTGAACAAGGGTGAATAGGGCCAGCTGGACACTCTTGTGCCCGTCCTTCCATCCTTTCCAGCTGATATTCCCTGCTCATTGTCATTTTGCAGGCCACATTCACTAACACAAAAAGACTAGGGAGCAAGAAAATGCACAGATCTTTAAGGGAAAAGCTTTATTTCTTATTTTCTTAGATCATAGTGGACTGTAAAAAAACAGGGAACAATGAGATCAACCTTTAATAAGTTTGTTTTCCTTTTTATTTTTTTGGCCAGTCAAGCTTCCTTTTTTTTTGTTTTTTGTTTGTTTGTTTGTTTGTTTTTTAGTAAATTAATAAAGAACAACCAACCAGGAAATTTTTCTCACAAAAACATGCTTTTTAATAAAAAGAATAATGTTTATTGAGAGGGATTGTTTTCTGGATATGTACAATACTAAAGCAGGAGGATTCTGTTAACAGAAAACACCAAACATTATGAATTGACTTCCAAAGTGTGGACAGTCCAAAGAGCAATGTCCTTAGAGCAATGTCTAAGTAAGTCAACAGGAACAAGAGAACAGTGGTTTTAGGTTTTTACAACAAATTACCAGCCATTATGACTGAAGACCTGACACGTAATATAACCTGCAGTGAGACGTACAGAAATCCTAAGACAACATAGAATTTACACAAGAAGGTAACTACTTCTGTAAGAATTTCCTCCAGAAAATGGAAGCATGTTCTAAACAGAGAGTTTTGGAAAAAGGCAAAAAAAAAGTAGAAGGCAAAAAAAAAAAGCAGGAAAGTACTAACATTGAATATCCTCAGTTCACAGTGAATGCCAGTCTTCCTGGGTCCCAATGCTACCTGTTAAATTTATCTTCATTCTTTCCTCCCACCTTCAATTTATCCTTTTATCACTGAGATGTTACAAGAATTACTTTTACCTGAGCCTTCCCCTGCTATTTCCTCTTTGCTGAAGCTCCTGTCAACTCACACTTTACAGAAAAAGTACAAGTTTAGACATAACCTCAGATGAAAGGGACATACACCACCCCAGCATGAGTGGCAATAATCACAGCTAATCATTTCAACACTAAGTAATGCTACACAAAACATCACAGAAACCCTGTTAAGCAGAGTCAATAGCAATAATTTAGGAGATTAATGGAGATTAATAATTGCCACCAGTTGAGCTGTGCTTTGAAGCAATTTCTTCCACTACCTGCCTTCATTTTTTTCTTACCTAAAAACAATGAAGAACACTGGGAAGGGGCAAAGCTTGGATTTATGCCTCACTTCTGTGACCCTCCCAGAGAGGAAGTAATGTACAATTCAAAACCATCTTTTTGCTTTCAGTTTTTATCTCCGCTTCATCTCCACATGACGAGCAGCGTGTGACTCGGCTCAGCCCAGGCTGAACACTCCTGACTGCCAGATGCAATCTGCTGTGAGGCTTTATTCCACCCTTAGCAACCTTTATCAGCACTATTCCTGAATTAACTTTCACTTAAGGGTTAAATTCTTCATCCCATCAGGCACAGCTGGGTTAGCAGGCTCCTGAGAGAACGGCTTCACTCTCAAACAAGGAGTGGTTTCCACGGGCCAATTCATGAAGTCAAAGAAAATGTAAGTATGATTTCTGTGTCTTCTCCATATCCAGATACACATTCCTACTTCTCAGCAGTGTGCTTTCTGCAGTATCTCCTGCTATAATAAATGGTCATTCCCTAGACAGTAATTTTCACATCTCCAGTAAATATGGACCAGTATTACTGACCTGAGATGCACTGATGTTAGTGACACTGATACCAAGAACTTGGTGGCATCAGTCAACCATTTTCAGTTCTTTCATGCTTCCAAGCAGATTGAGCAAATTAACTCAGAAGAGTTAATTCTTCAGATAAGAATAAAGCAATAAAAGATACAACATTTTGCACTTAAAACAGCAGGACTTTGAATGTCATCTCCTACTGTCAATGTCCAACAGAACAAGTAATGAGGAACTTTGTGGTTTTGGTACCGAAGCTGGAAAACTGTTTGACACAAAGAACTTTAGTGCCTAGTCTAGGTGGTACCAACTTATAACACCACAATCTATATTGATAAGAAATGCTACTGGGAAGTTGGTTGACTCTGTGCTTTTTTAAACTTTGGATAATCTTTAGACTACAGCTTGAATTTGTTGCTCTGGCCTTTATGAATAATTAAAGAGATGGAGCATGTAAGTAGGAGTTGCAAGGCTTGGCCTCTGATTATTGAGATGACCATATCTCACATGTATCTATTAAGCATAACCATCTCCTGAAGGCAAACATACTCAGATGAAAAGAACATGGAACAAGGGTGTATAAACATCAAGATAATACTGAGTTAAAAACAGGAATTCACCACTGTCCTTGATTTTATCTTAAAAATAGACCCATCAAAATTTCCCAATGAAACTCCTGGCTCTTGAAAAAAAATACTACTTAATGATTTGATTGAAATTCCAACTGGAAAATACACTAGCAGTATTAAAATATTTCTAAAAGATAGTTAGAGTTTAAAACTTTTTAATCCTTATTCAGTACCAAACTACATTTTAAATTCCATCTAGGGAATAGCAACATCATGTTTTAGCTTGTTCTAGTCAAACCAGTGCTAAACAAATCGAATAGGAACTTGCAATTTCCTACCTGGGTAAAGGTGTTGGTTGTTCAGTAGAGACATATTCTTGATTACATTTTTTTTCCTCAGAAATGAAGGCTGTAATTAAAAAAAAAACCCAACAAACAACAAACAAACACTGAGGCAAATCTATAAGTGGATTACTGTAGAGTGTGGAGAAAATGACCTTCCAAAGTTAAAGGAGAACCTGAAATAGCCAATAATTGAAATGTCATAGAAAGAACCAAGCTGGAAAGAAAAAGCAAATATTTAAAGACAAGAAATATTTAACAAGTCACTGGATTAATTTCTCTGCTAAGATCATCAGAAGCAAATATATTTCTATTTGATGTCAGTGACATCACATAGAATTTGACAAGCCTTGTGGGTATAAAACAATCTTGGGGGCCTCTTTAGCCCAGAGTAGTTTTAATGCAGGAATCCTGTCAGTGAACATACATTTTTCAGTGAGGTAGATCCACCTTGTTGTTGAAGGCAAAACAACTGCATTTAATAAAAGAAAATTGTAATTGCTGTACAAATAACTGCTCATTCTTCCATCTTTGCTGCTTGGTCATGAAGGAGCTGCTCTTCCTAGAGAACCCAGCTCTTCTGTTTCAATCTAAGTTTGAGATACTCCTGTCACTTGACATGCACAGAATTTATGACCGTTCAGGGAGCTGTTCTGAGTTTTGCTCTTCTTCTTCTCTTCTTCTTCACTGGTTCCTCACCACCTCTCCTTCATGGATGTATCATTGTGATTAAGCCAACAATCACAAATTAAAACCAAATTGAGACTTCAAGGTGATTCCTTCCTTGTTTTCTACATCTCCAGCCTCAGGGCACAGGCTTATCAAGGATGTAGAATTTCACGTATACACTTTCATATACTGCCAGTCTACTGATTCCAACTGCAACATTGCTCAAACTGTCAACAGCCTCATACTCAAAAGGTTGGGTCTTAGAGGGACATAATTACACCTTTATGCAAACTACTTTTAAGAAGAAACATAAACACAATAATCCAGTAAGTTATCATGGCAGAGTATAGACGCTAGTAATAATAGTAATGACCATGTCTGTTCCATGATGTTAAATGAAACAGATGATTTGTATATATTTATGACAGCTCATGATTTAATTTACACACAACTGAGCAGATTAAATCTAAAATTTAAACGTAGATCTCCTGTATGTACATCCTGTATTTGGACAGTTCCTGTATTCGGACAGTTCCTGTATTATTGTTATAGTGATATTAAGGGAATGCATAAAGCCCAACCTAAGCTCGTTCACTGAGCACACAACACATGGCATTTTAGTGACTGGAAGGGGAAAAAAATGAAACAATTTTCATACTTCAGTACTGCAGCAAATGACTGCATTGACAAGGTCATCATGCTAAGTTGACATCATCCGCACCACATTCAACTTCTAAAAATCCTCCAGTATGTGCATAGTGATGCCTGTAAAAACCTCATTGGGTGTCAGACTCTTGAGGTTTTTTCCCCTCTTGCCTTTTCAATAAGTAATTTAATTTTTTGTAATTAAGAATTCAGTATTAATTTACACTGGGGGGAAAAAAAAGGTTGAGTGCTCTGTTTTGTTCGTGGTAACATGGCTAGCTGTATAAAACACCATTCCTTCCTTTACTACATTCATAATTGTACTTCCAAAGGTAACTCTCATAAAATCAGATCACTAACAATATCTTTTGTAATCAGAACTTAATTAGGTTGTTGTTTACAGTAGAAGTGATCAATAGCTTTTATTCTGGATCACACAGTGTCAAAGCTCTAATAATTGGTATTAAATGTAATAGAGATGCTGGAATCAAACCAAATGTAAAAAAATCTTCAAAACGGATGCACTGTACCGGGAGGTTATTAACATTCCCAATTCTGTTTAAAATGTTCAATCTGCTGAATACAAATGATATTTTAAAGAAAGCTTTGTGGATCAAAGCTGGATTTAATAATTGTAATGTTTATGAATTTGTTTTGAAAATATTTTTAATTGGATAATGTCAGACTTCTGAATTATAACGTTATGTTCATTAGCATTTCAGTAGGTTACACTATCAACTCCTTTTGATATTAAAAATTTGATTTATTTTTTTTAAGTCTTGAATCTCCTCAGCTTTTTTTCTGTTGTCACTAGTTTTCAATAATTTGATTAACTTCTACAAGGAGAGCAACAGGAACCACATGGGCTTTGCTGGTAATGATGTGCAATATATTTCTTCTCCAAAAGAAGCTCTGATGCCTTTGAAAGTAATTTGCTGTTTCTTATCAGCACAGCATTAAAGAGTAATATTGTCTAATTTGTGGCACAGAGCATCCTAGAATTCTATCTCATACAGAGTACTTTGAAACTTGTATTATGTGACCATAATCAAGAGTATCTAAGTGAATGTCAGAATTTATGAAAGTGTTTATTATGAGCTAAGGAAAAGCTCAAAAAAGATGAACTTGTCAATAGGTATGATAATCTCCTAGTAAAATGTGCATTTTACACACTCCTGAAGTTCACTGCATTTTATAAAACAGTAATTTGTACTTTATAGTCCTATTGCAAGTAAGTCATCTGGACATTTCAGAGCAGGCTGGGGCATCATTGTGCAAGTCTCAGTGTAAATCTGTAAATTTGGCATGATGAACGCCTTGCTTGGTGAAGTCATCTTCTACTTTCAGTAGAAAGGAAAACTGATTACTGTTGATCATTTAGACATCACTGCCTTTAACAGTCAACCAGCCATCACAGTAAGGTATGAGGACAGCCCTCAGGAGAAACACTGCCTCTTTGATGACATTTAAAGCTTTAAAAAATTCCTTCTAGATACCACAGAAAATCATCATGTGCCAGGACAGGCTGTCGGTACCACTGAATCACGTAGACTGGCAATATTGCCATCCACACCATTAAAGCAATTTATGGAACTGGTCTTGTAAGCAGTTCATCATGTCAGCAATGCCAAGGCCTGCGATCGGAAGTACCAGGGTGAGAAAAGCCTGTCACAGGAGTGTGTGTGCATGATGCTGCCTTGTATGGGATCAACCATCCTTTTGTGTCCATTTTAGCAGCCTAAGAAATCAAACACAGTTGAAATGGTATCCTACTACCTCTTTTCCCTCTACAGTGTTGTGAAAAGTCATGAGGCTCCTGGAACTTCTGGAGCTGACATGAGCTATGTATAAACAGATACTGGTGTTGTAATAGAGCAAACAAATTGTATGTAATTTTTTTATTAAACAAACAGTATAATAACTGGACTATATATCACAATGGAAGCACAGAAGACCATAGACTGTACAGCTGAAACCCTGCAGCAAACTTTGTTTCTACTTCTTCTCATCAAATTTAAAGAAATGTATCTTTATCAAGCTTTCCCAATGGCTTCTTCTTGTTAATGTAAAGAATCATCACCCTTGTTAAGGCTAGATTATTATAACTAAAAGATAAATGCACTGTTAGAAAGTTCTGTGCCACACTCTATTTTCATGAAAATTCAGCTGAAAGATGTACATTTTACCTGTATGTGCATTATAATGGCTTCTCAGCAGGGAATGCAGAACCACTTACAGTACAGAAACATTTGAAGAGGAAAAAGCTCATACACTGAAAGAGTTAAACATCAGTAGCAATTTATCAAATGAAGAAGTCTCATAAAGTCCACTCTCTGGGAGAACACTCACCATTAGACAAAAACCTGGCATCCTTGATAGTCTGACGTTCAATCAATTTGAAAACCAAAACCATTCAATGAGATAAATAGGATCTTAAGAAAAATGCCATCCTCCTTCTCAGGTAAAAGCCAGAATTAAAATAATCATTATTAAAATAATCCAACCAGGTCGCTTTACAGGCAAATTTACACACTGTTTCTTTAGAACACGGCATGCCCAAAAGCCTTTTGGGTTTGGAATGTAGCACTGCACCAAGTATTTCACAAAGCCTCTAAATATCACAAGAAGCTTTTTTAGAGAGAAAAAAAAAAATATTCCAGCTGACTGAAACTTCTAGCAGGAGTGCCTCAGCTTAGCTCCCAGACCTGGAATTCCAGAGAAGCAACAGAGGACAGGAAACAGATTTTTATTTTTTTTTAATATTTTTTTTTTTCCCCACACGTCCTTTTGTAATGCAGCTACAAGACAACTGATGAGCTCAGGAACAAAGAGAATGAGAGTGCAAGTGACATCAGGGTGAGCGCTGTGCTTAGATAGAAGCTTCTAGGAAGAGCGAGGGAATTCTCTGCAGATATGTGACCAGTGGAGATTTTTGATGTGTCTTTCCCAATAGCATTCTGCAAGACACAACACTTTCCTTGGTCACCATTATACATTTTCATTGCTAAATATTTATATCTTGACATTCATCTTTTGTTTTCTTGTTTCCCACCCTCCCATTTCCTCTCTCTCTCCCTCTCTCTATATATATATCACTGCCATTGATTCAAAGATACAAAAGACATAAAAAGAGATTCTCAGATGAGTTTAAGGAGTTAAAGAAGAAAAACATCAGTACAACACAATTAAAAAAGAAAAAAAAAATAATAAAGCATTAATAAATCATTACATTACATAGCAGTGGTTCCATGTGTAAACCTATCCTACCCTGAGTCAACAGAGTAATTTTGATAAAAAGTGGCTTCTGGATAACAATAGATAAAAATCTAATCCATGGGATCAGAAGAGACAGAGCTTTCTACCTCATGAAAAATTCTCCTTCTCACACCTTTTCCCTTAATTACTGCATTATTTAAATTCCTTGCCTTCTTTGGTACCAAGCTGTCAACAGATCTCCTAACATTAATGCATTGTTCCCTCACATGCTAATAGGCTTCATTCTAGTATCTACAGGATATTCTTACCAGAATCTAAAGAATTAGGAATGGGCTATAAAACTGTCATTGTTTAGAAAAACTGTTCAAATCTGGACTGGTGAAGGAAAACCTGAGAGGTATGGGGTGGCTTATGCCAGTTCAGCTGGGCTTGCTTCAATGCCTAAGCTATGTGCTTCCACATTGTAAAAAATAATTTATGTACATCACTCATTATTAAGCTTCTTGAGAGACCCAGTACGAAGGGTATGGACTGACAGACATGGGCACTGATGTAATGTTTGCATCTGAAAGGGGGCCTGGAAGGTCAGGCTGAGCAGACTACTCAAACAGCACTGGAAGGTTCATGTGTCTGGGGGCTGTCACTGTGTCTCCTGATGAAGAAGCATCACATCTCCTGATGTTAACCTCATCTCTTGCCCCAAATTGGCCATTTTTGTTAGCCACAGGATGGTGTCTGGTACATTTTTATGTATTTGTTAAAAGCCGTATCATCTTGTGTGCCTGCAGATTATGAACTAATTACACTTGTGAGGTGCAATGGTAATTACCACGGGATCTGCCTAATCATGGACTACACAGCTATTGAAATAGAAAGTCAGCAGAGGCCACTTTGAGCCCAGCTCCACATTTCAATGTAAGATCATTCTTTGATACATTGTGCTATTCAATCTGTAGCAGGGCGCTCCATCTCTCAATACGCCTGCCTCTGTTCCCTTCTGTTTGATTTAAGTGCTTTTTGTCTCTTAGTTTTGCAGGCACAGGCCTGAAATGAAAGGTTCTCATGAGAAGGGAAAAGGTCTAGCAAACTCTGAGCTGGTAACAACTAGCATGGCCTAGCATGGTATTTGATAATAAGGAAGCTGCCTGCATTTTAGCGGTTAACCTTTGTTGTTTGATTTAATTATAAGTAGTAAAATTCAGTTTGCATCCTAACTGCACTTCTGTTCTTATCTCCCAATTTTCCTACATTTTTACCATACTCATGCCTCTCTTCCAGAATAATTAAAACCCCCAATGCTGTATGCAATACATTTTGATTCCTGCATCGTCTGTCATCCATCCTGTCCAGGACAAATCATAACAACATTAACAAGACTTCAATGTCAGGTAAGCCCATTATACACTTGACAGACTTCAAACATTTTATATTATGAGGAGCCACTTGTGCAGTGAAATATATAGAATCCACACTCTTACCTCGTTAATACAGAGCTCTGTCTCTGTAGATTCATTGACTTTCTGCTTCTTCTGTGTCTACAAATAAATGCAAAATTTATTCCCTGTAAAACTTATACATACAGCAGCACAAAACAATTAGATAAATTCCTATAATTTTGCAAGTGATTTGCACATGATTAGCGAATAAACTCCAAATGTAACTGCAAGTTTTCCAATAACATTTCACATTCTGATTTGAATTTACAGCAAAACTTCAGTCAGCTAAGGGTACTTAGTAATTACAATGATGAGTGTCATCAGCTGCAGAGAACATGTTATGTTCTGTGGCCCCTTAAAATGATGCTGGATGCTCATAAGAAGAATTGAAATAGGACAGTTAATAATTACCATAGTGCCAGTGCATATTAGCAAAACCCTGTAATAGTTCACAGTTTTAGGAATATATACAACACAGGAGTATTTTATCCTGAACAATTCCTGTAATTTCTCCAATTATTATTATTAAAATAAAAATGTCATTGTAAGGTATTGTATGGCTGCCACAGAGTCTCTTCTAGAAAGTTGCAAAAAGAACATTTTGTGTGATTTAACACATATACCTGTAAGTCAAATTGAGCTGTTTGTTTACACTGCATTCACTGATTATTATAGATGTAGTATTATTTAATGCAGGAATATTTTAGATATTCACAGCCTGTAACATGAAACTGCTGTTATCTTCAGCCACATCTCATGATAAGCATCCATCTGTTGATATTGCTGTGTGCTCTCCACACTGATGCAAGTAAGAAACACTTCTGGTGGCAGCATGACACGAAATGAAAGCAACAGTCTGCACTCTGTCTAGCCTCACAAGGTGTTTAGTATTTCCATTCCTCAAGTGAACGTGACTGGGCTGGCAGTTTTCTGCTTTGTTATTACAGTGATAGCAATCCCCACGGTGCTGAAGATATTTTCAGTAAATGCTGCTGTTGTTAAGTACTTCAGTGATTCTCAGTATCATTTCCTTCTTTGTACATTCCAGGAATATAAATAGCACTCTTGTAGAAGAGCTACCAGTGTAAAATGTACAATCGAGTCTTAGAGCAGAACACTTGGATTTACCCACCAAAACTACTGACTGCACTGAGCATGTCTGATACTTCCTGGAAGTTTTGTTGGACATGCAATTTATCTCTGGAAAAAAATGAGGATCTGAATGTCACTATGTTGCATTCCTTTTACACTGCAGAATCCCACAGGTTTTGGCAGAGATGGACTGGACTAGAGCTGATGTGAGGAAGTACCAAGCGTTCTGATTTTATACCCTCAAAAACTTCACTTCCACACACGACCATTTTACTTTCTGAAAGCCATTGGTGCTGCCTATGGATACAAAATAGTCTTTGACGTAATTACTGATTCTAGAATCCAAATGAACCAAACTTCTCATTAGGAAGCACATTCCCTGATTTTTAGGCTACTTGTATATTTATACAGAAATATGTTAGAGATAACTGAAAAACTGTAACAGCCAGGATTTAAGAGAAATACAGCTACAGTAAGAATGGATTCAGTATATAGGTTCATAGTTTTAAAATATATGACAAAATAATAGGTCAATTCATTAATAAACACCCTCCATGAAATCTCTTACATACCCTTTCTTCCGATTAGTACCATTAAAATGGTTATGGTAAGCATAAATTTAACTATCTAAATGGAAAAAGAAATGCTGAGAAGTAAATTTACTACAACAAGAAGCAACAACTGCCATTTTTTGCAGTGTTGGTGCTATTCACAGAGGTTAGGAAACTTCTTTTAATGGTAACTGAGTGGATTTCAACTCCTAAATGGATGGCTCCAAGGAGACGGGTAAAGAAGGAGAAGCTGAATTTCAGCCCTGAATTTCTCATCTCCTAAATACCCATACTAGGTTAAATTGGAATGTGAGGCTTCAGAGGTGGCCTCAGGTTCAGAGCTTCAGATCTTGACAGTGTAAACTGTAAGGACCATACAAGCCTCATACTTTTCTCAGTTTGTGATTCAGTGCTAAACTCCCTAGGTTCACACAATCATCTATTGCAAACATTGTCCTGTGCTGCTCATGCCTGCTCCAGGCTTGTAACACTGTGCTAACTACAAGTGTACTCTTGGCAGTTGGTCTCAACACCAAACTCAGCAATTCTGTATCTTCTGTCCTGTGTTTCTCAAATGAGAAAAGAGAAAAATAGCATCATCTTGTCTATATGCAGTGAAGTCTTCCTTTACTTCATTCAGCCTCATAAAGTACAGCAGCTAAAACATATTTACCTTTGAAAACACTATTTTAAGGGTAAAATCAACAACTAGAAAAAAAATCAGCATGTAAAGAAGCCTTTCAATAATTTTGATTAATATTCCCCAGCTTTCATTTGGAAGGCAATACTTCTCTGTATCCATATACTTAGTGTAGTCATTCTAACATCAACAACACATTTTCATGTGCATCCTCTATTATAAAGTCCTTCTTTCTTAGCATTGAAAAGTAATTTTAATAAACAGGCAGGCTTTTCTCTTATCAAAACAGAAAGGACAATATCTTCCATTTAAAAACACAGAAAAAAAAATGTAATCCCCTTTGGTGGGGGGGAAAGGCGGAGGGAGAGAAACAGCTATAATTTTGAGGATGAGACATTATATGCCAAGCTTCAAATTAGAAGAGTACATTTTTACTGTTGAGTTATAAATCTGTAAAAACGGGTTATAATGGAAATGCTGGCATAGGCTGCACTACTGTAATACACCAGTGCATCACTAAATCACAAGTAATGGGGGAAAAACCCCACCTATGTGTTGAGTGCTACAGAAAGCTGATGTCCTGTAATTACAACCTGAAGGGAAAATTCTCCCTGCCCTACTCTTGGGCAGAAGGGACTCTACATGTAGCAGAACTGCTGCCATTTGTGCTACAGTGAGTGCACACCTTATTGGAAGTAAAAAATAAGGGCCTGAAGGTGACACTGATAGCATTGGAAATACACTCAGTCTGGGTGTATTTAAATTATGAAGGTTATCTTCAGCCATCAGGTACTTACCTTACAACATGTTCCATCATCCAAAAAGTTTAAACGATAGAAAAGTTTGCCCACCATGTACAGCTGCAGGCAACTCTGACAGGGAATATCTATGTCATCAGCATAGTTGGGCAATGAGAGTGGCTTGTTGTGCAAGATGCCAAAGATTCACTGCCAACTCCCATCTTGGGTCTCCAGACAAGAAGGTACTTTCAAAGGTGCTAGAAGTACCTAATTCCATAGGAGTGAAATAGCGCAGAGAAATGGCTAAGTCTGTATTAAAATGTGTATTGTTTTGAATTTTAATAAAAAAGCTTTTCTTTGGAGGCAAAAAGATAAAGGAACAGAAGCAGGGCTGGGCCAATAAAAATAATCATTAAAAAAAATCAGTGAAAGGAAACTGTGTGCTGGAGTCCCTAACATAAGAAGGACTATGGAAAGTCCAGAGGAGGGCCACGAAGATGAGTTGAGACCTGGAGCACCTCTCCTACAAAGACAGGCTGAGAGAGTTGGGGCTGTTAAGCCTGGAGAAGAAAAGGCTCCAGGAGGACGTCACAGCAGCCCTTCCAGTACCTGAAGGGGCTAGAGAAAAGCTGTGGAGAGATTTTTTACAAGGGCTTGTAGCAAGAGGATAAGGTGTAATGGATCAAAACTGGAAGAGGGGAAATTTAGGTTAGACATCAGGAGGGAATTATTTAGTATGAGGGTGGTGAGAAACTGGAACAGGTTGCCCAGGGAAGTTGTAGAAGCTGCATCCCTGGAACTTTTCAAGACCAGGTTGGATGGGGCCCTGAGCAACCTGATCTAATCGGGAGGTGACCCTGTCCCCTGCAGGGGAGCTGGAACTAAATGATCTTTAAGGTCCCTTCCAACTCAAACCCTTCTATGATTCTGTGATCTTAAAATAACTTGCTACACATGCGGAAAGAGGTATGGGATTTTTTCTACTGGGTTAAAATATCATTTGCTTATGACTTAGCTGTGACTGCAAAACAAAGTTACCTAAGACAGGCTAACACTCACCCTGGTGTCGTCAGGAACTATAATTCAGCACTGTGGGCTAGTCTGATGAAGCTGTCCCCATACTGCCAAGAACCCTGCACTCGCTTAAGCTTTTATACACTGTAAAAATGAACATCTGCTTTTACAAAGAATCTTACCACTGTGGTAGCCCAAGCAACAGATATTTACAGATAACCATATTCATGCACCTTCTGATGAGCTCTTCAGTATCCTCTATGTTAGTCACACAAGCCTAGTTTTAGGCAAACTTTTAAAACTCGAACTAAAGTCTTGAACTTGGTCATGGGTAGTAGAGAAACCAACTGAATGTCCAGAAAATACATGACTCTCTTGATCAGAAGCAGAATATTACTTACTTCTTGCCTGGTTTTCTGAATGGAGAAAGGAATACTTCTTATAGAGATATTTCTCCTCCAGACACAAGACTCTGTGGACCTCCTCACTTCCTTCTAAACCAAATGGCTCCTACATGAGTTCAATCATATATGTCCTTACACAGACACACCATAACCTAATCTTCCCTCGTCCTCCACCTAATAACCATCAGAAGATCCTCCCACATCTAGTAACTCTCTGCTTCCTACCCTCCAAATCCCTCCACCTCCATTCTTTGCAGACACTATAGCCCTGAATTTATTCCCATTATTTGCAATTTTATTATTTGCAATTATGCATCCAGCTTCCACAAATCATAGCACTACATGGTTGATAAATGCATTAAACACTGCAGCTTCTCACCAGGAACTGGTACACACAGTATTTATGGCTTGTCAACCAGCAGTATTTTTATATATCCACTACAGCCTGTGTATCTGTGTTACTCATAGCAAGGAAAAGGTCAGACTGGGGATGGCTCCAACCAGCTTTAATTCAGGAGGAGAGGGAAGGAGAAGCATGTAAAAGGAACCAAATGCGAACAGGCACAGAGTGAGTATCCAAACTCAGGAACCAGTCCCTTTCTGTTAGCTTCACATTTTGGACCTTATGTGCTTTATGGAATGTATTCCATAAGTGAGAGACAACAGAAGTATCATTTTTTCAGCTAATTTTAATGAGGGTGCCTTTCTCCTCTCCTGAGATGCCTGGTTAGTTATGCCCATATTAACAAACCTTCCAGAAGAAGAGAGTCAAAGCTCCCAGAATACATCCCTCAAATGACCATGCTTCTGAAGTAGCTGTAACAAATGAGGGTGTTTTTTCTTTTTGTTCTTCTCATGTGTTGATTAGTGAGATTTACTATGCAACTAACCTGTTTTTCCAACAGCAGGACACAAACAATAAGCAGAGAAATATACAGGCTATAGAAATGCAATCAGTTCAACTCTCCTGTGCTCACTAAGCAGTGGGGGAATCTATCACAATTGTCAATAGCATTTTCTTATTAGCACAGCAGTACTATGCCATGCTGGAGTACAAATTACTTTTCCATAGGGAAGATAAGGAAAGTGCAGGTCAGAGACACAGAGCACTAAAATAAGGATCCAACTCAGCACAGAGTAATTTTGAAACCCATACCGTACAGCCAGAATGCAAAGCTATTTAAGCTGTAAAAACAAGCAGCTTTGCACAATCCTATATTAAGAAGTCAGATTTTTTCCTCCTTCTTGCTTTTTTCTTTCTTTTTGTTTTCCTGGGCTGAAGCAGCCCTCAAGATACAAGCTTGGGGCCTGAAATTATCGGTTGTCATTCTGCATAAAAGCACTACAGCACTGTCATCCCACTTTGTAGAGTGAAGAAAGTACCTTCTGAAAACAAGCATTACCAAGACATTGCTGGCGCTAGTCTCCAAAGCTATGTATACCCAGAGCACTAAGAATCAAATCACAAGCTATTCAGCTGGGAGACATTAAATAAATCCAACCAACTATCCCTTGTGCCCAAATGTGCACCAGGGAAACACACACCAAGTTGGAGGCTGCAGTGCAGTGCAATGAACAGCTGAAGAGCCAGACCCTTCAGATCCCATCACGTCCCAGCCCTAAGCTCCTGTCCTCCAGAGCTTTGTGCCTGTCCTGAGATTACAGAGGTTGTTCCCATTCTCCTACGGACATCTTGTCTGGATTTCCCCCCACAGCTTTGCTCTAGCTGGGCAGGGGACCCCAGGCAGTCAGAAGCACTGCAGGGTGCCCCAACTGCCTTTGGACCCAGCTGCCCTCTGGTTTGCCAGTTCAAGCATTCAGAAATCATGGGTCAGGCACCATCTGAAACCAACAGACACACCATGCAGTGACAGATCAACCCAGCTCACCTTCACAAAGCTCTTGCTTTCTTAGGAGAACACATATGGCATTTAAAAAGTCCCCTTATCCCTCAATATTAATGGATTTTTGCTGGTTTTGAGTCCTTAAGCATCAGAAACAAGGAACAGAGGGCAACCTCAAAGCAGGGGTTTGTTTTCTGGTCAGGAAAGGGAAAAAGGGATGGCAGGCCTCCTGAGATAATTTCCACACATTCTATCAGAAGGAAAGGGGGTTGAAAAGGCTTCCCCAGAAGGCAAGCAAGAGGAATCCTCAGGGAAGAGGGGCTGGGACACATAGAGGCCCCTGTTTTGCTAAAGCCAGCTTTCCTGCTCTTTTTGCACCAATGAGGTAGCAGTGCCTAGTCTTTTCTGGACAGGGCCAGGTGGGCTGGGAATAGTGCCTCCTCCGTAGGGCACTGGATAACAATGGATCCAATTAGCTCTGGCAAAATGGGCATCCAGTGAAGAGACGTGGCTCTCTTCATAGCTGTAGATGGAAAAACACTTTGCAGCAAACAATACTTATAAAAATCTGAGAAAGGGTCCTAAAAGTGTGATACATAAAGAGAAAAATCTCCTTTTAACCTCTTCAATCTTAAAATTAAGATAAAATTTGATTGGGGGTGAAGTGGACTGGGACTAATTCTCCCAAAACAAGAAGAAACAAGAATGGAAGAAAGGAAGGATCATCTACACCTTAGGAATTGTTGCTGGACCATTCCCAGATCCTTACATTAGTAAAGATGAGCCTTAATTAAGCCCTGTCTCTCACTGCACTCACACGGCTGGAACAATATCGC
Source organism: Chaetura pelagica (assembly GCF_000747805.2). Taxonomy (NCBI): domain Eukaryota; kingdom Metazoa; phylum Chordata; class Aves; order Apodiformes; family Apodidae; genus Chaetura; species Chaetura pelagica. The sequence goes on from NW_009954309.1 coordinate 603,660, forward strand.
ACAAAACCTGCCTAACAGCAATCTTCAAGGTTTTATAAAAAACAGATCCTACCAGAAACACCAAACTGATCAAACACCTTACAAGGACCAGAGACAGAGATCTTAAAATATTTATTTCAAGCAATTAGTCTTCCAGTGAGCACAGCACAAAAATACGACACCCAGCCAAGACAGCTGAACTGACTGGCTTACCTGCCATGGCAGCACAGCAACTTGCTAACAATTTTGTTTTCTTGTTCAGTCATTCATTTATCTGAGTAAAATGAATTTCTATAGTCCTAGATTCTTGCTTCCTATTTTTAGGGGATATTATGCAATTCTCTTAATACGGTCTTTTTATGGATTTGCCTCAAGCAAGTATTTTTGCATTAAGAAAGGCACAGGAGAAAACAGAATACTAAAAAGCACAGAAGGAGTAAGTTTTGTTAGTTTAGTATCTCAACGGCTTGGGCTGCCTAGATTTTGGGTTGTTTTTTCTTTGTCTAGTTATAAACCTGAACACCCATGTATTCCAAAATCATGATGGTTGGGATTTTATTATTAAACCCCATCTCCTCAGTGATTCACCACAGCTATCAACCCAGTGCCATACACAGCACATACAGGTAGCATCTGGCTCTTGTGCACTGAGCAGCATGTAAAGGAAAGCAGCATGAACACAAAGCCATTGCAATCACACTTAAAAGACACACTCAGCTTTTAGTTTTGAACAAAGGCAAGCTGCTGAAGAACTAAAGATCCCACAACACTTCCCCAGGCTGGAGTGTGTGTCCTTGCATGTCCAAAAACACAAACAAAGTTGTTCTGTTTGGCAGCAGGTGAAGTACCTACCTTCCCTATTAGCCTGGGCTACGTGGTGCACTGGAGTGTGGTGTAAACACTCCTGAGCAGCTGTCAGCCAGGGCTACTAGGGGACTAGAAGCAGCTCAGCCAGAACAGCTGAACAGGCCTGCATTGCATTAATGAGCCTTGCAAAGAGGCACGGTGCTAATGCAGACAGTGCCTCTACACTGTGCCTCAGGTGTACAAGACTCTGCCTTGTGCTACTCTGTGCTAGGCAGGGATGCAACACACCTGTTACTCCCAGGTGAGTTCTCCTTTGCACTGAGCAGATGACAGGATGGTCTGAGGTTAGAACTCTCTGCTAAGGAAAAATTGGGAGCCTCCCAAGCCAAAATTCAGCATA
>NW_009954309.1:604993-620051 GCF_000747805.2 Chaetura pelagica
GAAAGAGCTCGGTAGGGATGCTCACCACATCAGTCAGCCTCCTGAGACATCCAGCACTGAGCTGTCAGTAGGTGGAAGAGATTAAGAAAACAAGGTCACACATTGCCTCTGCACTCAGGCAGCAGGACCAGGGGTGGTGTCCTCTGGTTCTGCAGCTGGAAGGAAAGATCAGACAAGCTTGCTTGAACACCAGTCTCACAAGGCCCTGAGCGCTGAGCATTACAGGAAGCTTCTGTTCATGCTATGCCAACCTTAAGCAGCTGATATTATTGCTGGTTTCTTGAGCACCATGTTCACTCATAAATTTTAAAAGGGAAGAGAATGACCACAAACATCTGCTTTTGGTTAAGTGACTAAAAATGTTCAAGACTTTTCTCTTAATTAACCATATGTGTATGTATGTGCATGTGTGTTGTGAGCGCGGTTACGCACAGAAAGAAAACACTTTCTGAAGAAAATCCTTAAAAGGATTTCAATACACTTCAGACAACAAGTGGCTTTGCTGCAAGTACAGGGAGGCAAAAGCAAAGGCTGCAGATACTGAAGAAACCTTGCACAGAAAAGCAGCAGAAGCCACTTGGCTGAGCACCCCTCACATAGCTGTGCCCTCATCCAGAAGCCCAGAGTGTCAGTTTCCCACAGCCGCAGTGACGGGGCTGTCCCTGCGCCCGAGCCCCTGGAGTCCAGACATCAGACTGGTTTGGGTTCTTCTTCTTTAAAGTAATTCAAGTTTGAACAGCTGTGATTTGGATTAATTGGTGAATTTTGCATTTTTGGCACAATCTGCTCTCCCCGGACGCACCACTGAAATAAAAATTGAAAGCATTTTCTCCCTGTTCCTCTAATCCTGTAGCTGAGTCCTGCAGGTGCACAGATGTAGCCTCAGAACTACCTCAGTATCCATGTTCCTTTCTAGGACTGAAATATTCAAAATTTAAAATGTGGAGAGAATTTTTTTTTGTTTTTTAATAATGCAATAAAATTTACAAGATGAGTCTGTAACAAAAATCAGGTTATGGCACATGGTGGCTGTTAATTCCATAAGAATTCAGCCAGATCCACACACATAACATGAAAATTTTCACCCAAATAAAATTTTAAATTTAAAATGTGGAGAGAATTTTTTTTTTGTTTTTTAATAATGCAATAAAATTTACAAGATGAGTCTGTAACAAAAATCAGGTTATGGCACATGGTGGCTGTTAATTCCATAAGAATTCAGCCAGATCCACACACATAACATGAAAATTTTCACCCAAATAGTTAACATTTTGGCAAAGTTCCAAGTCACTGAAGATGATTGGTTTTTTAAATGTGAAAAGTAAGACAATTTCAACTTTAAGCATAGCTGCCAGCTCTGTCTATAATAATCTGGTTTTATTTTCATTAAAATATACTATATACTTTTTTAGAAAGGGCATTCAAATTTACTGTTAGCATTCCTGATTAATAAATTCTGATAGCATTTTAATTTCTAGAAGTGAATTCATAGAATAAATTTTGATTGCTGGCATTTTATCTTCTACAATAAGCATATGTTTCAACAGATTGTCATGACTGAAAAATCCAGTTGGTCTTGTCCACAGATCTCTATTAGCTAAACTAGATGTTGATTTGTCCAGTCAGCTTCCTAAAAGTTTTTAAAAGGCCCTGGCAGGATGGATCTTAAAATGCAACACTTGTGAGAGACTTTGGTGTAGCATCCTACACTCGTTCTTCCCCTGCTGGAGTGAATGAGTGAAAAATCATCTCAAAAATACTAGGTGTGAAATCCTAACACTAATTCTCTTTAATGGGCTACACTGTAGTGGACTATACTTTAATGGATGATATTATTCCTCATGTCTATTATCTACACATGAACAATGCTCTCACACACACCAGTTGCACTGTTGTCAATGAAGCTATTCAAGTAAGCAGAGAAACCCTCGTGGAAGAGGAGTCTGCAGAATCATCACCCTTTCAGAAAGGTGTCTTATTCTTTTCTGCCCTGATCTCACCTCATCAATGGGAATTCATCCCCTTGGGCAGGCAGCAGCAAGTGAAAATGAAAAGTAACTTCCTAATACCAGCTGCATAAATGGCCACAAATTTGGCCTCAGTAAAAAGTACTGAGACATTTTTTCCATCACTGAAACAAATTTCTTAGACACAAGAAGTAGTGAGAATGTTAGATGATTAACAATTATAACCCTCTTAAAACAAGTCTGAGCCCATAACAACCAGATTATGCAAATCATTATCAGATTATGCAAAATGGTATTCACAAGATCTGATCCTGCTTTGTTTCATCACACAAAAGATTCACAGAAGGACAGAAGGCTTCCATTTATGCTTACATTTAATAAGCCAGGGAAAACAAATAGACACTTGCTAGTAATGCAAGTAATGGAGATCAACAGGATCACTTTGAGTATATTTTGTAAGATTTCCATACTAAACTGAAAGAAGCTTTTGAAGATTTGTTGTAACTAGTTTGTCTGCTTTTTGATGTATTCTGTTGTGGCAGACTGGATAGTTCAGGGGATTATTAATGGAATATAGAGTCTTATATTCCAAGGTAGCTAGTTTAATCTAGCTCAGGTCAATACTGGCAACTATTCTATAGTATTTCTGAAATGAGGAGGCGGTTCTGGAGCACTTCTTCTCTTAAGAGGACAGGTTCAATGCACAAAAGTGGCACTAATTTGCACCTCAGGCAGTGCACTTCTTCAAAGAGAGTAAGGAATTAATGGGATATAGGTTTCTAACGTGGCAAAGCTCTCAGGATGTTTTCCCATGCCCTTCATTTCCCTTTCTGTGAGATGAGTTGCTCTGTTGAAAGGGGACAGCCCTTCGGTATCCTCAGGTTTTTCTAATTCCATTGCAAACCCTACAAGAAAAATCTTGAAGGTGCCCTATACTACCAAATTTTTAAGATCCTTTAGTGGGACTCGAGAGAGAGATTAGAAGGTTTCACCTAGAAAAACATCTTGAGAGTGCTATCTGAAGAGAATCTTGATTGATGATGGTTGGCAGCAAATATTTCCCTGAGTGCATAATGGTTTTATTAATAGTTCTGGACTGAGCTGAGGCAAGTAGAAAATAGAGCAAGTGAGATGGGTTTTTTTTGCTGTCTACCTACTCAGGCACATCTACACACAAGCACCAGCTTTGTCTTCCTAGCAAGTTTCAGTTTGTCATCAAGTTTCCAGAAACGAAGCATGAAAGACAAAAAACACCTCTGGGTGTGTGTTGACTGCAGTAATGATACGGCTTGTGTGTTACTCCTACCTCCAGAGCAGTGGGTGGAAAGTCACAACTAAGACAGTATAACGAGAGATGAGGGATGAGTATAATGCAGCCTGTGTGTGCTGCATATGCAGACTGCATGTACACACCAGCACTGATCTGCACTAGTGTATTGAGCTGTGCCAGTGAGTTTAATGGGTTGAAGAGATGCCATGTTCAGTGGCCAAGACGTGATTAGCCTCTCTAATACTTGAGAACAGCATCCTTAAAAGGGATCTGGGATGTCACTATGCTGCTCACACTCAGTGATCACTTGAAGAGCACAGGACATGGCTTTTCTGATACGCCTTGCAAGGATGAATGTAACTGCACTACAAAAGGCTTTGCACATAACAGAGGGCAGCAGATGATGAATGAGGACTTGCAGAGCATGTATGAGCAGATGAATCTCACTGGCTTAGAGATTACTGGGAGCTGCAGTTTTGCCAGTTGCTCTCTTTAAATGTTCATGAAACACCAGAGTCCAGTCTCCTATTTCACTGACATAAACTCACTCAACTTGTATTTTAGGGGCTGTCCCTGGGATGCAGACCCATGGTGACCAGTCCAGCTCCCAAAGAGCAGAGCTCTCTCACTATGGGCACTTACCAGAGAGTTGTACTGCAACTAAATGCGACTTTGTATCTGAAGAAGAAAAGCCTCTGCTTAATTAATGATTCCTAAGTATCCTCATGAAGCTGCTCTCTGGGTGTGGACAGGGTGTGTTTTTTTATCTCAGCCTTTTTAGTTGTGTCTGTAACAATCTGAATTTCTGATCTTCAAATAACTGTGACTGAATCCTTAGGAATAATCCTTAGGAATAAACAGGAAACCTTAACCAAAAGCAATGAGGATTAGGCCAACTCTTGATGAGAGCATGACTCTGCAAATAGTTACAAGAATTTGTCAAATTCATTTAATTCAAAATCAGTTAGAAAAAAAAGAAATAATTTTTCCTTCTGAATTTGCATTTGACTTCTGAAATTGTATACAGGCAGTCAGCTCCCTCCAGGAACAGATCCCTAAATTTGCCCTCGGAAGTAGGTAATTACAGTGTGTATGCAGTGACATGGAATTCATCGTATAATGGTTGTTAGGAATTTAACTTGGATACATGCCCCTGTTAATGCACTACTTTTTCTAGAGGAGGGCAAACCATTGCAAAAAACACACTAAATGCTCCTTGATCTGAAAAGCTCTGATTGAGCCACGTTTTTACATTTGTGCAGTTACAACTTTAGGAACAGGTTTTCACAGATGCTTGCAACTGCTTTGCTTTCATCCATGCACACTCAATTTATATGCCCACTTACCCACCTCTCTCCACAAATTAGGTACTCACAGCTGCAGGTAGCTATTTAGATCCTACCTGGTACGTCTTATCTGCCCAGTACATAACAAATTTGAATGTACACATTTAAAACCTGAGCATGAATTCAGTACCTCCAAATGCTTCTGTACTTGTGCTAATGCATATCTAGCCTTGAATTAGAGGCAACTTGAGCCTTCTGAAAACGTCAATCTGGAAAAATAAAGTACCATGTAATGCAGTATTTAGTAAATTACTGCTTTGAATACCTAATTCTGTTTTAAGAAAGACATGAGGGAGGATAATCCTATAATTCTTTAGGACATGCTGAGCAAATCTAGGAAAAAACATCCTGCATTATGCACAACAGTCAGCCTGTTTACTTGTGGCTCACAGAAAAAGCTAAACATGCAGGAGGGCTTAATCTGAGGTGGGATTATTAGGACAAGTCTACTGATTAGAACTACATCTTGGAGTGGAGCAGTTAGGCTGTCCCCCAAAGTACAGATTAAAATAAATGTTTTGAAGTCCTATTGATTTTGAAGGCAGGGAACTGAAATGGGTGACAGCATCTCAATTTCTGGAACTCAAGAGCAAGTTAGAAAATGCTGCAGAGTAGGTAGTTTGAGGCTAGCACAGAGATCTATTATTCAGGTAAGACAGTTGATTAGGAGACATAGGGGTAATAACTAAGTAGGAGATAAAGGTGTCATTTATTTCCAGTATTTGATTACTAGCGTACAGTGAAGACTGTAAGTAAAAAGAGCAAACAGGTTAAAAGCAGAAGGAAAATATATTTATGTTCGGATGTTTTGTTATCACTAATGTTTTTCTTTTAAGAATATGTCAGCCAGTTTGGTTAAAAGACTGCATTTCATTTTCTGTCCTATAAGATTGGTTTGACTACTTGAAAAATTCAGGCATGCTATGGAAAAGGTTCCAAATTTTAGCTCTTCAACAGTATACTATTTTTGCAGCTATGCTGTCTTGCCACCAGTGTATGATTAAGAATTATTACTTATTATTCTAATTTCCATTGGGCTTTTCTATATTTCATTTACTGCTGGTTACAAGGAAGAAACTATTCCTAAAAATCTTTGTTGTTACTGTCATGCTTTTGATCTTATCTGCCACATGAGAACTGCAAGCCTGGGTAGTTTAATTTTTAAGAACCTTAGTTTGTGGTTTACGTACAAATACCAAAGAATGATGTGTATATATGTAAGGGGTAACTGATAATTACAACATACACTTAAGGATAATTGCAACCTACACAACACTAGAGTTATCCCATTTTTACAAGAGTATAAAAAGCAGAATGTGATGAGGTTGTGTGATTGCCTCTTTAGACTCAGCTGACTTTCTATGCATAAACATACTTCCCATTCTTGGGTTTGCTGTTGGCAGAGGAAGACAATGTATCCTCTTTAATCAAGGATAAACTAACAGGATTGTCTCAGACTTCTTTCTTAACTGCACCCCAGCATGGCCACAGGCCCCAGCCTCTTCCCCTTCCCCACTGAAACTTCCAAGGCAGACCAGCCAGTGATGGCCCAGTGACTCCGCCTGTGCCAAACAGGCTCAGCATCCTTCCTGCTCACTCTTGTGCAGTCTTTCCCCCCTCCCTGAATCTGCACTTAGCTATTACAGAATGACAGAATACAAAAAAATGTATATTGATAGAATTCATACCCAAATAAGTCTATGAGGCAGTTGGGTTCCCACAGATTACAGAATGGACCTCCAAGAAGAAAGGGAGTGGGGGGGGGGGAAGAAAGAAAGAAGAAAGGACAGATAGGAAAAAGATCTAATGAAGATTAATGGGTAACTGGAAGTGAGGTTTCAGAGATGATGCAGATAATGCCAGTAAATTGAGAGTAATAATCTAAAAGCTCCTGTCACATAAATAGGCAGAACTAGACTGGGGTATTGCTTCTTGAAGGGGAACGTTCCTCCATGATATAATAGTGCATTTCTGGAATTTCTATTTGCAATAGGGAGGGCTTCAAAGAGTATAGGAAAGTGTTTAATAAGGATCTTTGTGTTTAGAGCTTCTATCTCAGTATGAGTTTAAGAGAATCTATTTCTAAAAGCAGTGTGATTTTCTTTGTTGGTACTGCAGAGATGTTTAGCCATTCAGAAGAGAGATTCCTTCCCCTGCCACAGAACCGTAATGTTGCCATGAGAGTGTAAGAGGGTGAACAAAGCTGCCACATCCACTTCCACACCTGGCATGTTCTGCAGGATGTGTAAAAGGAGAGAATATGGTAAATGCCTTTAAGCCCATATTTGTCCAGTGGGCAATATCCTTTCTATTTTTCTGGGCACTGGAGCACTCCAATTCATTCACCTTCCACAAACACTTTAACTCTACTATATTCTTAATAATGATTCAGCTAAAACCAGCAACAAAGCAACCTGAACACTTGAAACTTCTAAGAAATAGACAATTAAACAGGCGTGCAAAGCACCTGAGGTCTGTGCAGAACTCTCTTTGCCTGATAACTGCTCAGGACCTAGCACAACAAGGCAGAGGTTTCTGCATACTACCCAATTCTTATCTTTAAAATTATTTTGGGGTGCAAGTAAGTCAGAGCTATGAGCATAAACCAGCAAACTTTAAACCACACTTTGCTATGATCAACCACTTGTCTCAAAAAACAGCACATTTGGAGTTCTCTGGGAAACAGATACTGATCCATGCAAACCACCTGCAGATCATGAAGAAGTGCAAGTGTCCACAAGTATCCACAACAAGCAGACTGCAAGTGCCAACAAGGGTGAGTACAAACCAGGGAATTACAGCACAATCTGAATGCAGTTGTCATCCGTGAGCTCTTCTCTACCCATCTGTACAGCCCAGGACTCAAAAACATACCAGGGAACCAAGATTTTGGGAAGAGACTCTGGGGCAGGCACCCCTGCAACCCTATGCCAGGATCTGGGACCATCTCTGGAAATTTCAGGGTGTAGGAGATGAGATGAGGCAAACCTCATGACCCTGCACCAGGACGGTGCACAGCACATCAGGGCCCCTCTCAGGGACTCAACCTTCTCCCCCACGGAACAAGGAGGTTTGTGCAACAAACGGTTACGCTGCTCCCCTGACTTCTCACCCCCTGTGCACCATCCCCCCACAGGATGGAGAAGACATGTAAGTCACAAAACTGTATGCATCTGTGATTTAAATGCTTTGCTATCCAAAATTGTCCAGCCTCCACACTGTCATTTGTCTTAAACTGTCACACTACAAAACAAAAAAACATCAATACCTGCTTCAGTGTTTAAAAATAGATTTAAATTATAAAAGTCTAGTGAAATCCCTTTGCAGGTCTAGCAAAAGCAATTCTTTGCAAAAATGGCAGAACTAATAGATAAAAATTTAACAAATAAAATCTTCCTTTATTCTGACAGCTGTTGAGATATTTAATTAATTTAGCAAAAGCATCTCTGTATTGATAACTGTATCAAATAGCTGCAATAGTAGGAGTTTTACTTGGGTTTTCGTCACGTATCTCTGTGGTTATGCTTTCTGAGCATAACATAGTGCATTAACATAGTTTGTAACAGTAAAATATTTATTGTTTCTAGAGCACTCAAATACACTACAGGGTTTTCAGAATAAATAAAAGCTTTGAGGTGGCATCTTGGCTTCACTAAAGTGAACCATAATTCATTGGGTTTTTAAGGTCAGGAGCAGCTTTTCATTATGAGCCAACGGAATAGCTAGTATGATGGGATGCAGGACTCCTGCAAGCTATTCCAGCTACAACAAAAAAGTACTAATGATATTGAGGTTTCTATTCTTGTTCTCTGTTCCATTAGAAACCTGGTGGCACGGTCACTTTTGCCTGCACTTGCTTCTCAACAAGGTCAGCCTGGTGGCACAACCAGAGTTACCTGGACTCAAACAAGTACAAATGGAAGCAGAGTCATGGCTAAAACCTAGGATTTGCTAACAGTAAATAATATGTCTTAAACAAAGCACTTTGTCAAGTCCCATAAAGGCACAATATATTATGAGCTGTACTTCCAAAGACAATATGATTAAACATCTAGCACTGCAATGCAATGACCTGGATTTTTTATTAGTGGTAGTTATGCCTTAAAATTAAATTATAAGACTGTATTCCATTTTATGACTGGTTTTTGCAAGCTACACTGAGCTATCCGTTTTAAAAGGGAAATAGATGATGGACTAGATTCTTGATTGTGAACTAAAGTTGGTTGACATCAGGAATACATTTAATATGATGAAGAACCACATAAAGTAATAACATGGGCTATGAATAGTTTGATTTGGCTTATCTGCCATGATCCAATTTTCCGATTCAGGTCTATTCTAGCACTTTGTATTTTTGTGGGTATTCCTGTAAGAGGACCCTGATGTGAAACATAGAAACAATTGTGGCTTAGGGGAACACTGCAAATACTACATCTGCTTTTAGTAGCAATAATTTGCAAAATTATTTCTGAGGATAAGAACTATAATCTGTCCATAGAAATTTCAATTTTCTGTAGAGGTGTGTAGTACATTTTAATATAGTTGTATTTTTGTAAGTCATTAAATTGGTTTTTAGTAACCTCATACTCATTTTCAATTGAACAATTATTAAACTATAAAACAAAATTGCATGATCCCTAAAACTGTAGCCTGGAGTTTTACTGTCTGCTATGAAGTGCTGTATTATTATAATACACTAAAGATGCTCAGACTATTAAAACTTTTTTTTTTTTTAAATTAACTGTAAAATATTTTATAATTGATGAAACAATTCTAAAGTATTAGGATCTCCACAGCATACATGCACAATATTTCAATGTAATGAAAAGCATGCTATTCAAAAAACCATAATTTAAGCTGTAATTCCAGTATGCCAAATAGACCCTTTTGCTGCCTTTCTGTAATGGGAGTTTATCACACCCAACTGCCAACACTAACAATGTTCCAACAGAATGTTTAGCATTAAATACAAGGTCCAGTCTGACAGACAGCTTCACGTATCATAGAATCATAGAATGGTTTGGGTTGTAAGTGACCTGTCAGATGACCTAGTTCCCACCCCCTGCATGGGGGACACTAGACCAGGTTACTCCAAGCCCCATCCAACCTGGCCTTGAACCCTTCCAGGGGTGGGGTTTCCAAAACTTCCCTGGGCAACCTGTTTCAGTGCCTCACCACCCTCACACCGAAGAATTTCGTCCTAATGTCTAACCTAAATCTTCCTTCTTCCAGTTTTAATCCATAACCCATTGTACTCTTGCCACAAGCCCTTGGAAAAACTCCCTCCTCAGCTTTCCTGTAAGCCACATTCAGGCACTGGTGTTTACCAGGGTCTGATTATAACAACAGAGATGTTACACTGTCAGAGAGTTTTAGCCTGTACTTTACTCCACGAATCGTGACTGATCTTGCAAAGGGGCCTGGAAAATGAGAACATTTACCAAGGCGGGTAAATGAGAAGAATTTTCTGTTGACTACTGGTCTCATAGCAATGCTGACACTAATGATCCATCTAAGCCGGTAAGGTATGAATGACCCTTGGCTACATCCTCCAACTGTGCCTCTGATGTTCAAAAGAGGGAGAAGACTTCCTGTACTTAGAAATTAATAAACTGTATTACTCAGATCTGTAACTTCAGCTGGATTTCAACAAGCTTGAAAATGGCCTATCTTGTGTGGTCCTGAAATCCTTTGCCACAAAAGGTGAAGAACCCAAGTGTGTGGGAACAGTCTACGTGATCATACTATTAGTACATATGGATCTATCTGACTGCCACTGAGGTGCACTGTTCCCACAGTAAAGAAGGAAAACCGCCAACTGCTCTCCTGCTTACCAACACCAAGATTTCCAAATGCATGGAAAAACAAATCTTGTCCCTTGTTCATGGTAACCTGACCTTCCCTAGTTCTGTCTGAAAGGTGCAACAGCCAGAATGTTAGACTTCCGCATTTTTTGAGGTCCCACTCCAGCACGGTGCAGAAACAAACAAGGATTAACCTCCCTGAAATCAACGCCACTGGCATAAATGGAAAAAATCGGCCCCGTGTGGGTGAAACATAGACATTTTCAGTGTTCCCCAGATTAGAAGATTAAAGATGAAACTTTACATTATCCCTGGCTGTCAGATTTTAATCAGAACATGCAAAGCACACAAGACTTCTCTAGATACAAGAAAACTGCTACTGAAGCAAACTAGAGATGTTGCTTTCTCAGAAGAAAAGCTGTCAATAGGTGTTCTTTAAATCACTTCTACCAACAGGCTGACCTCATTATGCCAGCTGATCCTGAAGATAAATTTAAATATTTTCATTCCAAACATTTCATTGATATTTTTATTATTATTTTGTTCTGGGACAGCATTTGGAGTTTTTTATCCCTGTCTATCTTTTGCCGCAGACTATCACTTTCTCTGTGTCTGCAATGCCTGAAGGCAGAGGTCCAAATACAACTTCTGAGGGATGGAGCAGGTGGGGCATTGGAAAGGACAGTGCACAAAACAGTAAAGATACAGAGAGGTTTATGAAGGGATGGGGAAAAGAGGGTGCCAGGCATATAGGGGAGTTAATGCTGATGCTCAGGGGATCAGTCAAGTTCCTTTTCTTTCCATTCCAGCTCAGCATCTCAGTAGTTGTGCTATCCCCCCCATCAACAACACACCTACATGCTGCCCCTGTTTCCTGCTTATGTTCACCCACCACCCATTTACCAGTCCATGAAGCTCCAGACCTGCTGTGCCTTGATCCTCAGGACACAACACTGAAGCTTTTAACCCTCTCCAAACACCTACACAATGCTTAAGAACAATAATAATAGTTAGCACATGGGAAGCTACATTGAATAATCATAGACAGCACTTCAAATACCAGATTAGCAGACCACACAGTGATGACAATCTGTAAGAGAGAGACCTACAAGCAAAAAGCATAGTAATTTTCACTCTGTGAGTCATGCTTAAGTCCTCGTCTCCTCCAAGAACTGAACTCTGCCTCCTGTTTTTGTTCTAAGACTTGCCATACCAGTTATTTCCTAAAGGCTCTAGGTTTATTTGGAATTATAGGAATTTGTGGAAGAACAGCTAGCAATATGACCCATATAGATTCTAAACACTCACTAATTTTACATGCAAATAGAAAGAATCAACATATTTAATTATCTGTCTCTTTCCCTCCTTGTTTCTCCAAAAATGTTTGAGCTTTTCAGTTCCCATCTCATACTTTTTTAGTTTTGCTGCTGAGAATATGAAGACACTCACATACTGGAATCCACTTGCTTTTGGTCTGAAGGGCAGGATCACACCCATCTGCTACTCACACTTCTCCAAAAGCACAAACCCTTCAATTCCCTCTGAATGCTGCACTAAGGTTACTAGAGCAAGACATAACAAATGTGGGAAAATACAGTAGAGAACTATCTAAGGAGCTGACACATTTCAATGCATAAATTTACACTGAAAAGTCCTTAAATCCCTCAATTTTTATCATTTTTGTGCAAAATGCTCTCTAAAACATTAAAGCAAACCCAGTACAAAAGCCTTAGGTTTTTACTTAGTTCTGCTGATGACGCATTAACAAATGGTCTAACCTAGTCTAATCTATCATTTGAAGTTTATTTCATAATCATTTTTCAGTTCCATGCTTCTCTCCTAAATGCAGAAGCAGCATTATTCTTGAAGAATACATGTTGTGAATACACATCCAAACTCATTCTTTTGGCCCTTTCAAATAATCCAACGTGATGGCTCAAGCAGTGGTGGAAGAATGTGAGACTGAAAGATCATAACCATGTTCCGACTGGTGTACAGAACACAAGTTATGATTGAGAATGAAGGATAACCAAATATGTCAGTTATATGTAAAACATTAGAGTGCAGCTACCAGAAGAAAAAAAAAAAGGGATGAAAATTACTTAATGAAATATGCCTGTGTAAGGAGAACACTGTTGGCATTCTTCTTCCTTTTTGTTCACAGTATTTTATAAATTATTTTTGTGTTGCTGAGGAGCCTTTGAAAGATATCAAACACCTCAAAAAATGCTTGAATTTAGCATTTTATATGAAACTAACCACTATTTGTTCTGTTTTAGCGAACTTTGTTAGAAGCCAGGTTTACAAAAGAGTTGAGAGGATGCCTGACAAAGTTAAGCATCTTCCTGGAAAGGATGAAATTCTGATTCAGTATAGGAATAGAAGAAATCAACATTTCTCTGTATCAATTTCAAATAAGAAAACACCACCATAACAGAAGACCTGTACATTCTTGTAGCAATGGTAAGTTGAAAGCAAGAATAATTTCTAAACTGTTCCACTGAAAGAAAAATTATCTAGAAGTCCAAACCTTCAATTGATATTCAAAATAGATACTGAATACAGGTAAAGAAATAGTATCTCCTATTTTCTTTAAGCATTCACAACCCTTCTGATTCCCAGGTTTGCATGTGAGCAGGAGTCCATGGCACAGTGAAAAAATCATTAGTGTATTCTTACCATTCTACAACCATTTTGAGCAAGTCAGAAAAAAATGTATCAAAGATTTCTCAGCCAGTGACACGTGGCAGACTGGGCTAGTGCCCTGTATTTTACAACCCTAGGAGGTTAGTATTTGTTAATTTCTATGGCAATTTATACTAATCAATCACTTTCTGCTCTTTCTTCCCTTACTGTATTCATTTCTATGGCAATTTATACTAATCAATCACTTCCTGCTCTTTCTTCCTTCATTGTATTTTTAAACCCATCAACTAAGAAACACAGCCTTATAGCATCTCAGTGACCATTTCCTCATACCCCTCTGCCACTGTCTTTTTGTGCTGAGACTAAGGCTTTTAATTCTACTTTTCACAGCATTTAGGGTATATGGCCTTTTTGAAGCCCTTCAGCTCAACTGCTAAGCACATAACAAAGCCCTTCAGATTGCTTTTGGTGGCACTAGTTCATGTTTTGAAAATATTACAAAGGCATATTTTTCACGGGAGGAGAGCCCTGGAATTAATGCACTTTTCCAAGTGGGATATGAATGCCTCCAGTTCTTTTGTAAGATTTGCATTGAGGTTTCAGTCTTAAATGCAAAGTGGCACCATAGTGTCCAACAAGCACAGGTTTCTTTTTTTAAGAAGTGTGGGCTTGTTTTGGCTCTATTTGCAAGTAATTTTTTGAAAAAGGCATTAGAATATGAGCTTTGTTCTTTGTGCTCCAGCTCTGACACAAGGATGCAGTGAACACCAAAATGTTGTATTTCACAAGAATAAGACTGCTTGATTCACATAACTTCAGTGACCTTTTAGTTAAGACTTATCTAGAGTTTCTACAAACCAGCCAAGATCATTTATTTAAAGGAAGCTGTTCTCCCTACAGACCTTCAGTTCCTGTGTCCAGTACATCAGGGTACACTTGAAGCCATAACACAGCTTTAAACCACTGCTGATAAACTCATATGGGATGTGATTTCAAAATGCCAGAGTAACAGGAGAAAGGACAGGGAAGAATTCAGTTAATTTTCAAAACACTGGAACATCTATTCAGGCTCGAGGAACATTTGCAAATCAAAGGGAATCCAGTGGGATTTGTGATCATTTGTCATTTTTTCAGTTTATTATTTATCATGTGTGCTTTGGTAGCATCTGGAGACCTTACTCTACAGGGGACTGCACAAACACTGAGATCGCTCCCATAAAGCAACTTTTTAATAAAACATAAAGTGAATTAATAACATTCCATAAAGGTCTTGCTTTAAATGCACAATATTCCAAGTTTCAGGTTTAAAAGGTTATGTATCTTTTTAGTATATTCTATTTGGTTGAATGACTACTGCATATAGACATACATGCTTATAACTATCTCCCTCTCATCAGTAACTTACAAAGCTTAACTAAACACAAATGCATAGATCTGAAAAGCAGAACTAAACCAGAAGGACCTAACCTCAACACCATCTACCATTAACCCCATATACTCCTTGACTCCGTAATGCCTCTGAAAAATGTTAATTCATGGCCAATTTGCCAATGCAAAACAAATGGAGAAACTAGAAAAAGATGAAGATGAGAGAGTGGTGCAGGAAAAATTAAGAAGAAAAAGACATTTCCGTGATGCAAATGGTTCATTTTAGCAAACATGGAAACTTTTGATACAGTTTAATATGAAGAACACACAATCAGTTTTTTATAAGTAAGTGAATTATGAATGCTACAAGTGTGGAAGAATTGGAGAATCCAGAAAAAAAAAAATCTTAATACCAGATGAGACCTTGGACACTTTCATTTGTGTCCCGTAGCGGTTTTCCCTTGGTAAAGACAAACATTAACAGACCAAGCAGATCTATCCCTGACCTAATTTTCCACTTAAAGCACAAGAAATTTTTATAACCCAAGATTCTAATCTGACCTAAGGATGTTTTCATCTTTCATTTCCTGTTACCCCTATCCTGCCTTATTTCTGAAGTTGACTCCTGCCCAAGTTCTTCAAACTTTCTAAGAGCTG
>NW_009954309.1:620110-645190 GCF_000747805.2 Chaetura pelagica
GAATAGCCTACTTGAAGTCTCATAGAAAATCGCTACTGCCATTGGTCAAAATCACATCACGACCTTGACCCCAGTATAGCAAAGCACCTGATTTAAAATAGCTTCTATCCTTATCCAGCTTTTTCACTATGTAGTTTGTAGCACCACATTTTCTCTAATATCCAGACCTACTCAGCCAAAAAACCCTTAAGTTTACTGCCAATAACATTAGAAAGAAGGCAGCAGGACACGCTAGCTGACATTAAGCGCTCCCTCTGAATTTGGATTACTCAGGGGATTAATTTAACCTGACATACCCTGGTAGGGTTTGGAGAGTGCCACCTTCATATCCAAACCTGTGATAACAAATTAAACACTATACCCTGTTCCTGCGTCAGAGAGGCAATAAAGTCCACTTTGAAATATGCATGTTGCTGATTTAAAATAAGAATGTCTTTTACAATATATCCAGCTTGTAACTACAACACGGGAAATAAACAGGTATTCTAATTCAAGCAGGCATCTGTTTATGCAGCAGGAGAATACTCTGTACACACATCTACGGAAAACTTCCCTTTATGCACGGCAACAAGTACAAGTCAGTCTTACCTGCAGGTTTGCACATGCTGGTGGCTCGTGGTGGGTGGGTATTTCATTGTTAGCGGTCACTGAACCTGTGATTTTAAGTTTGAAAGCTGTTGTAGTTGCGGCTGCAGTGGTGTGTACTGGTATGACTGGCTGCCACGTGTTCACATCACTACCATTGCCAAAGGCCTGAATCGCATTTCCTGTAAAAATAAATTACAGGCAATTTTCTATTTCTAAACAAACAGCAGAAAGCAGAACTTACTTTATTATTCCACTGAAAATATGTGTTTTAGAAGCTTAATTTTTATGCTGAAAAATGTGTCTTCGAATTTGAATATATCAGAAACATGAACTCAAGAGTCTGGGGTCACATAATTATCTGGTGCAGCTTCTTCTTTGTAATGTTCCCAATAATTCCTGACAGAAGCTCTAGAACTTACTGTAATCACATTTCTTACCATTCAAAACCCTCCAAAATTTACTTTCAAGATTTAAAATACAGTTTCAATGTTATGTCCTAATTCAGGCACGTGATGTTACACAGCAAACTAAAAACGGAGAGCAGACAAAATATTACTGCATTTCTATATTTTGTTGTAATAAAACTAATAGCCTAAAACTACAAAATGATTTAAACTATGACAATTTTTTCCTTACAGTTTTCAATCAAAATCTGCATAATTAGG
Organism: Chaetura pelagica; assembly: GCF_000747805.2. Lineage (NCBI taxonomy): Eukaryota > Metazoa > Chordata > Aves > Apodiformes > Apodidae > Chaetura > Chaetura pelagica. The sequence goes on from NW_009954309.1 coordinate 621,364, forward strand.
TGAGGGAAGCATGCTTAAACTAAAACTTCAGAATATGGAAGTTAAAAAGCTTATCATAGTTTCATGGGATTAAAGACTGTGTTTATGGCAAGAGTAAATTGATTGGGGTTTTTTATAAACAAATAGAAAAAGAGTTTTTAATCAGGTCTTCAGGGATTCAACATGGATTTAGGGATTTCTTATTTCAAACTCTTTGTACAAGGAATCAGACAATTTCACTGGGGACTAATATGTAGGAGTTATTAATACTTCTTCTCAGTTGTATTCCTTGCCTTAAAAAATCATTTACATGTAATTTTCATCTGAAAAAGATGTACTTCATTCAGGTATTAGTTCTCAGAACTCCAACATGTAAAGAGAAGAATGTGTAAGAGGCACCAGAATAAGCTTGATTGATGGAGACAAAATGGAAAGAAGGGAATTATATTTTTCTTAGGTTTACCTGAATAAGACAATACAAAGCACTATTTTCCTATGAATTCCTAAATTAACAGTAACTATTTCCATCATTACAAGGATCACAGAAATACATGCAATCCCTTCAGTTTTCTAAGCAAAAGTGGTCTTTAGAATTAGTCTTTATTATTTCATAGAATCATACTCAATGATCCTTATGGGTCCTTTCCAACTTGACAACTTCTATGCTTCTATGATAGAATCTTAGCATGGTTAGTATTGGAATGGGCCTTTGAAGCTCATCTAGTCCAACCCTCCTGCAATGAGGAGGAACATCTTCAACTAGATGTTGAGAGCCCTGTCCAACCTGGCCTTGAATGTTTCCAGGTAACATTCCAGAATGTTACCAGCTCTCTGGACAACCTGCCCAGTGTTTTACCACCCTCATTGTAAAATAATTCTTCCTTATATCTGGTCTGACTCTACGCTCTTTAAGTTTAAAACCATCACCTCTTGTCCTATTGCCACAGACACTACTAAAAAGTCTGTTTCCATCTTCCCTATAGGCTCCCTTTCAGTATTGAAAGGCCACCATATGGTCTCCAAGGTCTCCATGGTCTTCCTTTAGGCTAAGTAATCCCAACTCTCTCAGCCTTTCCTCACAGAAGAGATCATCCATCCCTCCTGAAATTGTACTGATATTTAATATATATATGTATTATATTTTAAATAGTTTATATATATATATATAATTTTCATGCATATTTCAAACATATTTCAAAAAACATGACTGTAAGGAGGTGCCTCAAGTGTCTAGCTTCTTGAGTAAAGGTCCTTTCGATAGTTTGCATTAACTATCTCACTGATTTATACTTTTCCTCCCACTTGCCAATTTATTTTATTGCAACAGAAAACAAGTGTGAACAAATCCTTTGAACAAACAGGTCGACAGACTGATTCCCATTCAGTTCAGTAGGAATTCTAAAGAATGGAAATGAATGTCAGGAAACTAACACGTAGCTAAAAAAAAGTCTTAAAATGGATTTCCAGAATTTCAGATTGACCAAACTCTTAACTGGGGAGGCAGCAATTAGGACCACTGTAGTATTACCAGTAATTTTGGATCTTCTAATAAACAGAATAAAAACATAATCAAGATGATAAAAAGCCCAAAATTTTAAGATTAATGTATCTTATCTGGGGCCTGTTAATTTGTCTAATATATGTAAAAAGCAAACAATGCAATGTCTGTCTTTATTGGGACTAATTATTAAACTGTAACTTTCACTAGTATTTTCACATCTGAAATCAAAACTTCCACTCTGCTTTCAACGTCACATCTCTTGCAAAAGGTTTTTCAACCCTAGAATGGAATTTCTAGGCAAGTACATACAGACATGCAAGAAAGACCAGGTTTTCAGGTGTTTATAGGGGACATGGTAAACTAAGCTTCATATCCCAGCTCCACATCAGGCTCAGTAGGAATGTGACCCTCCATTTCCTGCTTTCAAAGTCCCCTAGCCCTCAGGATACAGTTTTGGCTATTCCGCTTTGCATAAATAACCAATTGGGGTTTTTAATTAAAATTTAAACTAGGTTTCTCACATCTTCTGTAAATGCCCCAAATCACCGGTTTCTTTTCCAGTTTAAAGGGGAAGCATACTTCAGCTAAGCAGACTAACAAATTCCTAGTTTCATCCCATTGTGGAAAAGTGATTTCTGCTTTGTCTAAAAAAAGTGGGAGGGATTCTAATTTCATCCAATAAACAAATGACATTTTCTCCAGACACTAGAAGGACCATTAATGACAATGACTTTAAAAAAAAAAAAAAATAAAAAAAAAGGAACTTTTCCCACTCTATGTCAGAGAAAAAAACTTTGTACTAAACTAGAAACATCTTAAACTTCTTCATGAAGAAGACATCCTTTTAACTCTAATGCAATTTCAGAGGACAATCACGTATCCTTTCAACTTCTGTTCTGCTAGGCTAGGGAAGCCAAGCTCTTTTGGTCTCCTCATTTATCTGAAATTAAAACTCTGATGCACACTCCACATCATCCAATTATGCTGCTCCAGGCAGACAGGAAATTTGAAAAGAGAACCTGCCAAAATCGACTCCACTGAGCCATTCTGAAATTTGTAATAACCCCTAATTTGGAAGTGAGTTTGATGAGGGGTGGGGGTGGGGGAAGAAATCAATAATTTAACAAAACCTTTATGATGGGTACCATCCAGAGTTGTGTTAAAACCAGGTATCTGAGATCAGGAAAATAACGTGAAAAAACAGAAGCCTGGCTACAAAATGCAAGCACAATCCAACGTGTACAGCAAATCCTTCATATAATAAACTACAAACCTTTTTTTTTTTATATATGAAGTTTTTAAATTATACAGAAATCCCTCAGATGTTGCACTATTTTGGTACAGATGCTGCCTGTTAGGGTCCAAATATGATCTGTGATATAGATACATTTCTGTATGACATGAATTTTAAATTCTTTCCAAGAGCTTCTTGCAATCTTGGCCACAAACCATAGTACCAGGCATATTTGCCCATTTGTTTAATTCTAACACCTAGAGCAGAACAATGCCTATAAAGTGCAAAAAGATGGCCTTGATGTATCATAACATATTCAAACAGCAAAGACATTCCAGAAAACTTGCTAAAACACATCTAAAGACATGTAATTTTGTACTCACTAAGGCATATATTGTCCTTGAAGAAATTCAGAAATGTCAGGCAGTCCTCTATGTCGTTACCACTGTTGCTGCAGTCACACCACGGGGCAACGCTGAGACTCTTTGAGTCTATGTAGTTGGGTGTCATCGATGTGCCTGTTAAAGAAGAGTGAGGTACAGATCTGTGAGCAACCTTTGAACTGAAATGTTCTTTTCACATGAAGCAGATAGCAAACAGTACTTGTTAAGTCATGTATTCAGAGCAGGAATCCCACAAGGTGGGAACCTCTTAGAAAGGGCTTTGCTGTCAAACCAAACCTAAGTGGACCTCTGTCTTTAGAGTTATATTCTAAAAATCCAATTTTTCTTCCTTGCTTGTACTTTTTCTCATTTTTGTTCTAGCTGCAAATAAATGGCTGAAACGAGACAGTCAGATCTGAGCTTCCTTGAGTCTGCAGCCAGCCTGAAAAACAATTTCTGAAGCACTTGAGCAAGGAGAATGCAAGTCATGCTGAGAGGACCCTAATACCCCATGGTGCTTGTTAGGGACCTGCTAACAGAGTGGGTTATGGTGATGAACAAAGCAAAAACATAACCAGCATGTAGAAAATGCTACAGTGGATTCTTTGCAGGTAATAAATTACTATTAATCTTGCTGTGTCACTACTTTCTCAGTACAGAGATTGTTTCCTAAACATTGTCGACAACTTGCAACCACAGGTTCACTCTAACTCTATTACAAATTCTTGGGTAAATATTCACACACTTATATGTTAACTCAAGGCTACTAAGAATGAAATGAAACCAAAGAATGCACTTTGTGTCCCAAAAGATATACAGCAGCTGTTCATCACTTATCTGGATCAAGCAATGGTTACACAATCAGCACTTGCTCAAACCAGTAGTTCCACTGAAGGCATCACCCCAGCAGGCCAGAGATTTCAAGCTTCCCTAAGGATTGAAACTTGTCTGACCAAACAGGAAAAATTAAGTGAAAATGAGTAGGTGTTCCAGAGTTGTACTGATGACAGCTGCTTCAGGAAACATGCTGCTCACTTGCTAATCTACAGTTCTAGGATAGGCTATATATCATGAGGAAATGTGCTCACATCTCCTCAAAACTGACATCAAAGTAGTCATTAAGAAGATGGACTAGATGAAGGATAAATACCAGAGACCTAAAGTGTACACTAGCAGAGAAGATTTGCTCCACAGGTCCAGGGTCCCAGAGTTTGCAGTGCTACACAGCAAAGGGCTATCAAACACCAAGCTAAAAAAAGGAACATTAGAAATAACACAAATCACAGAATGACGTCAAGTAGCCTTTCAGTCACCAGGCAGCACTAGGATCTCAGCAAATCAACATGCAAACTGTTTTGTACACGACGTGAGAGTCAATGGAGAAGAGACATTAAGAGCTGGCCTGAGAAAGGCAGTGAAAATGTGAAAATTACTGCAGTTCCACTGCCAAACTCACAGAATAAGCATATTTTGTCTTGTTTTGGGATTTTTGGAAATGAGAATGCAATCTCAGACCTTTATCTACTTCCAGCTTTTAACAGATAGTTGCTGCCACAATTGCTCAAATTCTACATGAGATTCGCAAATGAGTATATAGCTTACTTCAAAATTATTAATTATTAAATGTAGGCAGAGAATTTAATAAAACAGGCAAGTGTCATTTGCACCATTAATGAAAACTTGGCAGTAGATAAATATGAAGAAGTTGATATTAAAATAAAACAAATGGAAATATCTGCCCATTATCCATTTGATGGGTCAGTATGCTATTTCAACCTTGTGACATGATCTGAAAAGACGTAAGGGAAAATGAAAATCAAGAGGATTTTGCAAATGGAAAGAAAACAGTGGGCTTCAAGAAAAAAAAAAAGTGAATGCTCAGTGAAGGGTTAGAAAAACAGAAAGGTATTGAGGAAATGAAAAAGATCACTGAGGTGAGACCTTATCACAAAAAGGTAATCAATCAGGTAATTAAAATGGGTCAAGACAGGGCGAGAAGTGTAACAGATATGAAGGCATGATTAGGGTTGATGAATACAGGAAGGACAGGGCAAGGAATGTGTGTACACAGCACACAAACTGTACATCCAGCAAAAACGGAGTGGCTGAAAGAGCAGCAAGTAGAAAATCAGACTGTCACTTAAACCTGGGGGCAGATGTGAACCCAAGTGGATTATATGCATGATTTTCTGCGGTGGATTTTGGGTTTTTTCCCAGCAATGTTTGTGGCTTCCCCCTCCAAGCCCCCTCCCCTCACCCCTACTAGCTGGCATCTTGAAAATTCTGCTGAAGGACACTAACAGATCAGAGAAGCCAGGGTGGCTGGCAATTAAACAGGACATGCTCGTTTTTCTGTGTTCTGTGTATCAAAAATTTCTGTGATGGTCTCAACAGCAGGCAATCAGGTCTCTGTATTTTAGACAAAAGCAGAATTGACCTGAACACAGCCAAGAGGTTGATCAAATTAAGGTCAATTAAGAATGAAGAGACGGATGGTGAGTCCAGGAGGGCAGGCAAGTGACTAAAGTTCCTTTGGCCCAAAGTGACTCCAGTTTATTCCACTATCATGGAATTTCTAGTAATCCCAGGGAAATTAGATGGATTTTACTGAAGACATGGGAAAATGTGTCAGAATCCCTGCTCTGGCAGGGGGGGTTGGACTAGATGATCTTTTGAGGTCCCTTCCAACCCCTATAATTCTATGATTCTATGAAAGTGCATGCTAAAGCAGATCTTGAAGCCGGCAGTCAGAGCAATCCCTAACTGAAGTGGGAGTGCAGACAGGTCCAGATAGCTTGACTAGGCTGCATCCAAAGCAATGAATCTCAAACATGGCTATCTCCAACCTTATTCTGCTTTTAGCAATTTTCACATTTTTCCTTTAATTATTTTTTTTAAATTAGTTTATCCCTATAGTTATAACAAGGAGCCTAAAGCAACAAATTAAGATTTTAAAAATTTCTGTAAAATATATGTAACTTTAAGATCGTATATATAGCATCCTGATGCAAACCTTAAAGAACCCTGTATAGACTGTTCTCCATTTAACTGGTAAAGCACCCCATACAAAAGCTGCCTGACTGTATTCTTACTTAAATAATTTACTTCAGGTGGGATTCCACTAACTTCAGTGAAGTTAACTCTGATTTACATCCCTGTATGCAATGTCAGTATCATATCCCCTGTACCTTCCATAAAGAACCCTCAATTCACTGAACAAACTTTATGGAAGCACAAATTTTGCTACATTTAATGAAATTACTAAATGAAATACTATTTTATCTTAATGAATAATATTTTATCTTCATTAAAACACCTGGAGATCCTGAAGCTCTAATGAATGAATGGATCTGAACTGCTTCTTCCCCACAGCCTATCAATCTATTCTTCCTGTGTCTTTATATATATTAAGCAGACAGATGAAAGATTGTGCCTCTGATTTTTATCTCAGCATCTTATAAATTTTACAGTCTTTAAATACTTTCCTCCACTTTCATGTCAGCTTGATACTGGAAGCAGAAATCTACTGCTTCAGCACATGAAAGTTTTGTTTTGGTAGTTTTCTTGGTTTATCAGAATTCCTACCAAGAAGTAAAAACTCCTGTAACACTAGTCAATACCCATCTTTCTGCATGTCTCTAAGGGCTAGCAGAAAGGAAGAAAAATGTTTCTTTTTCCCTTTGAAAATGAGATCTCCTTTTGATTTCAACTCCTTAGGGACCCATTCCAGATTTCTGATGTGTGACAGTGTTTTGCAGAATGGTTATCCACAGTAAACACAAAAACACTTGACTACAGTAACTGGGTAATCCTTGAGGTTAAATTGAAAAATAGATCCAACAAAACTGCCAGCAAAACTCACAAGGTCCAGCAAGAACTTCTTGGCAGCTCTGACCCAGAAGTATCTATTACTAACAGTTACTCTTTGCCAGCAGCTACATTTCTTAATCTTATTGACTAGATCACTTTTTAAAGATACTCAATTCTTTGTTTTAGAGTCAAATGACATTCTGTCATAACTGTTCATATGTTATACCCTTCCCTTACTGTCTTCAGCTCTTAAGTCATAGAAGCATATCCTCTGAAACCATTACATCTTATTTCACCAGTCGCCACATGAACTTACCTCACTTGTTACCTGCTAGAGTAATAGGAATGACAACAATAAGCCAGTGAATATCCCTCTCAGACATTTTTTTCAGGAAAACCTACCTGTTTCAGAAATATTTTATTTTGCATATTATCTCCAGAGACATTTATTTAACAGCAGGATCAGCTTCAGGGGCTCAGCTGGGACCTTCACACCCAACAGAAGGGGTATTACTGCCTCGCAGCAGGTGCAGGCTGTAAGCTTAAAAACATCTTATCTGGTGGCCTTTAAAATTTATTTGTTTCAGAGTTTTGACATTCACTTATTCTTCACTGCCCAACCACAGCATTTCTACCAGTTCTTCTTCAAGAGATGATCTCTCTTTTTCAGGAATAAAATACTGCATGTGAGACACAGAATCCAGTTCCATAAAAGCATCCTTGTGCCTGCTGACAGTCAGCAAGGTGACAGCAAACAATTAATTTTGTGGGAGAGGGAAGAGGATTTCAGAAGATAAATTTCGACTCAGTTCACTTCTATTGACAGGCATCTTAGAAAACTGAGTGGACAGAAGGACATCATGGGAAGAACAGCAGCTGGAAGTGAAACAAGGCTGGGTTGGTCTACAGCCTCATTCCTCAAATGTCCTGCAAACTTTCCCTGAAGACCAAGAGTTATTTACTCAACCTTGTGGTGACAGCTGCAAAATCAACCAAGCTGCAGTTTCATTTGTTCTTTATAACCTCCTACTTCACGGTCCTGTTCAAACTCAACTACTCTAATAAGCTTTACTTTGTAAAAAAGCTTTTACTTTCTTTACTTCCTCTCTTTATCTTCTTCATTTCCTTGCAATGCACAAATTTATACCAGGAATCTCTGTAAGGTAAAACAGGGTCAATACACTTAAGTGGAGAATTTCGCCTCGTGTCATACAGTATAATATTCCACAGCTTATACTTCATGTGGGCCTTCAAAATACAGTTTGGGTGTTTTTTTCAGACAGAGCAAGCCCCCACCCTTCCCTGCCTTCTTACCAATAAGCCCCGAGTATGAGAGGAGGCAGTGAGCATAGTTCTCCCTCAGGCAGCCACTAGCAGAATGTGGGTCAGGCCGGCAGTTTGTGAAGAAATCTGCAAGGCGAGACCTGGAATATGAAGGAAAATGCATATCTTCAAAAATCAAGCCTGCAGGCATCCTTACCTTTTCTAGTCTTTTTAGGTTTTGGACAAGGCTTACACATGCATTGGACACATTTCAGATGAGAGTCTCTTTCTAAGACGTGTCCCTTTCCAGAATCCGTTTTTGAAGAGAGAACAAAAAAGTGTAAGAAAACAGTAAAAAGGGACAGAACAACAGGGAAATTTCTGCCCTTTACTGAAAGAAATGCTCGGTGTTCTCATGCCAAAAAAAAAGGAAAAAAGGACAAAGAAGACAAAGAGCGATTTAGTCATATGAGCAGTCATTTTGCCTGGATCTGAACTGCAACTGGAACCTGTTATTTTACAGGAACAGAACATGCTTTCTGCTCCTTTACGGATTACACAAAACTGTATGTACTTACAGAGTCCTTTTACTACATGACTTGAGGCAGGACCTGCTTTGTTAATGACCTAAGTTTCCAGGGAACAGGCTTACCCCAGCTCTGGACTGGCCTGCAGAACCAGCTGGCTGAACTGGGGCAGATTCAGATGGCACAGTCTCCACAGCCCCCTGGAGCCATGCCACTGAGAATCTATCTGTTCTTGTAAACTGTGCATTTATCTGAGGTCTACAACACTGAGCCCAGGGCTCAGGAGAAGGAACTGTGTGCTCTTCATCGAGTTCTGGCGCTGAATAGCTGTATTATTTTCATTTACCTCAGTTACTCCACGCCCAAGAGGGGGAGAGCACTGCTTACTTACAGAAAGTACTTTAAGACTAGAACTGAAGCTGTACTGCACTTAACAGATCACTACTACAATGGAAAACAAGGAAAGGACTAGCAGCAGGAACTCTGCTGGTTATTTGTGCTTGAAAGGCCACATAATGCTGCCATTCTGGTCTGTAGCATTTGAGAGGCATCATCGAGGTGGGTCAAGGTCGCACAACCTACTGCCACTCAGCTCTGCTCAGCTCTGCTCATGCTTTCACTTAGACTTCTAAACTTGATGCAGTGACTTTTGTTTATTTATCAAGTGGTATTTAGACCTTGGTCTCCAAGAACAAAATTATATAACTTCCCTACTTCAATCTTCACTGTGAAAAAGGGATGAAAATGTCCTCTTGCATATAACAACTAACAGTGATGTTTCAGGATCAGGTGCTTAATCTTTGCAAAGCCCTCTCAAAATCAGAACAGCATCAGCTGTGCCTTTTCAGCACTGCTCTAGCATTGTGCAGATCTGCAATATAAATGTTCTTCTTTAGTTTTGCAACAAAAACCCCAAAGTTAGCAGAAACAAGGGATTTGCAAGTGGTTTACTTTATTTGTTTACATGCTCCAGAGACTAATTATCTTTGTTTGCTTTATTGTTTTACCTATCTCAGAGTGGAACTGGATGTACTTCATTAATTGGCCTGAAAGTAGTGATGGGCAAACTTCAAAGAGTTCACAGGCTTAGTTTTGAGAAAGCATCCCATAAATAGATTGCATGCAAATGGTACCCGAATTTATCTGAGCTATTCTCATGAAGTCTTTTTAGTTTCAACTCCCTCTAAATGCACTGACAGCAGCAAACCCATGGTTGCCTTCAAACCACAGTCAACTCCTAAGCTTTTCACACCCTTCCTTCTTTTTTTTAACCAGTTAACCTTGAGATGGAAATCTCTGTTAACCTGCCTTTAATAGCTTTAAAAAGTCAAGCTCTCTACTAGCCCTTCAAGATGCCCTATATGTTTAGATATTTCTCAATTTCCATAATATCTCTGCTTTGCTGGTAAATACTGTACCTACAACAGGACAGTCTGAGAAGATATGGGAAGAGATAAACAGCAGTACCATGAAGATAATATGGGCAAGGAAACTCTGTGTCACTGGAGGGATTCCTCTCAGAGTCAGTAATTTAGATCGTGGCTTCAACCCAGCCTTTGGAGCAATTGGGAACAAAGACAGTTGACAGTTTCTAAGGTTTTTACAAATTCTACTAGTACCTGGATGAAGTCTGTTTTAGGACAGAAGAGAGCCTATTACATCTATCTAGTATGAATAATCTTTGCCATGGTAGAAAGAGCAAGCCTGCTGTATGTGCAGTATTTTTGCATTTCTAAAACAAAGTAGCTCATTATTTATGTGACCACAAATAAATCTTTCTGGAGCAGCAATTAGATGATCAGTACCTTGAAAATCCCGAAAACATTTATTGCAATCATTTCATCTTTCACTCCTTCTTCATCATTCTTACATGTCCAGTTCTCCCCCTTGGATTATTAGCTGGATTGGTCCAGAGATCATTTAATATATTCCTCTTCTCTAAATATTTTTAAGGACTGATAACCAGTCATTTACTAACCAATCTGCTTAAATTATTTGTTGTAAATCCTAACGGAGGCTAAAAATTACTCTGCTGATCCCTTTTGCTTACAGCTTAATTTCTATATTAATTTCTGAAGAACTTCTGTGGTCATAAAAGGTAATGATCTGATAATGTTGCACATTTAAGTTTTCATAAGCCAAATATAGTTCAGATAGCTCTGGACCAGGCGTTACTGGACATCATCATCCACCTCCTCCCCAGTGAGTCATCTAAATTTCATACTATCAAAGTTCTCACTCACTCCTCAGCTGTTAACTACACCTGATGTTTATGTGGATTCATTTCCACTGAAGATAAAGGCCAGCAAATAAAGAGACATATCTCCATCTGCTATAAAATAACTCCATCATTTTCAGTGAGAACCTGCTGATTAACGCTCACTGAAGATCTGGCCCCAAACACTTCCAGAAGACTAGCACTAACGAAACTGGGTTCATCAGTAATACCAAAACAGTGGTATTGCTGTTTCTCTAGAGCAAGCTAAATTAGCCTAATTAGGAACTGTAGAGTCATTTATCATTAAGTACTACACATGATATTACAAACTTGTAAATGCCTAATCCATGGCTGAACAGGTTGGTAATCTAGAGGACAAACACACTTGGAACACATGTGCCTTCAAGTGTGCACCGTTTTACATGGGCAGTGTATGTATCTATTTGCTAGATGGGTGGATAGAGACACACAGACACTTTTATATTGTACATAACATGTAGCAGGACCAAACTTAAAAGGAACTATTAATTTCATTTTCTGTTGAAGAAACACAAATCCTCTTTGTGCATAGCAGCATTATGATTTTTTTCCTTTCCTTTGCACAAAAAAAACCAAACCCCACCAAAAAAACCCAAAACAACAACTGAAGAGAACCACAAAAAAATCTTAGTTTTTGAAAGAAAAAAAAATCTTCTCTTTGTGGGGCAAAAAACCCACAATTGAATCCTATCCTAGCCCTGGAAAATCTCCTCAAAGTAAACTGCACATCTTCTGGAAAGCTTACTTCAAATATTTTTTATATCATGAACTGAAAAAATAAGAATAATCCTATTGGCAAATTCAAAGAAAATCTGCTCAAACAATAAACAGTCTTTCCGAGAAGAGAAAAAAGTCCCAAACCTGCTATTCTCTGATGCTTTTTATTAGCACCAGTAAAATCATTTGTAACAGTTAAAAATACAAAGACAACAAAGTTAATTTGTTCTCCTTATGATAGTGGTTCTTCAAATGCTCGGCAGGATAAATCAAAACTTTCAAATTTTGCTTACAAATAAGCTTTGTTAATAGCAGTATTGTGTCTAATCTGCATATAATTTTTGAGGCAATTTAATTTTATATTAGCACAGCCCGTTGAGTAGGCAACATTGATATGCTTTTCACTATTTCTTATTTTCAAGGTTTTGTAAAAGTTCTTTGATGTTCTGAAATTATCTTTGATATTTATCAGTTCTCCCTCTTTAAAGCTGGTCAACTCAGCTGCAGTACCGAGGCAATATTTAAAAGCCTGATATAAATGATGAGGTTGCAGGAAAATCTCTAAAACTGCACTTTTAGTTTGGACCTGACATAAATCATGGCCTATTGGAAAATGGCTCTATGAACCAGACTCATGAGTTGTCCTCAAGAAGTTCCTGTACTGCTGGGTGGGCAGGAGTTAATTAACTTTGTCTCTCTGGGTGTATGTACCTTCAATAGCTGGTACACAGGGACTGAGCTGAGAGAGAGAAATCTCTCTTAGCCTTGCCTTTGCAGTGGTGATCTTCAGAGCAAGCAAGACATTGAATCCACATCTGCTGACCACACACACGTAGGCTGGGATGTCCAAGTGAGTGGTCCCAGCTGCTCGCCCTGCCAGCAGGTGCAGGGAGCAAGGGCTGCTGTCCTCTGTGCTCACCTGGTTGAGGGCAGGTGAAGTCTAGATGTGCTCACTGCCACCTCTCTTTAGATTGCTGCTTGTGTCTAGGTACCTATTTATGGCTCAATAGCAGAAAGATCAGGAGCAGGTAACTGCCAAAGCTGAGTGACTGGGGTGACTGCACTAATTAGTCAAAGCTGCTCCAGCGTCTAGACACCATTTGGCACACACAGCACAGTCACGTAAGGGAAGCGCCGCATCAATATTCAAACCAGCAAAGAAGTATAAATCTGACACTGAAAAAATTCAGACTAAGTCAATGAATATGTGTCATAGTGATAAATGACACCATTATAGGAAAAAAACAAGTCAAAATACTCGTTCTTGTGTTGCGGGGGCCAAACGCAGTACCCTCCTCTGTGCCTAGAAATAGCTCCTGTATAGCTTGGGTGCTGCTGTTTCTGCTGGGACACAGAAGTGGAAAGAGAGGTTGGTACATGGCCAGACTAATGGTGTCTATTGTTGCAGGAGCTTCTCTATTTCTGTTTCATAAAGACACAGTGAGTAGGCAGGAAAAAAATCAGGCAAAGGCTACATAAAAAACTCTATCAACCAGTGAGCCAAAAGCCTCAGACCAGCTCTATCATGAGGGGTGAACCTCCCAGCACCTAGTTATACATCTTTGAGCCTTTTTCTTTCAATTAGAAGACACTAGAGCTGTGTAAAACTAACACATCTCACCCCTCCTTAGTTACATACACACACTATTGAGCATCTGCGAGCAACTACAAGTTTCGGCATCTCTTTATAAATGGTCACTTTTACATATAGTTATTAAACAGCAACTCTATTAATTTTTTTTCATCAAAAAGGTTGTTTTTTCTTTAATTGCTCCCCTCCTTCTCCAACACAGACAGGCCCCAGGGGCCCTGAAGTCCCTGCCCATCCCTGGGACTTCCCCTACCCAGACCAGGACCCTACTCCAACCAAGTCTTTTGCAACACTGGCAGAAATCATTACAGGATCTTGGACACCAATTACCAGGTACTAACTGAAAGAAGCTGTTTTTTTGTCTGATTTCACTTCTGTTTGCTTATTTTAAATGACTGGCAGCCTAACTCCACACAAATATTTGATTCTGGATTCAATTTATCTCTAAAAATCGTGTTGTTTATCTGGAAGCAAAATACAGATAATACCCAATTACATGCAGGCAGCCTATTTGGATTGTGGAGGAACTGGATACAGAAACAAACACCAGAGACCACAGAAGACTCATTCAGAAGCCTTTTAGCAGCACAAATGCTTGCTCAGAACATCAGGCACAAACAGGACAGTCCAGTAAAGCTGGTTCCTCCAGCTGAGCACCTACACTCGACCCAAACTGGCTGTTTGACTGTCTGCACCATGTTCTCACCCTGTCTGGCAGCAACTATGTTACCCAGGCTGTTTACCAGGTACCCTGAATGATGAAGAGCTAACTATTAGAAATTCAGTCATGCAAAATGAAAAAAATATTTCCTTCTACACATATCTGTGTTTTCAAGTTATCAGTACAAACATTCTATTTCTCTATGAACAAAACTGATTTTTCTGACTAAGAAGTGCTCTAAACATACCCCACATCCATGTTCTATTATTGTATTTTATGCAAAACAAAATAAGCTTTATATCATTATCTGTCAAAATTGTCATCTCTCCTTGCTCATGTCATCTGTTAGGGACCTGTTGGATCTTTTTACACAATGTCTGCTACAGAAAATCAAAGGAACTTAAGGAAACACTAAATTCGTAGTTTATCAATGTTAGTTAAATACTCTAAGTCAGTCAAGAACATGCAGGAGAGTTTTTAATTTAATATATTAGATCTCCTTTGGGTTTAAGAAAATTACTAACCTCAAATGTGATTCTAAACAAGTATGATTTATTTGCAATTGGGTAATATAAATATTTTTATACTACTGACATTTTGTGTAATAAAATCAAACTTGAAAAATATGGTGCAAATCCTGAGCACAAGGTAATGCAATAAAGAATTAGAACACTCAGATGCAGTGACAGAAAACAGAATTTTCTGTTTGCAAAAAAATTACCTCAGACCATTTTTGAGAGGCCTGTTTGAGAGAACATCTGGAAAGCATTCCACAGGAAATCAAACCTATATTAAATATGTTTTGCAGGGCTCTGTTTCCTTGCATTGGCTTTAAGCATGCATAATGTGTTTCTGCTTTCTCAGCTGCAAAGAAAACACTTCTCTGAGAATCTTCTACAAAATGACAGGCTGAACTGTCAGTCTGTGATTTCTATCAGGGGATGCTGCTAAGATTTGTATTTAGTCTATCTGTCTGTGTAGCAAAGCTCTTCAATAACATGATGAAATCTACTAGCTGCTTTTCGAGTACTGTGAGTTTGTGTATTTTCATTTTATTTAATTTCCTTTGTGCTGTTTAATTTGTAGCTTCTAAATATAAATCACTATCATGCTTAAAGATGCCCAAGCCTCAGTGTCTCTTGATAGTATGTTCCTCAGGAAAGAACTACTGCATTACGCATAGAGTTGTTCTCACTTCATTATCTGGGCAGACAGGAGTGTCTTTGAATTACAGGCTGCAAACCTAAGAAAATCCCTGTCTTTCTCAAAAAGCAAGCCAAACAAATTAATGCCACTGCAGATCCTTGAGTGTGCCTCTAGATGCTTAGGTGTTTATTAACAACTATACTGTAAGTGCATACTGAAGGAATGAGGTTCCAAGTACCTAAGAAAGATGTCCATAACAATAATATTCTTTGTAACCACTTGAATAAACTATAATAGAATATTGCCAGCTCAAGCGTGAAACTGTGGTGGAGTTTGAAGACAGAACATGATCTTAAACACTCTTTATAAGTTCTCTCTTTACCAGAAAAGTTTCTGCTGGCAGGTGCATCAGGTTTCCTAAGAAGGGATACTTTTTGCATAGGAAAATCCCTCAGTGAAACTACCAGAAAAGTTTCTGCTGGCAGGTGCATCAGGTTTCCTAAGAAGGGATACTTTTTGCATAGGAAAATCCCTCAGTGGCACTATCAAACAGTGGCATACCTGAAGGGAACAGCTCCATGTCAGAGACTGGCTGAAGGAAACAGAGGTACTCGGTATTGTCCTTTCACTCAGTCATGCAGGGTGTCTAGGCAGTCAGCATAGCTGAAACTCATCCTGAAGCTACTCTAAAAACTGTTCTGACTGCAGTAAGACAAGAAACATAAAATCAGAACTACAGCTGATAAAAGAAGATCAGAGTCTCTTTTATGTGAACCCTTTTACTCCACACACAAAACAGCCCCATCAAACAGCAAGTTGAAAAGTTCTGCCACTAGCAGACCAATACAGAAAACATGTTTTACTTGCTTGTAAAAGCAACATGAATATATAATGCTACTACAGAAAGTTCTGATTTGTAGTATAAAATTGGAAAAGAAATGGTTTTTTATCAGTTAAGGATGATGTGGCTGTTTTAAGAGGGTTTTTTTGTCTCCATTGTCAAAAAAACCTGAAGACAGACACTGAGGCTGACAGCTGACAGCTTGTGCTATGTCCAGATGTTCACAGAGGTTGCTCTGAGAGACACTGTCCCTGCTGAAGCGTATTTTGCAATGCTGCATGATGGCCAGTTACTGAGATATATCTCCAGCATTTTCACAATGCCTGATTTAAAAAGAGAGCACTATGACTCTGAGGACAACCACTGTAATTTATGCTTGAATTGGAACAAAAGAAAGTGAACTGAACATTCACAAGACACCATCAAGTTTTAATTTAACAGAGGTCTTAGTCATCTGTGCTTTATAATAGAAAAGCTTGCAGTAATGGTTTCTAGAATGTGCTTGAACTAATATAGGGTAAGCACAAACATGTGAATGTAAGGTCATCTATTAATAATCTTAGGCAAGGGTCACAGCTCACCCAGAAAATCTATATTCAACAGTAAACACACATCAGGAAACTTTCTGTGTCACTTGTGTTAAAGCAACAGATAATCGAAGCATAGGAAAGTACCACCAACTCTGCCAAGAAGTCTCTGCAGATACTGGTACATTTACATGGGGCTTCCACTTAACATTAGTTCCTCCATCAGTAACACGGTAGTGCTTAAAGCATAATGAAATCAATGCAATTCCTATTCAGTAAACATTAAAATGCTAAAATTTGAAAATATGCATGTGGCTGTCACTTGCTCTGTTAAGAAACAAAGTTTTATTTTTAGTTGCAGTGCTTACATTTTCTTGCAGCTATTTTAATAGATGAACTGCCACCAGAAATATTCTCTCACTGGGGCCTGATGTAGAATGATATAAATAACCTTTACAAAGTCCAGCATAATGGAATGGTTAAATCACTTGACATTCTTTTAATTAGCACTGCCTGAAGATTTACCTACACAGAACAGGAATTGCCAGATTCATCCCTGGAATAAATCCACTGAAGTCACTGATGTCAGAGGAAGTACACTGGGAATGGACTTGATATAAGAGCTCTGTTATCCACATTAAACACAGAGCAACTTCTTGCCTGCAGCATATACACGGCTTGAGGTAAATGAGAAAACATTTTGTTTTATTAAAGGAAATGCTATTGTGTGATACATACACCCTTTCTTTGCCCCAGAAACAGCAAGTTTGCCAAATGTGACTGGATGTACATTACAAGGGATCAAAAATCTCGTTACCAGACGTAATAGACTAGCGGTTGGAAAGTACTCATGCAAACCAGTGGCTGCTAAACCCCTGCTCTCTGCAAAAATCTCTCAACTAACAATTCCACAAATCAGTGGTAGCAGCACTCCTACTGGCACCCCATGCAGCAAAGCTATTAAGTGCTTGCTCAACTGTAAGAACATGCGTAGCTCCAAATTTAGATATGCACAAAAGTTTAATGCCATATTTAACTTTTTTGGATTTCAGTATTTTTAACTAAACATGGGTGAAACTGCTTCATGAACATATGCAATTTAATATTTCTCCCCGATAAACACACAAAACAAAATGGGTCACGTTTACCCTGCTGTAACCCCCTTCCTGGCTTGTCCTTCTAAGCTGTCTTCTTATTTCTTATATTGTACAGACAATTTCCCTTTCTTACTTAGAATAACAAAACAAGCCTTTTCAGACATAATTATGATGAAGGACCACATATGGATGATACAAATGCCATTAAGTTCTTAGAGCTAAAGTTTACTAGTGGCTGTGGTGGCTCCAGCCCATTGAATCATTTTGGCTAAAGGGAACTGATATGGAAGGCTGGGTATCTAAATATGGCCCATTAAACTCTAACAGTTTGTATCTAACTTTATTGTATGATTGCTGTGTTTTCACACATGCATACTCTATTCCCTCTTAGGCTTTTTCAACCCTATAGACAGGTAATACTGAATATTCAGTGCCACAGTTTGGTTTTATCCTTAAGAGCAACCAGGGAGGACTGGCAGGACCTCAGCCCGGTCAGGGGTGCTGCCGAGGCTACACCATGCAAAGCACAAGTCTGCTGAACTAAACAGCTCTGACAACCTTGAGGCCTAACTTGTGTTTTACAGATAATGGGCACAAAAGAATTACACCCCCTTTTCGAGGAGACAGGGTTTCAGGAATCAGCAGAAGTTCTAGCTGACTGAAATGATGCTGCTAGGAGTTTCAAGCATGCCTGACAAGGGACCTCTGCAAAAAGATGCTGTCTAGTTACTGCTTCTTGGAGCATAAACCCCCTGTGCTTCAGGCTCCCTTCGTTGTTAAAGCACAGAAATATGGAAGTTTGGTGCAGGAATAAAGCTGAGCCATTTTTCTAATTAGTATATCCTATTCTTGCTTGCCTCTTTGCTTCTTTCAGAAACATGTCAATCACCCAGCAAGCTTTTAATCTTCAGGACCCTCTTAAGCAGAACAGGGAGTATATAAATGAGGACTCGCCAAGCAGATCCTGGCACCACAGAACGAGATCCATCTACACTTTCACAGGGACAAAGCAGTCTTGTTTTGCTGGTTGTTCTCTTTTTTTTTTATTCTTGCTTGCCTCTTTGCTTCTTTCTATGTTTTAAGGAGAAATTGATTCATTTTGAATTTTATTCAGAGGGAAGAAATTTTAAATTACCTTTGTTTATGAGAGGAAAGGGAGAGTCTAGTCAGCTAATGATAGACATCAATATAATGAATTATGTAAGGGACTAGAAGAGAAGAAAATACTACAATATTACAGCATTTTCTACCTTTACTTTGCCTTGACTTGAAAGGGTTTTTGCTTATTTTGCAGGGACTGCATTAATGGTTTTTTTCCAGGCTAGCAATTCCCCAAACACATACTCCACTACACCGTCATGTTTCCTCTGAAGAGCACACAAGCTCCTGTCCCAACCCTCCCCCCTCCCCAAGATCTCCTTTTTTTAATTCACTGAACTGTAATCATTCCTCACTATTAATTCATTATGAATTAATACCTGGGTTTTTTCCACTTAAATATAGTACCTCTAGCAATATATACATATATGCAGATATATATACACACACACTTGCATATACACATAGAAATCATTCTTCAAATTCAGACTGTGCTTAGATGTGAGCTGATCTTGTGGGCATGCTGCAGTATATGGGCCGAAAGGCAGCTTTACATTTCTGCCTATCCCACTTGGCATTGTGCAGACACAGGATCTTTCCTGGCAAAGCCCTGATGTCACAAATGGAGAGAGCTGGGAGGTACCCTGAGCCCAGGCTAACCCATCACACTGCAAACATCCTACACCTAGTGCTGGGGGAGTCAGGCAGCACATGGGCTTTTTCATCCGCTCCCTGGCTCAGTCCCCAAATGTACAGTTATAGGCATAGCCTGCCCGTCTCTAGAAATCAACTGTCCCTGTGTTAATGTCCTCAGCAGCTTTACAAAAACTATGTTGTTGCCCTGGTTTTGCATACCCACAGCAAAACAATAATCTCAAGATGCTGCCAGACAGCTCTGAGTGCCAAACTGATATAAATACCCCAGAGTGATGCAAATCCAGCTCTGTTATACAGAGCTCTGTAATGCTACTGTGTCCCTCATTAAAATACTCATTAAGTGTCTTTTTAACACGTAAAGCTAGAGACAGTCTGAGACTGAGCAGTCAGGCTTAGTAGCTGGCCAACTGAATTGTAAACGATAGAAGCTACAAGGCTCAGAAAGGGAGGTTAGCACCTGTGTTTTCCCTCTTATTTGCTAAATTACAGATGATCACTGGGCTGTAGCAGGATATTGAAGGAGGAAAAGAACAACACGCAGAGGAGCAGGTGAGGAGGTTCTATAAGTGGCTGTAATAGAGAGAATTCAAATGTGGCAGAGGTGGTGAAAGTCAGATAATGACTATGAGATCTGGGCAGAGGAGATGAAAGAACACTAAGCAAGGGGAAGAGGCATAAGAAAAATCAAGGGAGAAAGTGTGAAAAATGAAAGGTAAGCCTAAAGAATAGAAAATATGAGGACAAGCACACATTTCTTCTCTCCCTCTTCACTCTCCCCCTCCACACCCCGATAGTGCACTCCTCCCTGCTACTTGTTAATGCAGTAAGAGAAGTAGGCTCCCTCCTACTACAAGGTGCTGGCCTCCCCCTCTGCTACAGCAGGACAAAAAAGGCTGCCTGCACATTTATAACATCTCATCATAGACTTGCCTACAGTGCTGAACCACCCCCTCCTCTGGCAAATCTCACCCATGAGGGCGTACGGTTTGCAGTCACTAGAGGTGCACGTTGCAGGAACAGCCCAGAAGTCTTAGTCAGAGAAGCCACTTTTACAAACAGATACTGGTATAAAGCACTTGCAGAATTGCACAAGCTTTATGAAAGAGGAGCACAGATACAGTGCCTCCCTTTCCATGATAAGTGATCATTAAAAATGTTCAACGGAATATAAAGAAGGAAAAGTGATTTCTTGGCAAGTTTCTATGTTCTCAGAAACTTCAGCAAGCAGCTGAGCCTTTGTTCCAGCTTTTACTGTGGATAAACTCTCAGGCACTACTCAAAGAGCTTGCATACTTTCATACAATATTCTTATACCTGTAGATGCAGGTATCTTTCATACAGAATTGAACAGGTGGCTGCAACAAAAATAAGACTAGATAGGACAGGTGACCAGAAACTGGTCACGATGTAAGAACAAAGCAATGGAAGAACATTTATAAAGATTTAGCTCTGCGAATAAATAGTGCAAAAAATATATGTATTTTCAGGAAGATGACCCACCTACTGAAACCTAATAGGACATTTCATTAATATCCTTCAGCCTACCCATGAGATAAAGTTATTTAAATGCATTATTCAGCAATTTTATTTTTTTTTTCTTTTTTCCCTCTGTATCAAATAGCTGCAGTAGCAATGTGCTTTTTACAGAACTGAAGGCAAAACAGTAAGAATAGTAATATTTTCAGTAAAAATAAATTAATTAATATATAAAAGGCCAAACAGCTGTCTTCTGAAATTAGTCATGAACTACTTCATGGCTGTATCACTATAAAATAAGCCTCCGTGACTTGACCAACCATTTTGCTATATGTTACCAGACTCTTATTTTAACAAAAACTGCCTCATTTTATTTTACCCTTCTTTTCAGATCTTTGCAGCATATGACTGGACTGATAGTGTTCTTCTAATAAATAACGTGCCTGAATCATTATCATTCTGGTCAGTGCCAAGAGACAGAGGTATGCAAATTCAAAACACAGATTATTAAAAAGACCAAACTAATAATTCTCACTCCCATTTCCCAAAGAAAATAATATTTAAAATACTATCAAATATGATAGTGGTAAAAATGTAGTACACTGCCTGGCATTTACAGCAGAATGTTTTTTTTAAAAACATGCCAGTCACCTTTCTGAAGTTTAATTGGTGGCTGAAGAGATCAGGACAGGAGGTTCCACAGAGTTATTCCAGGACCACATTGTTCATGAAAGTTCTTGACAGTGTATTGACTTTGCTTAGAAATTTTATGTCATAATAAAAAAAAGAGACAGCAGTATGATGATAATGAAAAGGAACCACTTGGTATTCTGATGAAGTTGGAAAATTAGGACTGTTTACATAAATCAGAACTTATTTGCATTTCCTGACATTTCTGGTCTCTTTTCACTTGATCATGAGTTATGCTATATAGTAAGTAGATTAATGAATAAAAGAAAAAATAAGCAAAGCACCCTGCCATCACAGCTAGTACTACCTGCAGTTTGGCCAAATTGCTTCCCTGCTCTTAACTCTGTCCCAAAAACAGATTCTGTGATTTATGCATCCAGGAAAAAGCTTTTAAAGAGCATTCAAAACTGTATGTTTAAGTGCTTATTTGCACAGGCCCAGATGGCATTTTATGCAGACCATGGGCAGATTAAAATCTTGCATTTCTGAGTATTCAGCCTTTGTAAAGCAACTTTCAGAAATCTGTTAGAACTTGTTCCCTTGCCTTAACTAGGATTATAAGGAGGTTGTAACAGACGTAATAGGCACACAAATAATAGTTTCTAAATCACTCTGTTTCACAGTAGGCAGACAAGATTCCCAAATTATTCTCCCACTTAAATACTCTTTGTGATTTCAAAATGAAATAGAAGTTATCAGTTAGAATTATATGCCTGCTGCCTACTGCTTTTAATTACTCTAAACATATCTGGAATTACTATGTAGATCAATATTCATTGGTGCCAATATTTTCCATAGCAGGGAAGAGATCTCCCCATTCTCTCTTCCTCTAAGTCCTTATTTTCCTGCAGAACAGGAACAAATAATACTAACAGCCTCTAAGTATACAACAAGTCACAGAGATAAAATGTCTTCTGCTGTATTCTGCTTAGGCTGGAATAGCTTCGCTTTGGATTCCTCTTCTCCATGACAGTAAAGAGGGAAGGCATTAAACACACTAGCAGATAGCCCAGGAGGTATTAACACCTACATGAGATGACTCTCAGGAACACATCAAGCCTGTCTTACCTCCAGGCACAAGACCCAAGTGCTGCACTCACTGACTACACCAGAACGTGCAGATATTTGCCCACCTGTTCCCTTTTACTAGAGCTGCCCTTCTTCCTCACAGCCAGGTCTCTCTGAGCCTTGGTAGAGTCCAAAATGTTTAAATTTGCATATTTAAAAGAAAAGAAGCCACAGAAAGAAACTGTTAAGAAATGCATTTTCATCCCAGTGCTGGCTGCAATTTAGAGCCGTGGGAGCAGGGATTTTACCAAGCTTTCATCTGCAGAGTTGCAACAGAGGAATGACATCAGACTCATGAAGTCAAGTTAAACAAAATGCCATTAAAAACTCAGTTGCTGAGACAACATTAGATCAAAGCTGACCAAAGGAAAACAGAGTCATGAGAAAAATAATGGCACTAATTACATTATGTAATTCCTGAACACTACAGCCTGAATAATAGGAGGAATTCTCTCTATAAAATCCTCTCTCCCATTTCATTGGCATTGTTAACACATTGGGAGTTTAGCAGAAAACACAGTAAAGATAATGTAACTCTACTAAGTATCAGGGCCTGTGTATAGGGAAGAAAATAAATAAGCAAAAAAGACTAATGGCACAACATGGAAAAAAGGTGCTCCTGAGACTACATAACTGCAATAGCACCAATTATAAAGGTGCTGAATGTAACTCACTGGACTGGAATGAGTACCCAGGTCTGATTTAAATCTGCTCTAATTTGAGTCAGAAGGAAACTGGCTCCAGATTCCCCAACAGTCATGGTGGGAAGGATGCTGCTCACCTCCTCACCTGTGAACAACACTAGAGCACGTCTGAGGTGCTGCAGCTAAATGTGTAGGATCAGCAGTGGAGACCTCATAAACAAACTTCTGAGTAAATATTTTACCATGCATATATAAGTACTTATTAAGATTTATATCACATGCTCAGTGTCCTTGACATTTTACAATAGTGTTTATTTCCCTGCTCACCAGTTTGCAGAACTGGATAATCTACAGGGAATTTACACATTAGAAATGAGCAAGATTCTTGGACACAACTTTGTAAATAGGACATTAACACAACAACATTCTTGTATAAACATACACAATGCTAAGTAGGGATAAGGCATTTCCTACAGGCAGAGTAGGTCCTGTATCCCACTGTTGTGTATGCTTAAGGTGAAAGGACCCCATTTGTTCTGTGAAGCAGAGCCCTTGCTGCCCCCCCCCCAAGCTGAACACACAGAGGGAAGAGGCTGGGAATTAGGTCAGTGAATCAATGACCCTCCAGTTTTATCAGCCCAGTACTCTTATTTAGGGAAA
>NW_009954309.1:645401-669405 GCF_000747805.2 Chaetura pelagica
GGAAAGAGCAATAAGACAATTCCAAGGCTAAAATAGCTTGGCAAACATAGTGGGATCTAGTCTAAAAATCTGGACTCCTTTTTTTTTTTCTTTTCTCAATGAAGAAAAAGCCCCTGAGTAGTCTGTGTATTGTAAGCATTTATAAAGTCCAACATGTGGTTTGTACTCAGTTATTGGTGCTCACATCTGAGGTTACAACAAAAATAAATCCCATGATAATGAACAATTGTTTTCACCTGGTCACTAATGGAACATAAAAATCATTCTGAGACACCTAATGAAAATGTTTCCAACAAAAATCTGTAAAAACTAAACTGATGGTTTAACAATTCCTCTATATTGCAAGGGAGTAGCTGTGAACAGTTTTTGGGAAGTCACAGACTACCCAGAACAGGCTTTTGTTATTCTCTTAAGGATGTCAGAGGTGTTTGCTTTTTCCCTTGACTCATCCTTTTCCCTAGTGGATATCCTGACTCTTAGTCCTGGCAAATCCAACAGTACCAAAATTTCCTCTCTGGTACCTCATTAATCACTCCCCTGCCATGTGCTATCTTACCTGCAGACATACTTCTTCTTGCAGATAACTTGTAAATTCAGGCAGTTTGGTTTCTCCTTGTCCTCATATGAACACACAGGAACAATAGTCTGTCGTCTCCTTTCTGTACAGGCTACGTCTTGACAGGAGCAGAAGAGCATCCCATAGCTGTGCTTTGGGTGAACTTTGTCAAAAAACAGCCGGAGGGCCTTATGACACTTCCGCTTGTTACAGACCTCATTGGATGTGCTGGTGGTGCAGGGGGTTATGTAAGCAGATCTGAACTTCTTGCAGGTGTTGTTTAGGTTACAAGCTTTTGCTGCATCCAAACAATTGTTCCCCTTTGAAAGCACATGCTCTGCTAGAAAAAACAACACAACAGCAGTGAGAAATGTGTCACATTTATATTGTATTTTGATGTTTGTGTTTATTTCATTAGTAATGAGATCCTGATTATGTATTTGTTACAAACAAAACTTTCAGTGCCAGAAACTGGGACCGGTCCTTACGTTTCTTAGGGTAATAGTTTAGCTAGTGAAGAAGAGCACAGGCATGTGTTAAGGTCAGAATGCTGACAAATAAATGACAATCACCCTGGGCAGGTTGTACTTCCTTATAGCAGACATGCATGTGAATATTAGGTAAGACTTGGCCTCATTTAAAAGCCATTCAAAATCACTGGCAAATTGGGATACATTTGACCCTTCGCACAAGAACACAGTATGAACGTGGGAGCCTAACTCTGGTTTTGTAAAGCTCTGACATTTTTTATTTTTCCCATTAACAGTATATATGACATTCAGCAACTACACCAGGTAACAAGACTGAAATGTAATCTGTGCACTCTGCAGAATGTAAAAGCTACATGCCTGTTACTACAGTTCTTGAGGTATGAGACCAGTCCACCAAGAGAGAAAGAAAAGCAGGTGCAGCCCCACAACTCTGAGCTCTGTAAGGCCACCCACAAAGCCTGTAAGCTCCATGCTTAGGTAGAGATATTGTTATAACATCCACAGATGCCACCTGAACCTTGGAAGATTTATGAAGTTTACAAGCTTTGAAAAGGCTGATGTAGAACTAAAAAGAACTAACTTAAGAAACATTTAAAACAAAGAGAATGTCTCACACACATGCATGCACTAGAAGTCATTACAGACAAAATTAAACTCAGATAAAAGTAAAGACTGTAATTATACATTTAATTTTGCAATACATTATCCAGATATTAAAACCCAATACATACTTTGTTTCAAAATAAAAGGCAACTGGCATTAGAATGCAAAATTCAATTAAGAATAATTATAATGCTGCTTTGGATATTAGGAATGCCAACATCATGGATCCAAGAAAATACATTAACTTCCCATTGCTACAGAATTTGCAAGCTGATCAAAACATATTGCAAATAACAAAAAAACTGCAACAACCTCTTAGGGAAAATGGCCAAAGACCTCAAGCAATCTAAAAAGCTCTAAGTTCCTCTCCAAAAAAACTCTTTTCTTGATCTTCCACCTTTCCCAAAAACTCAGTCCAAGGCCCATGCCACTCCTCTCAGTTCTCCTAGTGCTCTGCTGCCCATTCCCAGATCACAGCATCAACCCTTTCTCTTTTTCCATGTCAGGAAGCTTGGCTGACATGGTACACTGAGGTGCTGCATCTCCTTGAACTGACTGTGCCTAAGATGGTCCTTGGACGCTAGTGCACACCTCGCCTTACACAGATATATCACCTGCTCCCATCCCACAGCTCTTCCATATCCATAAATAATGTAATGCATAAAAAGGATTAGATTCTTCATTCTAGCAATATGCTCTAACTGCATTCAGTGGGTTCATACACTTCACCTTTGTACATTTAATATTCACACTCCAAGTCCTTACCAATCGCAGTTGCTTGCACAATAAACTGTGGCTTTTTGCTTGTCTTCACAAATTACAAAATTATAAACGTGCAACATTTGAATATAAATTAACAAAACTAAGTAATTCTTATAATAGCAGCCTACCACAATTTAAGCAACACCAGAGGCAGAAGAGATGAGGCATCCAAAATACAAACCTCTCATAAAATTGTACAACTATAATCTCAACTATGAATTCTCAAAGTTTTTTTTTAATACAGCATATAGAATTATATGTTTAGTACAAATATAATTACTATGTAATCTGCAGGGCATATAATTATGCAATATATGAATAGTACATGCTAATTACTACGTGATTGCAGAGTAATTACATGGTTATTTGTGCCTAGGAGTCAACTGCTGAATTGCACTCTTTAAAACAAGATTCTGTGGAAGAGATCTGAATGGGGCATTTCAATACAAATAGACATCAACTTATTCTTATGATAAATTAGAAAGTATTCTTTAAAAGAAAACCCAAGATGTAATAAAACACATCTTTGCTCATAATCATATACATGTTTTCCCTTAGGGTCCAAAATGTAGTAAGTGCTGACACAGAATTGAAAAGCACTGTGAATATGAGTACCTTAAAAATCAAATGGGACAGGTTAATCAATCTTTTTTTAAAAATTGGAACACAAGCTGATTCACTGACCACACAAAAAAGCAGTCAAATTTATCTTGGATGAAAGTTTAATTAGGTGCAAACTGTTCATAAACTACAGTTATGCTCGTTCATATCTTACACACCATTTGTATCTATCCAAGACTCATTCCTCCACACATAAACTGCTTTTTTTTTTTCTAGAACTACCCCTGGCTGTAGCTTGCCACTTACGTTTTCTATTTCAATGCATATCTCTCTAGCTATTATTTCTGGCATATTTAGAGCAAAATTATACAACTTATTTATATCTTTAGAAGGTAGAAATGTAACATACAGCACCAATGAGATAAGCATCAACTGCACATGCATTTGAATTGTGCAAGACTGTCTTAAATCAACTCTTCTCATCAATGCCATCTTTTCCCAAGCTTTCAAATAATGCAACATTTACAATCCAGAACACACTAAATGCTTTATTTTTCTTGTAAAAGTACAACACAATTATTAGTAAGCCCTGTGGTAACTACAAATAGTTAACAATAGTGAGAATGTTCCTGAGGATTACTTACACAGCAGTAATACAAAAGGTCAAGATTTCACCCAGCTTCTGTTCTGCAAAGCTTAAATTATTAAGATAGGCAGGAGTTTGTCTCTTACTAGGTACTGACTACGTTAAGAGCAAATGGATCCAGTCCAGAGCTGCTTTTCCTGCCAGCATCCTTTGGGAAAGGTCTGTAACTTTTTCAGTTACCTCCTCTCTTGGGGAACTTGGATATGGATTGAGGGCAGTCAGAGCAGCAGCTTGTAATGATTCCTTCCCACCACTGTTTCCCGAGCAGAGCTTCCTCTCTCCAGAGTCTGCTTTGCCTTGGGTCTGTTCTGGAAAACTCTGCCAAACCACACAGCTCTCACTTAAGCCAAATCACCACAGCCTCCAAGGTAACTTACTTCCAGGGAGGTGACAGTGATGCCTCATGCCAGTGTGCAAGGCATTAGCCCCTGCCCAAGCAGATCTACAGACACCAAGGGGCTGGTACCCAGCAGAACTCACCAGCATCCACGAGCTGCTTGGCTGCAATGGGTGCTGCCCTGATGTGGCACAGACAGAGACATGGCAGAACACAGCCAGAGCCAGGAGCTGCTGGGAGAAAGCTGCAGCTCCCAACATCCAAACATGCTCTGAGCAGGCAGTTTGCTGTACCTATGCACAGAAACTCTGGGGCAGTAATAACTGGCTGACTGACATTAACCTCCCTCTGCGCTGATCCCTGCCTCCCAGCTCTTCTACCGTACGTGTAACATGTGCAAACAAGGGGATAAGTTTTTCTTATAGATTACTGATGAAAAAACAGGCCTTGTATTCTAGTATAGGGTGTTACCACTTTGATACTTGTTATTTCCTGAAACCCCACCCTGGACCAACACTCTTACAGCTGCAGCAGTGCTGGACTCAATATGACAGCAGAACCAAGCCAAACCAAGCCAACACTCTAGTCTTTTCTCCAGAGATGTTTCTAAAGTTTTTAAAGGGCTTCCCATGCCCTGTGTGATCTCCCCTACACTTCACCATCTTTCACAGTCTCTTCACCATCTTTCACAGTCTCTTCACCATCTTTCACAGTCTCTTCACCTTAATCTTTCATCTTCCCTTCATTTCCATTCTTATTTCATTTCTGCACCTACTGAGTCTTTGGCTGTCTCCTCTTGACTCATGTTAACCTTATGTTGCACAGGAAGGGATTAACAGTGGATACTGGGAGCTTCTTATCCATACTCCCACTGTATGGAAGGAGTGAAAAGACTATTACTTCTTCTATAAGATTCTTGTTAAACAGCAAAATGAACACTTAAACTTTTTTTATAGTATATAAGAAGTAATTCACTGAGGTTGCTATTAAAATTACTATTTGCAAGTAATTTGCATTAGTAGGTTTTCTAGATTTTTTAATGAAGGGAACACTGTAAGAGAGCAGTAAATGTTCATGAGATGGAAGGCAGAATTACAAAGTGACAGAAATGACCAGATGGATATGAGCTTACTCCAACTCAAGTGTAGAATATAGCAAATAGGAACGAAAAACTGACCAGAATAAAGAGAAGAACCACAATCCCATTTTAACAAATGTGCTGCTATGGGGTTTACTTTTTAAAGGTAAACCTAATACATTATCAGCAACACCCAGGGATTTCAGAGTACTAGCAAACACAACAAGATGCACGCTGAAATTACAGCAGATGTCAGCAGTAGGCACACCAGGTGACAAAGATGTTGAGAATGACCCCCATGTACAGAAGAGCACACCCAGGGCTACAGCATCAAAAGGACCTAAACAAAGAAAACTGCCTAAACGGGTATTTCACATCCCTGAGACCATAGCTGGAATATTTTGATTTCCTGGTCAGGCCTCCTTTGTGCTGGGCATGCAAGTCTTTGATTACACAAATTCCACAGGTCCCTAGAATTATTTTCTGAATATACCCATAACTATACCTGAAAAGGTAATGATTACCTCCTGTCCAAGCCCTACAGAGATCAAAATCATTTACATTGCTTAGTGTGAACCAATTTACATGATTTGGAAGCATTCATCACTCAGCTACCACGTTCTGCACAACTGCTATGCCCAAAATCTTTCTCCAAAACAGTCTGGCTTACTGAATCATCAGTCATGATCTAGGAGACTTTGGTTCAATGCATTCCTCGACCTGGAGACTCAGAACTGCTGTTCTCATTTCCCAGGAGGGTTCTCAAACCATCTCGCTGTAGAGTGTTCTCAAGAAGGTACATGGGAAATACTGTGTATAGCAAAACACAAGAGAGAGCGTGATGCTTCAGCCCAAGGATGAGAGCTCTCCCCAGGAAGCACACTGCTGGGTTTTTGGCCTTCACCCAGGAAACAGAGTTATTTCTCTTACAAGAGCAATGACTGGAAACCAGGATTCCCTGCCTGAAGATGACTCCCTTAATTGTAAATCTGCACTTGCGCTCTCTTCTTCTACTCCCACCTAAAAAACTGTAACCCCTTCTGTACTAGAGCTCCTACCCTTCCTCCCAGACCAACCTGCTGCCTAACCCAGAGGGTACCCTGCCAGGTTTGTGAAAACATAGAAAGCACAGAGCATAGACATCCCACTTCCTCAAAGACTATTCTGAGTGCTAATTTAATGACTAAAGCACCGTGAAATCTACTGTTAGGTGTGCTTTAAAAGAAGAGTGGCTCTGTACTTTCACAGTGGACAAATGTACCTGCCTGAAGCTGAGAATCTGGCTCCTCAAGTCCAAAGCATTCCAACATATCTCAGTTTCTGCATTTCATATTGTCCATCTAGACATTAATTGTGCAAGGGTTTCTTTTGAGGTTGTGTTAGTTTGTTTTTTACACATTATTCCCTGTGCACTTTATAAAGATTCTGAGGAATTTCAAGAGAAAGTGCCCCTGAATTTTAGGTGGATGAATCTATCTCTTGGTCTATTCCTGAAGTTTAATTCTACTAAGAGGACCACATGTCCTACATGCTGCATTTTGCGTTGCCCAAGTACACCACTGGATCTGATCTTTAATACTTAGCAGGACTCGTCTCCACTTCGAGTTAAATCCCGGTGCCTTTAGTTGACCATTTTCTGGCACATTTAATAGACATTGCAGATCAAGACTGCAAGAGAAAACTACTATACTGGATATTTGTGGATCAAAGGGGAGAAATTATGTTTTAAGATTTTCTTTGGTACTTTCAGTCTTCTCTGGGGACAAATGGAGAAAGGCTGATCAGAAAAAAGAGGTGGCTGAGCCCTGTGTGTTGGTTAAGGGACATCTGCTTGGCTTACAGTTTATGGAAGAGGAAAGTCTTGCGACCCCACCATGAATTGATGTTTTTCAATATATTTTTTTTTCCATGAGAGCAGCAAGGGAGAGGAAACCCCACTCCTCAGTGTTAAAAAACACTGTAGTCTGCTACTGAAATTATTTCTGTCTTCACTCACACAAATATCCTGATCTCTCAAATTTCATATCTGCTACAAATCTGTGGAAAGGTTATGCCAGGGTCCCCAGTTTTCCACATGGCACTAAGGATGGCAGTTTTGCGTTATATTCATGCCAGCATACTTAAATCTGAATAGTTACTCTGAATAGTTACTCTGAATTTTCAACAATCTAAGCTCAACAATTTGGCTCTTTAATGCTACTTCTTCTCTCTAAGGTGTCTCATGTAAGAGGCATTAATATATTAATAAAATCAGAGGTTGCTAAAGAAAGAGACTTCCAATGTCACTAACTGATCCAGTCACCATTTCTCACATTACTGCACCAATTATTTCAGTTCTACCCTAAAGAGTTTTAGGGTGTAAAGGTCATCTTAACATATCACCACTACACTAGCTATTGGATTATGCATGACTGGGACCCTATACAGAATGTAATTTTTCTGAGGGAGGGATCTCCTTCAATCTATGTACAATTCCTGCTCTGTACTGAGTCAGGAGCTGGATTTGTGATGTGGAAGGCTATTGCCATGGTTTCAGCTGAGTTATTCTAATTAATTTTGCCCTTAAAATATTCAAAGTGGAAATGTGCTCTGAAGTTATACAGCTCAGTATTTTATTATTAGCTAAATACTAAGTCAACAAGTTGAGAAGGAACTACACACAGAAAACAGAATCAATCTGTGAAAATATTCAAAGCTACACGGTTGCCACGAGGAGTGATTTACTGCATGCAAGTTTTCAAGACACAGTGAGGGACTGTTTACCATAGTCATGCCAATTTACAGGGCAACTTTCAGCATTTCTTTTTATTACTGCAGAATTGAATTCACAACTTGTTTCCTCTTTTCCTCAGACTTGATTAATTACCGTGTTAACATAACTACTGTTCTGCTTATAATGGGCTCCCTCTAAAGTGCTGCCCCAGCAAAATAAACCAGGAGAAAGCTTCAAGCTCTTTGCTCTCGCATTGCAATCCTTTCTAATCTCACTATTCTTCAAATTTATGTTCCACTCCAATAAAGCCTCTGTGAATATTATAGCAAATCAGATAATACAAGGTTATGACCCTTGTAATTGATCCTTCAAGGTTCTTTTTGCCTTTTTCCAGTTGACGTGGTAAAAATTACATTTAGATGTGCATGTTGACACTTGAGAATTCACTTTGTTGGTCATATACTCTGTTTCAGAGAGATTACATTACATAATGATGTCTTTCTAGTGCTTTATTTCTTCTATACCTACAACCCCATTAAGCTGCAAGCAAACCTCCCATGGGGCTGTAAGACTATGAGTACCAAGGGGGCAATGCTCCCATCCTGTTCAGAGGGAACATAGCTGAAGAAAGTATTATGTGGGAATAAAGGGTTAAACATTAGCTACTATTTCAAAATACTTTCAAATCAATAAAAGCTGATTGAAATAAAAAGTTATATTTCCATTGGTAGAAAAAGACACATTTTAGTGAACACTGACCATGTATGTTGGCACTAAAAATCAGTTCTCTGTAGCAATGGTTTCTGTATCACATGACCACTGGAATAAAGTGATTAATTGGACTGTCTCAGTAAATGCAATCATTACACATTTAATTAACCTTTTCAACCTCTTGCACCTCTTAGTTTTGTTATACATTATACTTTTGCAGTTTTCCTGTTATTACGCTTGACTAAGCTTAAAACAATGCAGAAGTCTGTTAGATAAGAAAAACAATTCAAACAACTGTTACTGGTCCTGATAGGACCTGATAGGAAAATACCACTGATACTTTCATCATAAGGGTAGTTATAAATCAGGTGGAGGACAGACATTCTGAACTCTGTGGCTACGTTCCCACCTAATTTTTGTTTTGGCAGCACACTGTTATTTAATGGCTCTGGCTACCAGGAAACTAGCTTTTGAAAATTCTTTCTCAACCTAGTTATAATTACTCCATATAAATCATACAATGATCAATTATAATAATCTCAGCTTCATCCATTATTTAAACTCAGCATTTGAATCTACACAGCAGGAGTGCAGGAAATTCCAGAGTCCGTGCTCTGCTCACTAACAACTGCTTTATTCTCAAAGCTGTGCCAGTTACAGAAAAGAAGGGGCCAGATATGCTCTTAGTTATGACATCGAAACCTGAAATAACCACAGATTTAGGACAAGGAAAGGGTTTTGGCCTTGAATATGGTATTTTTTTCTAACCACACTAGCTTCCTATCGTTTAAGCTAAATTCAACATGAGATTTTGCTTTCTTTGCATTGGAGCTCCAAAATCAGGGGAGTTCTACTGTTACACACACTGAGGCCACAGTACATTCTTGCTTCATAATAGTTTAGCTCTTTCTCATGTATACACATACAGACCAGACCCATTTGTATACACGTGGAGATGCACACAGAATGTTTCACTACTGTTTGGCTGCAAGTTTCACAGAATCAGAGAATTGTCAGAGTTGGAAAGGACCTCTAGAGATCATCCAGTCCAACTCCCCTGCTAAAGCAGGATCCCCTAGAGCACATTACTCAGAGTTGCATCCAGGTGGGTCTTGAATATCCTCAGAGAAGGAGACTTCACAAACTCCCTGGGCAGCCTGTCCCAGGGCTCTGTCACCCTCATCATAAAGTTTTTCCTCACATTTAAATGGCACTCCCCCTGTTCCAGCTTGTTCCCATTACTCCTTGTCCTGTCACTGGGAACTACTGAAAAGAGTCTGGCTCCATCCTCCCTGCACCCACACTTGAGATGCTTGTAGGCATTAATAAGGTCTCATTTCACAAGAAAGCTACATACATATTTATTAATAACTCTGAGATAATAATCCAAGCATTTTTGTTTAACTTAAGGCTGATTCTAAGATATCTTAACTCTGTGATTGGAATAAGTCTGATGGAAGGAGGAAAGACACTAAAAGGAAACCAACTTTCATAAAGGCTCAAGAAAAACTTTAAAACTAGAAATGGATTTCAAATTAGAAACAAGGAATTTTAGAGCATTTTAATAAACTATGTATTTTTTACTATGATAACTTATTAAGCTAATGATTAATACTTTCTTGTACCTTGTTGTATTTCAGTCTCAGCCATAATATAGGCTATAAAATGTAAACACAGGATCTCTTTTGAGGTTTAGTAGTTTGAAAATTTCCAACACCTATTTCAGTGTTTCAACTAAATACTGGGAATTGCATTGTCAATAAAGCTGTATTTTTCCATTTTCTTTTTTATTTCATCAAACAATAAAGCTGTTAAAATGTGGGAAGTGAACATGTAAAAGTGTTAGATTTATACTTTAAAAAACCCAAACAACTGCACATAGCCACACTTTTTCTCAACATCAAAAGAAAGAGTAATAGGTGAACCAAAAAGAAAGAGGTCAAAGGTAGGAATGTGAATACTGTCTGGCACAACAGGAAAAGTAAGTAAAAATTAACTGGTAGGATTTTCAATTTTTTTTAATTTTTTTTTTTTTTAATAACCCAATGCAATTCTTCTCAGGAGATAAAAAATTAACTCTTTCTCAGAAGTTTAACTGGGAGCTTAGGTCAACAGATGAATAAATGCACAGCGGAAGAACCAAGGAACTTCTCTGTGCTTCTCAGCTGGACAGACTTTGGTCTGCCTGAAGTCCTAAAAAACTTGCAGCACTTAAATTCAGGCAGAGAAAGAGATATTAAGGGAGGAGAGCTTGTCAAAACAGGAAAGACATTCTAGGAAGACACAACTTTACACCTGATGAAGCTGGTATTCACATTTGATCTTAGAATTATAAGGTTGGAAGGGATTTAATAGAATAATCCACCCTCCTGTCCCAGAGAACCTCCAGCTATAGGCAGAAGAAGCCCTAATATTCATCCTTGCAGCCAAACTGGAAAACGACAGTTTGGATAGGAGGATAACAGGGTGGACACTGGCTGGCCCTGCTTTGAGTGGGACCTCAATAACCTCCAAAGATCTCTTTCCCACCTTATCTGCCTAATCTATGCTCTACCCTGTTTTTCAGTAACTCCACAGCCTCTCCAAATAGCTGTCCATATTCCCTGTGCATCACATTGTTTTTTGTTTCCTGGCATCTAATCATCCATCCATCCCTTCCTGAAACATAATTCCCCTGTTTCCTTCCTAACTTTACTCCTCTCAGCATTCTTAATATTATCATTCTCCCATTACTAGACTCCTCTTTTAAGCCAATCCTCCCCAATGTGTTCTTTCTTCATAAGTCATGTTCTCTAGATATCTAAAATTATGTAATTTTATTTGCAGATTTGAAAAAAGGAACGATTCCCAAAAAAATCCAGTGACCAAGAGTTACCATACAAGTTCTACTGAGAAGATTGCTACAGACAGACAAAGCCTGTTAATTCAAGAGTTGCTGAAGCATAGCTCACTCCAGCCTCAGGCAATACCAGTGTAGGTAGGGATGGTTTACACTCATTGGCTGTCTACTACAGGAGGATATATTAGCTTATCTATGACAGCAGCTTGCTCCTGTTGGCTATAACTTGAGAAAAGAGCCAAGGTATACAAAACCTCAGTAGAAAAATTATCCTGCGTATTCTGCAGTATTACTTTTTTGAAAGGAAAATCAAGAGGGAACAGAGAGCTGGAGAAGTGATTGTGAATTGAGTCTGACAAAAGCAGCTGATGGGATAAAGCAGGAAACATTTGAAAGCAGAGAGTGAAGAAAGAGACCCTCTCCAGCAGAGCAAGAGGACAGCTCTACCTTCTCCAAAGCTCTCCTGCAACTCCTGTCAAGTAGACACAGATGTCTCTGTAGGCACAACAAAAGTACATTAGCACAAGGAGAGGCTAAAATCAGAGTGAAAGCAGCAGTGGCAGAATGGGACAGATGCTCAATTAGTGACAGCAGCAGTAGGGGTGGGGCGAAGGTTGCCATCATGGCAGCAGACAGAGCAATAGAGTCAGAGACCAGCAAAAGTCACCGCAGCTGTGGAGGCAGCGAATCGCCCCCCCTTTCCCGGCTGCTCGTGACAACCATTTGGGACAGTTATCTGGCCTATCTACCAAACAATATGAGCCTCATTCCATTAATCCAACACCAGCTGCTCTTCTTTTCTCCATCAGTTGGTCCCAATGTAATCCTGTTGAATACAAATCAATTCACCATAACGTGAAGAGGGTGACACTGGTAAATCTTGTCTATTCACGGATTTGCTGTGGATCAGCTTCAGAAGGCGTACGTGAGCTGCAGTCACTGTGCTGCTGACTTCATCTTAAGACTCACTGCTGAGATTTCAAAAGCCAATGATCAAGGAGATTTGTGCACTGAGGCAGCTACACTTAATGGAAAGATGGAAATAAGATACTTTGGAAATAAGTAACTTAAATTATACTGACTTAGAGATTTAATAATGATTATGATGGTCACTGTCCTACTGAATTTCCAGAAGATAAAGCAGTACAAAATGCAGATGTGTGTGATGTATGTCACTTACTTACATGGAACTGGGGGTTTATTAACTAGAGATCATTATGTTATTTAATAAATTAGACCACACTAATAATTAGACCGCTACCTACTGTCTACTCTAAATTACCTTTCACTTCCACTTATGCCACGTATGACACATGGCAATAGAGAGAAAGCTTTCTTCTGTTTTGTCTTAGTATTCTGGTCCTTCCCCTGTTCTCCACTGATCCCTCTCCCTGAGCTAGTCTGATTTATCTTTACTTATCTCTTATCAATGTCCAGCTTCTCTTTTTTTTTCAAACTGTAAAAAGGTAGTTCTTGAAAAAAACAAACAAACAGGAAATCAAACTATTTTGGCTTCATTGTTAAGTACACAGCACTTGTGCCTCTTTTAAGGTGCTGCCCTCATGCCTCAGATGTCTTCTACTTAATGTCCACTCTGAAGCTCCCTGAACACAGTATTTTGACTTCCATTTGCTTCAATAAGCTCTGGATCAAGATTTGAAAAACTCTGGATCCAGGCTTTATGCCCTAATTCAGCCTGTGCTTTAAATCCATTTAAATCAACTAAGCATTTGATTAAGTGCTATCATGAACTGGGCATCAGCTTACACTATCCTTGGCTCCATTTGTAACTCTACAATACATAGGGAATGTTCTTTTATTTTATTTAGTGTACATGTTTAAATATATGTGAATATACATGTACATAGGAGTAAAAACAACTGAAACAGAAAACTAGTGTTACACTACAATTAATTATTTCAATGTTCAAACACTAAAGTAAAATGAAAGTCCTAATTAGCGAGGAGTAATCCCCAGTAAGTGAAATAACAACACTATTTACATTTAAGTGATCTATTTCACTCAGAGTCACTTCACACACACACACACCCCCCTGACTTACAGCCAGTTCTGGACTGGGGAATTACAGAAGCAGTTAACAGTGTCCAAAAGGCACTGAAGGGACATGGGTAAGAGATGAACTAAGAGTGTATAATAGTCCTGTAATCAAAACTTTAACATTTACCCAAGTCAATATTATTTTATTATGTTTAAGATTAACACTTGATCAGCTGAAAAGTGTTACTCCTACCAGGAATTCAAACCATGAGTCTGACATCCCTGTCCTATTGGAACACTCCTGCAGTATTGACCTAAATGGTCGGATAGTTTTGAAATACTAACTCACTGGGATTAACAAAATTAATCACGTTTCCTTAATTGCAGGTGCAGCCAGTACAGTGTTGCTGAGACAGCAATTCACAGTGCACAATAGTTGTACAGTGGTAGAGTCACTCCTCTGACACATAACAGAGCCCACTGATCGCTATGTGATGGGGTAACACAGAGACTACAGCTCCCTGAACATCCATGCAGAACATTGCTCTAGCCTGTGAGAGCTGCTCTGACTTTCTGTGAAACCACAACCACGGACACAGGATGGGTGTGGAGCCTTGGAACTGCTCATTTCTTTGGCGAGTTTCAATTTCCCATTTTTCTCTACTCTTTTTCATGAAGAGTGGATTCATTAATACTGTTGGGAAAAATCCTGGCAGAAGGCCAAAGTATTTAGAACCTCTGTCCCTCACAAATAGGTGATGAGGAGTTTCTTCTCAGTCCTGTTCGGAGGTATATTAAGAGCACCCAATGCATATTTGCTTTTTGTTTGCATTTATATGCTGCTTCATCTCCAGCAAAACTGAAAGAGTTTGCTTATATGCCTATTGATGTGTCAGATACCTAGTGTCAATAGCAGCATTTTTATTCTTGAATAAACTTACAAATGTGTATGTTTAGTTTTAAAATAGAACTCAGATTAGATCCTGTGACCTAAACTAAACCTGTATCATGAAGCCAGTGACATTCGAAAAAATTGTGATGTATGAGAAAGATATAAAATAATAAAGAGGAGCCCAACCCCCCAAAGAAGCACAAGTATCGAAGAGAGAAGAGAATTCTCAAAATACACTACACATTGGATACCACCATGCATGTGCATTTCTCAGTAAGCAACATCTCATGCTCTTAAGAGCCCTTGTACAACTGTGAAACTTGCAAATATCCAACTAAGTGTACATCCAAGAGCAGTTTTTTCTTTGTAATTCAAGAGCATGAGAAAGAAAGATTAAGAACACCACTGAAATCAACACCAAAACTTCAAATGAAATGAATCATGAGTAGCTGTTAGAGCGAGAAAGATGTAGAACGGAGAAAGATCCACAGTACAGTAGTGCACCAGTAAATAAATAAAGCACAAAAGTCCCACATATTTGACATCTGAAGAACAAAACTATCCATCAATGTCTTGGCATGGATCGATCAAACAGAATGCTACTGCCGAAAACCTAATAGTATGATGGCAATAATGTAGCCATAAAGCCTCTACTCTGTAATTGATGGCTTCCACTTCAAGCTAACATGTCCAAAAGAGTGACTAATGCTCACCTAAAGATTTCACTTGCAATGAATGACAATCAGCTACACCTCATACTATTCTCCACAGATTGCTTATGGTGGGTAATTGTCAAGGGACAGGAGCCAGAGGGGAAACAGTCAACTTAAATAAGGAAATTTTTATGAAGAATGGCATGACAATCTCAAAGGAAAAGATACAGTTTCTCATCTGATTGTAAAACAGGACGCAATCCTCCATCCTTTCCTAAAGCAGAAGCACCAGTAGTGACTGATAGGTCAGGGTGGGTTTTCTATTTCAAGCAGGTATTTAAACTTTTGATGAAGTACAAAAAAATACACTGTACGTTGCCCAAAATTACAGCCTATATTCTTTGAATGAAGATTGCATTTCTGATAATTTACAGAATGTCTGCATGCTTTGGTCAGATTTTTCTTTGTTAGAGGAGGAAATAATGTAATTTCACTGACAGTCAATAAAAGTTAATAAGTGTTATAAAACCAAACAAAACTATAAAATTCAATGACATGATCTATCTTTACAACTTACTTTTGTGATCTTACAGAGCAGACTATCTTAAAAATAGTATGAGATAACACTATCTATTTAGATTTAGTTCAGGAGACTTAAGATTAATCTAACCATATTTTTGTACTTTCCTGAATGATAAAAACCTGAAAAACTGAATAATAAGTTTAGATTTTTATTTTTTATTTTTTGAGGCTGGAATGAGAAATTTATATTTGCTTTGTAGGTTTCACTGCAGAAAAAAAACATATTTATAACCAAAATGTTTGGAACTCTAATGGACCATGACTGTAAGTCAAATTGCTCTGTCGCCTTTGATATATACTTAAAGGTAATTGGCTAGTCTTAGTGATGTATTTTTAAAGAGCTACCTATTGATTTATAATGTTTCAGTATTAATATAACCACTTTGTGTAGATCAAGAAACATCAATAGCAGAAACCTGTCTTTGTCCATGAACCAACTGAATATAAGCCTGTTGCTTTAAGCCAAATAAGGTGCATTCACTTCTTATTTTACAAAAGGTATCAGATAACTAAGCATGCAGATTAAAACAAAATTTGGTTTTATATTTTAGTTGTATACAGTAGATAAGTTTATGTTTTTATGCTCTTGAAAAATACATAAAGCAACGATGCAAAGGCAAAACTCCCACCCGTGGGAATCCAAAACACACTAGTTGTCTACTTTGGGACCTTCTGCTCAAACACTGGACAAAATGAAATCTACCGTATAAGCAAGTGATTTTCTTTTTCCTTTTTTCTTCTCAAATCCAGTTAAGAATGGATTAAACCAGTAAATAATCTTGCAGTCTGATCCATA
Organism: Chaetura pelagica; assembly: GCF_000747805.2. Lineage (NCBI taxonomy): Eukaryota > Metazoa > Chordata > Aves > Apodiformes > Apodidae > Chaetura > Chaetura pelagica. Next base: position 661,620 of record NW_009954309.1, read on the forward strand.
TAGCCAGAGCTCTTACAGTCACACACCTCTCACTGTCACCCAAAGGTCTCCATAAGGACACAGAGGTTTAGTGATTTAAACAGATATTTGAAAATAATACCCTGGCCTGCATGTGGTGAGCCAGCACACAAAATATAACTGAACACAAAAGACTGCTTCCCGATGCAAGTTATCTACTTGAGACTGCAGAGTACATTGACATAGTGTACATAAACGTGTGAGCAAAAATCTCAGTTAATTTCCATAGGAAGTGGCAGAGGAAAGGGAGTTGTGCCTTCCCACTGCAAACACTAATGAATAAATTCAGGAAAGCCCCACTGTCAACTATTTTACCCAGCAGTTCAAAGCCTGTACGGTGCTGTCAAATCTTAACGAGATCAGAGAAATTCAAGGCTGGAAGGAACTGTAATGTCTCTCTAGTTCATCCTCCTGTGGCAAGCAAAACTGAGCCCCATCCTTTGCAAAATATCTGTATCTCCCAGTGGACAGGATGCTACAGCCTCCAAAGTATCACGCACAGTGCCTAGTTACACTTAAAAGTTAGATTTCTTTTCCCTACTATCTAACCTAAACACCACATACTACAATTCAGACCAATTGACAATTACCCTGTCACAAAGGATATTAGACTACTTTGACATTTGTTCTTAATGAATATACATTGACCCTCCTTATCACCTTACATCCCCTGGATGCTTTTAAATTATTTTTTTTAATACCCTATTCTATCACCCTTCCCAGCACTGAATTTGGGGGAACTGGATTGTAATTTCCTGGGTCTTTTTCCCAGGTTTACTTTATCGACGGTGTGTGTGCATATATATATATAATTATATTTTTCCAAAAATAAGTTAGGTAGTATGTTAGTCTTTCCTCAGCCTCCTGAGATCCCTTCTTTCTTCCATGAGTTCTCAAAAATAATTGTTGATGGCATAGTGACAGCTTCAGCTTGTCTTAGTTTCATCAGGCTTTTGGAGTATTTCCAGGTAATCAGAAGGAAAAAAACGGCAACACTCCCTGTGCATTTTTCTTTGTTTCTACTCAAGACAAAATTTAACTTGAAGCTAAAAAGGAAATATAAATCCTTAACAGTTTTGGTTTTTTGTTCCATGTCATATGAAAACATAGCATATGATACAAGACAAACATATTAAAACTGCCTTCCTAAATTGCTTGTCACGTTATGTTGAATAATTTTTAGATTACCTTTTATCAGCAGAAAATAGTAGCTCTCAAAGTAAAAAAATTGTCTTTTCACCTCCAATACATAGAGATCAACAAGGAATAAACAGACATAGGAAGTGAGGCCCAAAGTACAAGCAGTGTTTGGCTATTTTATGGAAAAAGAAAACAAAATTTAAATCCAACTGAGAAGTTACACCAGATTCCTAGTGACTTTGTCTCAGGAAACTGGCCCAGAGAAATAGAAACATTCTGATAAATCGGACTCTGAAACAGAGCAATGTTGGCCAAAACTTTAACACTGTTTTTTTCTATAAAAATTAACTGAAGCCACATAGGGCAAACACAGGATCTTTCAACATGCAGTTACAACTGTAGACCTTCAAAACCACAGGCTATGAGCAAAGCATCCTTATTCAAGAGAACACAAAGCCACCAGATTAGGACAACCTATCCACCACCAGTTGCCCCATCACTCTTAAAATTGTACCCAACCAACAGAAGAAATAAAATGAAGACCTGTTTAATCTCAAATGCATGAAACTGCTTACCTTCCTTCTTACCTTCCTAACTAGGAAACTGGAATCTCTCTTAATCTCTCTTCTAGCCAATATAAGAGCAATCTACTTAAGACAGGACAACAGTGGCTAAGGCTACTGCTACAAAGAGTGTGATACAGCTGGAGAAACACTGCAAATCCAGATGGAGCCGCAGCAATGGGAAGCAAGACAGCATAAATAAGATCACCTACTGCCCACAGCAAAGATGGTACCTGAATCATGACCCCCACTGCTACAGGGCTGTGGATCCATCAAGTCAAGGACTTCTACAAGGTGTACTTTACAGTCAGATCAGCAAGGGACTTTTTCACAGCATCTGCCCTCAACAAAAATAGGTAATACAGATAATAGGGCCTCTTCTATCTGTTCAGGAAAGCAGTGAAAACAACTAGACTAGAGGAGCTAATTGGTGCCCCAAAGCCCTGTCCCAGCAGAGCTGTCAGTCAGTCAGAGCCTGCAGAGCTCCAAACCCGCTCTCTTGGCACTCCCTAATTGTCTATAAAATTGCACAAAACTGGTGAAGGGACAGTGCCAAGAGCACCAGTTTCCATTTCTGAAGGACTCCTGGAAGAAGTGTCAGTCTGCTCAACACTCAGTCCCTGAGTCCTAGGGAGCTGAAAAGATACAATATTAGGGAACAATACAGGAAATCAAATGTAATCTGTGGCCTTCAGATAAGGGCCACAGCCATTTAATTACCCCCAAGTGCAAAACTATGGAAAGCCCTGCTATAAACAATAGGAGAGCTAGCTCCTGGATTAAGTATTTTGTCCATCTCTAATCAGTAATTCTTTTCAAGGAAAACTAAAGTGTTGGGATAGAGCTGCTAACTCTGTTAGAATGGTTCTTAGAAGAGTTCCCCTCTCCTCTGAGTTTGCAAAAGCTTAGAATAAGCTCAGTAACAGGGTATCCACTCCACATGACAGTAGACCATGCCATCTTGATTCTGCAGCTCCATCCCTAAGGCCTCTGAAGCACCAAGAGCAGGAAGGGAAAAGTAAAAGGAGAACCATTTATTGCCATCAACAATTTACTGTGGATTTGCATGTGCAAAAATTGCAGCTACTGCAGAAACATCACGAGGATTAGATCCTTCAATGCACGTACAACTTGCATCAAATGTCCCTATTTTGTTTGTTTCCTAAGAATAATTCTAAGGTCATTTTTTTCTTCCTGCAAAAAATTAAATAGTCACCATTTCTAGCTTGTCTATATCAAAGTAGTTCTTTAGAACTCATTAATGATTTGGACTGCTTCTGGAAAAGCACAATTTGAATGTAAAGCTTGCTGCAAAGTACGTTGTGAAGAAGTAACATGGCACTAAATCAAGATAAGTTTAACTTTCTCCTACTTTCTTTTTAACCAATCTCACAGGTGCTTTATGTTTTGCTAAAATATTTTTTTTTATGCAATACAGAATTCTAAATCACAATGACCCACCCAAATGCCCAACAAGTTAAGCAGATGCACAAGAGGCAGTTCTGAAAACAAGCACTAGGCAAAACAAGACATTAAACATGTAGGAAAAGCTTTTACCAGGACAAAGGGATAAGTAAAGTTGTGCAAAAAGAAAATATAAGGAGCAATTTAATGGCCTTAAATGCATCAGTGATTTTACAGCATTTGCTTTTTTTGCCTTTTTTTTTTCTCTTTCATTTTTTTTATAGTAAAAAGATGTACTCAGTACCTAAAAGCTACTATATTTAACTGGAAAAATGAGTGACCACTGGCTACTACTACAAAATCCAGGCCCTAGGCCCATGACAAAAAAATTATTTACTTCAAACCAACCAGCTAAAAGGCTTTCATATATTTAAATAAATATTTTTTCTGAATTTTCATCCAAGGTTCCTCATTGTCATTTTTGAGAAATTGCAGCAAATTAATAAGGATCTTTATCCATGGTTGAAAATATTTTTGTATAACAATGAAGCCATTACTCTTTTTATTTCTGTAAATTCCATGAGAGCAAGAAATAGAAGCACAATAAAAACCTTTTTCATAACAGTTGATTAGAAAATATGGCCTGCAGAAAGTCTAGCTCTCTTTGCAGTTTGCACATTAGGAATCCAAATACGTTACCAAAGCTGGGATTTTAACCCCCCACAGCTTTAGCACAAAGAAGCACATTAATAAGATACAATTTAGATTTGCATTTTTTAATAAGCAAGGGGATCAAAGAAAATATGAATGCTGAAGGGATGTTAAATCATGTGCAAATTCAAACATCAAGGTATACTACAGAATGAAGACACATTTGCACTAAAGAAAGCGTAGTAAGGTTTTCTAGAAGTTGTGGTAAACAAAATACTCTTTATGAACTGTTTCTCAGTGCCTAGTGTGTCTGGGAGAGAAGCAGATGCATTCAAGTTGCACCAAATATTTTGGGGATTTGCATAATGCTAATGGTTGATAAGAAAATCAGCAGGGATGGTGGGGGACCAGCAGTGAAAGGATTAATCTTTCTAATAACCTAGTAATGTTGTCATTAAGGACACAGGCCTGTTTCTACATGAATATATGGATATCTTGAACTACCATGTATTCTCACTTCAACATCAGAATGGCAGATCTACTAATCTACTGGGAGTAACCATTAGCATTGGCATACCTACAACAATGGACTGGTACAAAAGGCTCTTGATGACCTAACACTAAAAAGGGCTACACATGCACATCTTCACATCCCATGAGGCAGCCAAGCTACCTCCCAAGCACCAGAATGCAAACCAGTACCAGCACTTCTGCCATTCGTACATTCTGGGGCAGCTGAGAGGTATGTAAAGGCATATATGGTTCTTGAAAACGGCACTAAGAAAACAAGGAGGAAATGGCTTTGACAGGCTAATGACAAACATCCTTTTCTGTAAAACTGTTTTACATTTTTTTTAAGAATTGAGTTCAGAAGCTAACACTGCCTCCAGGCATGACCAGCATTTTTCATCAGATCACCACAGGCCTCAATGACCTTGGCAGTCTTACAAGGATCATATTTTTACATGAATGAACTGTTCCTGAGCAATTTCTCCAAACAGGGTTTCTATCAATGTCAGGCACACTTGTCTTCTCATTCTACTTCCCTTTCCTTGATTAAACATATTTATAGTGGACATTTAAGAGAGAAAAACAAGTCTTCACTAACACGCAGGTTTAATAAAATCGAATCAATCCATCACAGAACTAAAATAGTGTTTGCATTTATCACACTCTTCATTGCTTGCATGCTTTGTCCCTGGGTCTACCCTAGTGATTTACTTTGTAAGTTCATCAGGGTAGGGTTTATCTCGTATTCCGTGTTTGTGTACAGCCTGGCAAAATGGAACCTTGCTCCCAAAAGGCTCTTGAATGTTATGTAATAACCATGATTCCTATATGGTTCATCTCCATCCTTTTTACTGAGTGACAGAAATTAACACCATTTGAAGGAATCACTTTCAACACTCAGTGTCAGTGTGTAGCAACGGTGTATTCCTATTGTAAACTTCCAGGCTAGGAGTTTCCCAGGAATTTTGAGGGTAAAATGTTTAATGTAATCAGAGTACACAATTAACTATATTCTCTGCTTGCAATTAGACACTGAAAAATCAAGAGTAACCTTGTTGCTTCACTGAAAGATGTTAAATTCTGTCTCCTTTCCTAGCCTTCTCCCATCTTTTGAAGAGAGTAGTATCAAACAAGAAATCTAATCTATAGCTCTTTAAGCATCGCACACAAAAAATGAGGATTATATCAATTATTTCTTTGCATAAATAATGCATAATAGGAATCTATCTATTAAGCTGGAGAAGTAGTCTGTTCTAGTACCCATGCAGAAGCCTCTACTCAAACACAAACACTGAATTCATAAGCAGAATGTAATTTTTAATCCTTAATTGCCATTTCCTCTCTTGCCTCCACCTGTACTAACAGCAAATTACATGATAACATGCTACATACAAACCTATCTCACTACAGTGGAGTTTAGTGGAAAGGAAGAAGGTACAAAAATGTCCTGGAAAGCAGCTGTTAGTGGTTGCAGTCAAAGAGGATGGACATCTATTCTGATTCACTCCAGAAATATTTCTATTCTTAAATTTCTAACATACGCATAAATCATAAGAGGCTGAACAGAGCAATTACTGTTTCTGAACAACAGGATTTTTTTAGTGGAAAATAAGCTTGGACAAAACATCATCAAAAAAACTTCTGAAAACTTGTCCCTAATCTTTGGTAATTTTCAATAATAATATATATTAAGTTCTGTTTTCAGTCACAAAAATACAATAAAAAATGGACAAATCTGCTGCTTTGAAAGAGATAAAGTGAGTTGAATTTCTCAATTCTACAATGAATAAGCTAGAGCCCTGTGAAAATTTTAAAGCTTGGCTGCCTGAACATAAGATGGTATGGGTATCACGTGGCATGGTAATAATCCTGGATACATACTGGAATTATTCACTGGGACAGATCTACTAAGCTTTATTGAGCTGGTAAAAACTAATCGCTATAAAGATCAACTTTGGTTTATGGATCTGGCCCATAGAAAGAATGAAAGAAAAATGTATTCAAACTAGTTTCCAGCACAAGAGCTGAAAGTAACAGACAATAAAACAAATTGGTGCGTGATCTGGTACTATTTGATATATTTTAAATATTTTGAAATATACACTGTTATAGATGTCTAAACCAAATTTTTTTCCACTTAACTGCTGAAACAATACAGAATTATATTAATGCCACATCTTAACAAAAGCTGTTTTGGCTCAACCAAAGGGCAAAACAAAAAACCCCACAAAATTCTAATTTTCTGTACAGCACTGTCACTAGATATATTGCATGGAAATGGAATTGTAAACTAATGAGCATAAAAGAATCACCCTTTTAATGAGTGCAATATATCATGACAACGTCGATTTGATTAATGTAATAGGGTCACATTTCAGAAGAAGGAAATTGCAGGTCATTAGGGTAAATTAAAATTATGTTATAGATTTGAATTATTTTCTTCATTTTGTTAAGAATTTATCAGATTTGGTTTTTAATACCTTGTTTTTCTTGAAAATCTCACGCCATTCTTTTTGCCTCCAACCAGTTTTAACTCAGAAACTGCAAAGCATGAGTCATAACACATAACAACTTTGTCTGATTATACAACATCTGGATAGATTAGAAAAGAAAAAAAATCTTGTGAATCTACTATGAAAAATAACTCCTTTTTATCAATATAATTATAAGCACAAGTTCCTTTTAACACAGAGTTGATATAAATACACAGTTGGGTAAGTTTTGTGCCTTGGAGATACAAACAAAAAATGACAAGCAAGACAAGGCACAAGAGTTTAGAGGATGAAAACGAAAATTTGGGAGGCAGTGGAGGCAGCTTGAGGAAAGCAGAATATAAACTAACAAGATGAAAAGTAAAAGGGAAGGATGTGATAACATGTGGAGAGGCAGTTTGGGCAGAATATGTATGTAGGGGAGAGCGGGAGCATTGGAGGTTTAAAGCTAGAGACAAAGAGCTTGAAAATGATGTGGTAAAAAATAAGATCTAAAGGATGCACAAAGCTTACAAAAACAAAGAAGCTGCTGGCCTGCCAAAAATAAATAAATTCATATGTTTCTACTCACAGAGTTTAAAAAAATTAACTGGATGCAAAGAATGAGATTTTCTCTGCTACTGAGAATGACAGAGCATTAATAGAAACAGAGGGGCAGCATGGAATGACCAGAAACACAGAAGATGCCCCAGAAGACAGATGGAGAAAAAGGACATCTACTCATATATACCTATGCAAATGTTTCTTCTGGGGGCAGAAAGTGCCTACCTTGTCTTTGATAAACACAGGAAGGCATAAAGCAAGACCTCTATAAATCCATAGCCAGCTTCAGTCATCTCAAGTCACAGTGTGAAAGAAATGTGTCAGTTAAAACTGACTCAGGCCCCATCACGTGGGTACAGTAATTACCTGAGTGCCACCCTGCATGTGGAAGGCTGCAGCACCCTACATGCCATGGAACCCTTCTGCCCACTCCACTGAGAATTTCCCAAATGCTGCCAGGTTTCA
>NW_009954309.1:669436-680773 GCF_000747805.2 Chaetura pelagica
GGCATGGAATTTTTGAATCTTCCTGTAGGATTATTTTGTGAAAAAGTAAAACTTAATCATCTCTTGACTCAAAAGACTGCTTAAATCCAGTGAGTTGAAGATGACATTTCATTCTGGATTTTTTAAAATCTCGTTTTTGTATTTGAACGAGACTAATCATAGTTCAAATCAACAGATCTAAACATAGATGTTTATATTACATGTTTGAGTAATTTTTTTTTCATTATATGATTCTTCCTACTACCAGAAACTATTAATGAACTTATAATATATCCTTCCAGTATCTCAGAGGGGCACACTGTAGCACCAGTTTACAGCTATGTAATATATGCAAAGAGAAAGTATTTGTTACTTGCTCAAACTACACATGAAATTTGTGTATTCACAAGGGATTTAAAGAGATACCTAGAGTAGAATTACTGGGTTCCCTGGTAATTTCTTAAGCATACCACCATCCTTCCATGCAAAATTTTAATATGCTCTAAGGCCTTAGTTGACATTGCAAATAAGGGGTCCTAGGGATTGCCCCAAGCAGCATTAAAAATAACTATTCTTGTGTGGGTCCTAAAATCCAAATCCTAATAAAGCTGTTAAGGTAACTAACATATTATTAAGACATCTTTTTCATGCATTTTAGAGAAGAATACCCAGCCAGGCTTGAATGATGTTCCAAGTAAATTTGAAGCTTATATTTTCATCCAGTTACTGATTCATCAGTCAAAGCCACGCTCCCAGTATGTCAGACTTCCCAGTAACACTTAAAGAGGAAGCCAAGGTTAATTTTGTTCAAATGTGGACAGCTGAAATGAGCTTTTATCCAAGTCTTTTTTTTTTTTTTTAATGGTCATTAAAGTTTTCCAGAAAATAAACTTGAAAAGACTGAACACTTCACTTGCCAGTGGTAAAACAACAATCCATAAACCATAAACCAATACACAACATTATGCCACATGACAAAGAGTACTTTGAGTCTACTTTGCTGTAATAGTTATAATTCTAAATGGGTTAAAAAACAGCACCCAATGTATGGTTTAGAAAATATCTTTAAGACACAACACATTCAGAAATTTTTAAACCAGACCACTAGGCATTTAGCCATATATAGATTTATTATGTCCTCATGCATACTGGTTTTAATTAGGTATTATTTTAACATGTTCTCTTTGAAAGCTGAAAGGCATATGTCAATAACAACTATGTATTATTAATTCTTCTGTTATAGGATCTCAATTTACTAAGCAGGTAACATAAATTTGTCTAAATTGAGCCTTAAGTACATTACAAATGTTAATAGAAGGCCAGGTCATTGTCTACATTAAGTTGAGAAGCAAAGTGATGTTTTTCATTATTAAGCTGTGGTTCCCTGAAGTATAGATTTAAAAAGATGAAAGGACACTAAAGAAAACAGAGATTGATGGGATTGAGCTTTGCACTACATTGCAGACAAGTAATCTCAATGGCATGTAATCCAAGACAGCTTCTAAAACCAGATGAAATCTGTTTTAATGGACTAGACCTCCAAGAAGATGACCTCCTCTCATCTGTGCATTGTAGTGAGAGGACTCAAGGAAGGAAAGTGCTGCGGTAAAGGTATCTATAGGCAAAGTTTGTGAAGCCAAAATGCAGCATTTGTAGATGGCAATGTCCTACCAAAAGGTCTGATGACATGAGGTAGGTCGTTTTTATCAGCTCCCGTGCCTAGGGAACAGGCAATGCCAAAAATCAATTAGAGTCACAGAGAAACTGAGTTTCTGATAGGTGGAATATGGCCTCAATAGTACAAAGCTCATCAGCATCTGGGAAAGCTATTTCAGTGCCTTTGGATTCTACAACAATTCATAGTTAGTTAATCAGATACTTATTTGTCATTGCATTCTTCTATGGTAAGATTATTTAAAAACTCCCTTAGCATGCTTTTCAATATTCTGCTTGGCATGATGTGGAACTGTCTACCATAGTCTCTCAAACAAACCTACTATGAAAACCAAGGCAAACCACTTAGTAGCACAGACATAAGGTATTTCCATCCATGACCAAAACTTATGGTTACACACTTATTTTAAAGACTGTTCAGTTAAGCCATCCTTGACTTGGAATGAAAAGAAAAACAAAACAAAACAAAACTTTGGTCAGAAATTGAACATTTTTATCAAAAGCAGGTTTAACAGATCATGTTCTTTTTGTGCATAAATATATGGAGACACCCACTTATAGACACACCAGGTACACAGTGGAACATTAAACTCAACATACTCCTATATAGTAACATTTTGTAACTAGGATTAAGTGCAGTGAGACTTTACATTGTTCAGCTGCTGCACTAAGGAAGCTGATAATGCTGTTCTTCCATTACCTCAGGAGAATATAAGTATCAAAACACAGCAGTCTCTGCTATAATATGGAGTACACAGAGAGGCTGAGAGACAATGGGAGAGCATGGAAAACAGCAGAGGGCACTCAGTAATGAATAAAAGAAAAAATACACTGCTAATTTCCCATGGGATGAGTATATTTAACTGTCACATCTGGAATCTGTGTTTAAATATCATTAAGGGAGTTGGTTTTCAAAAGGAAGGTTATAAACTGAAGTGTTCTGAAATCACTATGCAACCCTGTTTACATAGCAGAGCGGCTGCAGGTTTTACAGCTGCACGTTGGATACTGACAGCCACAAGGACCAGTAACTCCATAGGGATGCTCACATGGATGTCCTCCCTGCCAGAAAGGGACACTCATAAAAGCAAAGCAGCTTAACACCAGCCAGAGTTTGAAAGTCCCAGACAGTTCTATATGGCTATTAGTACAACAATAGCCTCTCCTGGGCCAAAAAAGGCCACGTCAAAGTACTGCTGTTATACATTCTCATCATGGTAACTACACTTCAGCCAAGCGAGGGGTGAAATAGCAGCAAAGGACAACAGTAGGAATTTTAGTGATGTAGAGTTTGAAAAACACTTCAACCTCTATTCATCTGTGCATACATGCACTTCACACTGCATTTAAAAGCCTCTAAAACAAATAATCAACCTCAGTAGTCCTGGAAAGGCTAAAAAATGCTTTGATTATGAACAACATTGGTCAAGAGTTTTTGACTGCTAGTGTAAACATCTTTACCATTATGGTAAAGATTAAAAGACAGAGAGCAGCAGACAAGGTACAAACAAATACACTGTACTTCTGCAAACGTATATGTGAATTCTGCATGTGCTAGTTTGCTTTGAGCTATGTTAGCTCAGGCTATGTGACACATAGCCTGATGCAATATTTAGAAGGACACACCTATCAAAATATGTTTATAAACTGCCTGCAGAATTAGTCAACTGCATTTTGCCTACATCTGAAGCAGATGTGGGAGGTATATTTGTAGATCCAAAGGCTAACTGTGGTCAAGGAATTCTGATGGATTCATTTTTTTTGTAGGAAAAACAACTGGTGTTTGTTCTATTGCCACCATATTTATCACTATTTTGTTCAAATACGAAACTTGGGAATTGAGGCTGTTTCCCTCAGCCCGTTCAGCCTGTTAGAATAACAGAGCACAACATCTTTACTTAATTATTGTTTTTAAATTATAACACAACAGAGAAAACATAAGACAATTAAAAATAAAATTAATTGATCTGTTTACATCTGTACATGGGAACAGTGAAATGAATGACAGTGATTGCCATGATAAAAAAAACATTTACACTTGAGCAAATGAGGTGTTACACTCGCTTGGAAGAATATAACTGTTTTGGAGAGCCCTATTTAAAGAGCAGCATATATAGCTTGTGTTTCTAGAAATACATACTTTTCATTTCTACCTATTACTGAATGGATATATACAAGTCTAATTTTTACCTGAGAAAAAGGTGTTTCCAAGAACAATGCCTATGGCCTTTCACCTGCTAATAAACTTCTTTATTTTATGTCAGTGTCCTCAGAAAAGGGACAAACAGAAAATGCATATATACTGGAAGGGACTACTCCTATTTACGGAAGGTCAACATACACTCCTGTCTTCCTTTGGTGTGGTATCCTAGTCTGGACTTTCTCTCATTCACCTAAGGACTCACAAACCCACTTCCTTGTGGTACTTCTAGAATGAAGTGCCACACACAGCCACTTTTGAGTTTAAGTCATTAGGCTGCAAGGAAAAAACATGCTCCATAGGTAAGGTCTGATGGGTATGGGTAATCTGTCCAGTTTTAATTTAGCTGATATATTGGGTTGGATTTTAATCCCGTGTTTATCTGCAGACAAAAGGTTACTTTCTTAAAAACATGGCTGAACTGCTCAAGTGAAACAGAGATCGAAATGCTAATTGAGTCTTCTCCCAGAAAGGTTTTACTTAGATCTGTAAGAATACAAAAGGCCAGTTAATGAAAATATATGCTAGAAATTTTGTTTATTGGGTTCAAATCATATAGACAGGTTAATTAAAAATTCACAAAGGATTTGTTTTCTGTGTATCAAGCCTAGGGGTTCTTGGTGTAGTGTTTAAACAGGTGCATAAAAGAGCAATGAAGAGAAAATAGGTATGTACCCTGAAAGATGAATTTAAAAAGAAAATCAATATCCCAGGCAACAGAAAAGACATAATTTATCTTTAGTGCATGCAAATGAGGATAGTTGGGATAAGAGCTAATGCAAATTTCTCTTATTCCTTTTGTAGTCCAGTCCATTCCAAGACTGCAAATTTCAGCGTACTATAATGAACTGATAAAGATCTGTATCATGAAAAGTCCCCATGCAAAGAAGTGTGTGAGAAGTAGTGCATCCCCCACACAGTGCACAGTGGCAACCCTGTTAAGGAGCTGAAGGCCAAGGGCCAAAAAGAGCTAGATTCTCTCCTTCCATAGCCCAGAGAACAAGTAATGCAGTTCCAAGGAACAGGCAAGTATAGGTAAATTGCTTTTGGAATTTATATGGGATAATAGAACAGCCCAAGTTGGAAGTGACATCGAAATATCATCTCGTCTAAGCTTAATTAGGCATACTGAGGGGTGGAGTGGCACAAAAGGACTGTACCAGCCAGATGTACTACAGATCTGACACTGAAACCAGCTCTAACAGAAGCTGGTCTTTTTGTGTCCTGAAAACATCTTTGCATTATACAAAAAGATTATTCTTATTTGAGATGTACTCTAATGTCCAGACTGAAAGCATTTAGGCTCCCAAGAGGATGAAAACATAGGGGCTAAAGCAGTAACTAGGCATGTAGATACTTTGTTTGACTGCAGCCTTGGAATTTAAGTCATTTTTCATAAAAGTCAAGAAGAATCCTAGAATCATGGAATGGTTTGGTGAAAGGGACCTTAAAGACCACCAACCCCCTGCATGGGCAGGGACACCTCTGACTAGAGCAAGTTTCTCAAAGCTCCATCCAACCTGGCCTCGAACACATCCAGGGATGGGGCATCCACAACTTTTCAGGGGAAATATCTTTGGAAATAATTCCATAGATCTTAAGGATAAAGAATATTTTCTATTTACTTGCTTGCTGTTCCATAAAAGACTGTTTAATACTTCAGTTTAATCTAAGATGGGAGGTATTTCTAGCTGGCACACTTAAAGGACACTTTTCTGCTCCAGAGAAAGAGAGAAGAAACAGCTTTAACCACCAGAAGATTGTGTTTTCCCTCAGAACCATTTGATATAAAGGCCACTGCAAAGCTAAATGCAGACAGCAGCTCACAGCTCAACGATGAAAGACCAAAGATGTGATTCCAGTGGTAGACACCCTAAGCTGGGGGCACAACATTGCTAGATATTGTATTCTGTTAGAGTCTTTCTGCATCCCATGCTCCAGAGTTCTGTAACTGTCAAGAATAGAAAAGGCAGGTCATGAATGCATGTACAAAGATAAACTTTGAAGAACTAAGTTTTTTGGGTTCGAGTAAGATAGGAGAGGCGATGAAAGCAGCACCCGGTATGTATAAATATATGCTGAATTTACACAGAAACTGAAGGCAATGAACAGGACTCAATGTGAGTCATTAAGAAAAGTACTCATGTAATATGCAGAAGTACTGCTTAAAAGTATCTAAAAAGATTACCAGCTGATTTTTTACCTGTAGCATGTTGAGTATGCAAATATGATTAATGAAACAGATGTAGGAAGTTTTTCAAGCATAACACTTTCCTCCCCTTTCTTAAAAGTACAGAACTTTACTGTACAATTCCCACTTTTTACAATTTCTCTGGCACAACAACAATAATAAAAAAGGCAAACAAGGTTAACTGATATTCCAGCAAGTACAGACAAATCTCCTACTACAGCCTAAGTTGGAAGCTCTCTTTGGCAAGAAAGGAATTGCAACCATTAATTCTTTCAGAGTATAAGCTTTTATAAAAATCAAAAGCACAGTGAGAGCAAAATGGTGTACCAGGTTACCTCATGTCATACTTCTCAATAAAAGCAATGCTTTTTCTAGAGATGCTCAACAAACAAAGCTCATCCTAGTTACTGGTAGCTGGGGAAATGTGTCAAGTCTGAAATATCACTTTGATCTGAGTACTCTGAGAGGAAGTGAAATGCACACCTTCACGTATGGTGGCTTGACACATTTGTCCACTGTTTCCCAGCCCTCATGGCTACAAAGAAAACTTTGCAAAAGTGAAGTGCTCCTAAAGCAAATGCATTTTTAAAAAAAGTGCAGAATGGTCCTGTTGAAGCTACTAGGGTGGAGGTGTTTGACATGAATCAAAACCCCAAACCAAAACATAAATGAGGAAACAACACAACCTCCACCTCTCACCTACTGCTTACAGCTTTCTAACATGACAAAAAACCCTAAAATTGACAACACTCCTGTCATAATACGGATGCTATTAAGAACTATGCAGGGCTTCTGCAAGGCTTTCAAAAGTCATGTAATTTTTGTGGTGCTGTAAACTGGGAAATCTGTAAACTGAAGAATCATAGAATCATAGAATCCTAGGGGTTGGAAGGGACCTCGAAAGATCATCTAGTCCAACTCCCCCTGCCAGAGCAAGGTCACCTAGAGTACATCACACAGGAATGCATCCAGGTGGGTTTTGAATGTCTCCAGTGAAGGAGACTCCACAACCTCCCTGGGCAGCCTGTTCCAGTGCTCTGTCACTCTTACAGTAAAAAAAAAATTTTCGGATATTCACCTTGAACCTCCTATGCTCCAATTTGCACCCTTTACCCCTTGTCCTATCACTGGTCATCACTGAGAAAAGCCTAACTCCATCTGCCTGACACTCACCCCTTACATATTTGTAAACATTGATGAGGTCACCCCTCAGTCTCCTTTTCTCCAGGCTAAAGAAAGCAAATGCATTTTTAAAAAAAGTGCAGAATGGTCCTGTTGAAGCTACTAGGGTGGAGGTGTTTGACATGAATCAAAACCCCAAACCAAAACATAAATGAGGAAACAACACAACCTCCACCTCTCACCTACTGCTTACAGCTTTCTAACATGACAAAAAACCCTAAAATTGACAACACTCCTGTCATAATACGGATGCTATTAAGAACTATGCAGGGCTTCTGCAAGGCTTTCAAAAGTCATGTAATTTTTGTGGTGCTGTAAACTGGGAAATCTGTAAACTGAAGAATCATAGAATCATAGAATCCTAGGGGTTGGAAGGGACCTCGAAAGATCATCTAGTCCAACTCCCCCTGCCAGAGCAAGGTCACCTAGAGTACATCACACAGGAATGCATCCAGGTGGGTTTTGAATGTCTCCAGTGAAGGAGACTCCACAACCTCCCTGGGCAGCCTGTTCCAGTGCTCTGTCACTCTTACAGTAAAAAAAAAATTTTCGGATATTCACCTTGAACCTCCTATGCTCCAATTTGCACCCTTTACCCCTTGTCCTATCACTGGTCATCACTGAGAAAAGCCTAACTCCATCTGCCTGACACTCACCCCTTACAGTTTTCAAAGGCGGGGGGGGGGAGAGTAGGATGCTTGAATCTAGCAAAACTACCCTCCCCTTCCAGTTCTTGAACAGCATCCATCACAGCACTGTCTCAACACCTGAGAGCACAGGAAAATCCTGGTTAAATGGACAGGGCTTGGAAGAGATCCAAAATATCAAACCTCAAGCTTAGTTAAGAAGTACCCACTATTGTGTAGGACTTATTTGCAGTGCAGATATTAGACTAAAATAAAGACAGAATTGTGTGCTGCTTGTTCAAAAGTAAAGACCTTATTTTTCGAGTACAAATTGTATGTGACTTTAATAGTATGAATTCTGTCAAGTGGTCCATAGAATAAATTTGCACACAGTTCAACATAACATGTGCACATTAAATAGGATTTGGCATTAAAAGACCCAACACTGAATGGAAATCGAAAATAAATGCCCACATTCTCCCCAGAAGACTATTCACCCCAAGGCCTTAGGCATTAATTTAAGTGAATGAGGAAGCCACTAGGGCAGCTGTCGGTAGCTTATTTGATTTGTGAATAAACAATGGCTTCATTTTAAATGCTATTTACTCCTATTCCATACTAATGTATAAATCGAAAACACAAAAAAGAACTGACTATTTAAAACCACACATTTTTAAGAAAGCTTTTATGCTGCAAAGTTCTTCATTTTAACATGGTAGGAAAATAAAATAGTAAGAACTTCTGTTGCATTATTAATTTTAACTGCTACTAATGTTAAGGAGCCCTGAGGTTGTATCTTATACTTAATTGATATTGTGCATTTGGCTGTATATTAATGAGAAGTTAGGGTATCATAGGTCATTCCAATAAAATCTTTAGGCTTGTCAGCTTGAATTATGTATCTTTACATCTGTAGAAAACAGTGGCAATATGATAATTACAGTAGTTGATAGATGTTGTTATAACTTGTTAGTACAATCAGGTACATCATGTCCAAAGTGCAGATGCCAATCCAGTCTGGCATTAATACTCCATCAAACAGATTATTAATTATGAAAAGTTTCTATGCAAAGAGAAGCATTTAGCTGCACAGTGAATTTTCAGATTGGAGAACAGTCATTTCTTCATGACATTATAAAGATTTAACCCCTACACAAAGCCACCATCTCCCTGGTATTACAGGATGAAAATGAAGATCTTTACTCTATATATCAATATACAAAATGCTGAACTTTATGTGTGCCTCTGGGTTTGCAGATAATAACCTATATAACCTCATGGAACCATTTAGGTTTCACAGGAAGCAACTTCATATTATCAGGATTCATATTTATGTACAGGTTTTACCTTGTGCAGAATTCTGAGAGGATCTGTCTAGAAAGATGCAGTTCCACAGCCTTCTTCTGCCAGAATATATATACTGAACACTTTTTGGTTTCCATGTAATTTGTAATTTAAAAGACAATGGAATCCAGCTGCCCCAACCTATACTCAATTTCTATTTCACATACAGGCGTCTTACCCTATGATCAAATTCTTGTTAAGCATGTAATAGAGTTATGGGAGTCTAAGAGAAGATGAAGAATTTACATAAAAGGAAAGGAACTATTCCAAACAACAAGCAAATTGTAACTCTTCATGAATGCAAAATCTGACTATCAAGCAAACTGAGTGCACAAGTTAAATATGCCTTTGTACAACTGGCACTTAAAAGCTGCCAATAACCTGAGATGAAACTGTCCTTGAAAGCACTGCAGTGACAATCTATGGATAAATTGTTCTTGAACAATTTCTCCAATATACATTAAGCACAAAAAGGCTTGATTTCAACACACTCCATACAAGTTGGGCCTCCTTGGCTTTCCTAGTTAACATTAATACTCAGGAGAGCAAAAGAGAGGAAATTAAAAAAACATCCTACAGAGCAGTTCCCATGCTAATCTCTGCTGCTAAATTGTAAACCTAGAAGAGCTGCACTGACATCCAAAAGGTGCTTGGAATTTACAGTTTGTTTGTAAAGTCACAGCCCTACATACTCAGATGTGTAGCCTCCAAAGACCTGAGACCACGCATATATTACAAATGAACAAACACATTTGCCTTATTAATTCAAATTCATCCAGGCTGTCCTGAACAAAATAGTAGGGTTTAGGGAAATAAAAAAGCATAGAGAAAAACAGTGCAGGTACTCCTGTCCATGTGCAATGAACCAGTCCAGCAGTTCACAACATTTCCATGCACAAGTCAACCATGTAGAACATGCAGAGGGAGGGAATCCAGCTCCTCTCAGTGTTTGCTGTACAAGATCTGCGCACACCACTTCCAGCTAGACTGCTAGATGTCTGAGATTTATCAACATATGGCAGCCTACATGGTAGCACCTAAACTTCTAGGACATCCACAAAACCCAGGCTAATCTGTTAAATTCTTGAAAACTACACAGACAAGAACTCTGTGTGCAAAGGGGAATGTGTTCAGGGGAATGCGGATGACCTGTGGCTGACAAGGATTAATGGTTCAAACAATTCCAGCCTCTCCTATTCAGAAAGGAGCCATGATCCCCAGTAATTTTTCTTCCTGAGTCATGAAGCAAAGCTCGCCAGATTGTAAAAGGGTAATATTTGATATATTAAGAAGATATTGGCTGTAAGCATGTTTTCGCTTCCTGAGGTATTGCTCAGGTGGTGCAGTTCCACATTTCCTATTCCATGGGCTGAGAGGCAGCACAAAGGAGCCCCAGCTGAGCAAGTTGGGTTGGTTTATTATGGAAAATAAATTGTTGCATCTACAGTAAATGATAAAAATAAGAAGCATTGCTAGAAAAAATTCTACCTCATCTCTGGACTCAGATATACAATCAAGTTGCACATTACACAAGGTTTCAGCATGTTCTCTCTGCTGAGCTGCAGTTGCTGCTCTGTGCACGCATGGGGAGCAGCATCAGGTGGGGCAAAGTATGTCTGTCATTAACTTTTGAACCACAGTCTTCTGTGCCAGGTTTCAGAGAAACACAAATCACAGCACAGCTGGGGGAGGCGTTTCTGGCAGCTAATGTGACTTACCAGAACTATGCTTCTAAAGCATCTGTATTTTCATTGCCTATTTTGGTTCAAGTGCTTAAGCAAAAGAATTCTCCTCCTGGGCTTTTGGATTCTAAAAATTAAGAACTGAATCTGTATTTGAGTACCTAAACAGAGCTGGCCTGTTTCTCAGCAGCATCAAAGCCCAACACTTTTAACCAGTGCTTTTCAAGTTTAACTGTTCTTTCCCACTCTTCAAAAAGTATTCGTCTTCTTACTTGCATAAAGAATGCTCAGATTAGTAAGACAAGCAAGAAATGCCCTTGTAAAAGAAAGAGAGGGACAGACATACAGATACCACACTCAGGCCAAACAACAAGCCTTTTCATTAATTATCTTCCTAATGATGGTTTCTCAAACAATACTGTAGAATTTCATTCAAAATACAGCTACTCACTGGGGAAA
>NW_009954309.1:680905-704417 GCF_000747805.2 Chaetura pelagica
GAAAGAGTGCATTTTATCTTGTTCCCTCAAGAACTCTGAAGCCATCTTCCTCATATTTATATTCTAATCTTTCTATACTCACTTATAATAGCTGATAATTAAGAAAGCCTCTTTGATGGTCAGAAGCTGCACACTATTTCTGTGTGCATGGTAACAGGATGAATCACTGGCTGCACTAATCCTGTAAGAGTGTTAAAGGTCCCATGTGACAGTTACTGTGAATGCTAAACCTGCCCTATATTATGCTATTTCCCACTAATCCTAAGAAAATTAATGTTAATTTATCATGAAAAAAAAGGTTAATTATACATTTACTTCTGATTTAGGTACATTAGAGCAAACTCTCAAATAACACCAGGGTTTTTTCATTGTGGGGCTTTTTGTTGTTGTTTTTTAGGGTTTGGGGGGGTGGTGTTGTTGTGGGGTTTTTTGGTTGGTTGGTTGTGTTTGGGTTTTTTTTTCCAAGAGGATTTATCTCTTACCATACAATCAGGGACTACAGTACAAAATCACATCAGATTTGGGGGTAATGTTTGCAGAGACAGAACATTTACAAGACCCAGTGGTAATTCTAATTATCCCTCTGATCCAGTTTAAATAAAACTTTAGATTTTGTCTTTTATGCAAAGCTTGCAACAGTATCTGCTTCATCTGTTCTGCTAGTTGTTTTCAAGTACATGTTGAATGCCAATTCTGGTTCAGAAAACAGATTCAAGTTAATTACCTTTACATTTCTTACTATAGTAATAATTTATAAAACCTGTTCCTTTCTATAATACTTTATTGTAACTTAACATGTAACTTGACATGAAAAAAACCAAAACCAACAACAACATATATTTTGAATTATTAATATTAGCAGGCTCTAATCCCTAAGTACAATCTTGGCACTTCACCCAGGGTCATGCAGTATCTGCACTACGTACTATACAAACCAACTTTCAGAGTTTGTTTCCTGTTCATCCATTAGAAGTGGGAGCCTGTTGTAACAGGCTGTTTGTAAGATTGTTCAAAGCAAGTCTGACAAAGGAAGAGATAAATTCATAGAAAGATCTTTTGCTGAACTACACAGTATATCAATTCCTATGATTCTAAGACTTGACCACCTCCTCTGTTCAAACCTACACTGACATGCAATTAATTTCTATACGCTGTGGAAAATAAGCAGCATACCTTTTTAAAATTAAAGTTTTAGATAGCTATTAGATCTTCCATCAGGTAGGATAGAAAGGAGCAATTACTTTTGCCATGAGTTAACCCAAAATCCATTTTCATATAATATGTCTTTTTTAAAAAGTGGTTTTAATAGCCACTATTGCCTAAAAGGAAATGCATTTTTTCAGATTATCTTTAAAAGTCTCTTGTATGTCGGAAGCATATCCTGAAAGATTCCACCTCCCCCAAGTGTCTGACCAAGTTTATTTATGGCCAAATTCACTCCCAATTTTGTCAGGCACAGCTCCACTAACTATACAACCTCTTATCTATCTCTAATTTACCGCTTAACTGTTGGAACTAGAAGTGTTTAAAGCAACTGCATTGAGAGCATGTCCCTGCAGCAAGACTCATCTACCTTGACTGTTTTTCAAGCAAATCAATATCTGCATGTTTGGGTTGTTTTCAATGCCCACAGCATGAGGTGAAGAAGAAGAGGTTTATGAACAGTAGGTTTAATTCCCATGAGGCAGCTTCCTTAACATCTAAACCGACAAAAGCTTCCCCTGAGCAGCCTCTTGCTGCTGAAAGGTGCTTCCTAAAATTATCTTTTGGTCCAGTGCTCTAGTATCTCTCTGTCCCACCACAGAGAAGCTTCTGCACATTCCTTAAATGTGGCACAATTTGTGCTGTACCGCACAGTATGTGTCAGGAGACAACACTAGTACATCCCCCATTGCCTCCAGCCAAAAAACAACCAACAAAGGCAATAATATGCATCACTAACATTTCTCAGTTACAGAATTAAAATTTAATTGAAGAGAAACTGAAGAAGTTAAACAAACATCAACTATATCATTTGTATATATCCCAGTGTTTTCTCTGGTGAACTTAACTTCTGCTACATCACTAGTCATAATTACATGCATACTTTATTATTTTTATGATGTGAATTGGTCCAACTAATATTAGTGAAATGGCATCTACGTTTTTCCTTCCTTTAATATTAATGTGCTGCCATAATGCGTGATGAAAAATCATTTCAAATTCAGCAGCTTTTCAGAAAAATTATAACACCCAATTATTAACAGACAGGGTCTGTCTTGTTTCCTCCACCTTCCAATAGCCTTTTGAAACAATTTCTCTGCTTAATATCCTGTAATTTTTTGTTAGAAACATTCTTCAGTATCTGTGATAGGAAAACTGCCAAAAATCAATAGTCTGCGTACTTCTTTGCCTGAAATATGTTATACATCATAATCCTGTTCTATAAGAGTCTAAAATGAGCTAAAACGGATTCAATTTTAAGATTCAGAATTCAGACTAACAGGTTTTAATTTAAGAAAATATCTGTCTCTGTGAATAGGCAAACAAATGGATTAGATTCTCTGGTTTTATTCCTTAGGCGATAAGTGTTAATCTCTCAGCAGAACCAACATTATATAGCACTATAGATTCTCAAAAGTGACTACTCGCTGCTGTGAATTATTCATTTGAAAGGTTATGCACCAGTGATAATATAAATTATATTTGAAAAATATTCATATAACATTTTAATAAGCTTTAAAAAAATATTTCTTTCCCAATGTTTAAACTAAAAATAATATTTAGTGTCTCAGAAGGAATTATGGGTTTACTGGATGTGTTCAAAAGTCCTGCCATAAGGTATCCAAGACTCTTCAAGATGTATTTGCTCCATAAATTAAAGATAATACATGTACATTTCTCTCAAAGGTATCTAATTAAATTATTCTCATGCATGTAAAGAGCTGGTGACTGTTTACAATTTATGATAAAGTCCAGTAATTATTGCCTGTGTTGCCAGAGAAAAGGAGGAACTCAAGGAGGAACTTAGCATCCAGGACAGGCAAGGATACACACCAACACTGTGTTTTCTACATGCAAGGCAAAACAAGTTTAAGTTTCATCAGGAACATCCAGTACAGCACCTGAACTCAGAGCAGTGTTGCAATGTATCTGCACTGCTCAGTCCTACACAATACACTATCAAAAATAAAGAAAGATGTTAAGATTATAAAGCATAGCAAGAGTTTTTAAAACACAGTGATTTGGGGGATGTTCTGCATGGCAAAAAGTGCCTAATAGATAGATGCTGCAGAAGAAGCCTAATTTTTCTCAGTATCCCCTTGTAGAAGTGAAGGCCCTTGTAAAATACGTATTAAAAGATATTCTGAAATTGAAACATTAAAAGTCTCTACTCAATTAGTCTGCAATTCTTACAACACCTTACAATTGATAAGTGAAGATTTTGATTTTTTTCTAGAGTATCATACAAGATTTGGTAATAGCTTACAGTTATATTTGAAAATAAAGTGCTTGAATCACAAAAGGAAAATTTAGAAGTTCTTAATCCACTCAATGATAGCAACATCTGACACCTTTTTCTAGTCACCCAATTATAATAATCAGAATCAAGTTAGCACTGACCTAAAGAATGAATCTTTGGTAGGATAACAGTACCAAAACCTCAAGACACTTCTAAGCAGCAAGAATATAGTGTCAGAATGTCCCATTTGGGCTTCCACTAATTAATACAGATTTCTTCTCCTAAAAACTAGAAACCAATATTTTAATTACACATGTAACAGGGAATGTCTTCTACCTATAACAATACTTCTTATCTCCCCCTCCAGCTATAGTGCAAGTGCACTCTGCTTTTTTTTGTCTTCAGACTCCATAATTTACACTAATCACATTTACGATCCCTTTCCAAACTCCACATTCAGTAAGGCTTTCATTTGCATATTTGATTTGTGGCTCAGCTATATGACACCAGTATTCACTCCTCTTTCCTGCCATGATTGTCCACTGTAGGATTTGACAGGAGCTTCCCATTTCTTCCTTTTATTTTCACTGATCTCCAGCACAAAAGCTCAGCCAGTCCTCCTCTCTACTCCTTTCTCAAGAGTTCACCTGCCCTCAGCTTCCAGTACCATTTCAACACTGATGAATCACCAATCTGCACTTGCATCTTTCCTTTCCCCTACACTGCAGACTATCTCATTTCTTTGCCTGCTTCTCAAACACAATTTTGATGTCAAAGTCAGCCTCTTGAAAATTGAACTTCTTATCTTCTCTTCCAATTCTCACCTCCTTTGCCATTACAGTTGACAATGCTACTATCTTTCTCAGTTCTCAAGATTTCAAATTCCATGGCCTATTCAACTTTTTTTCATCACTTCATCGCAGCTCAAGGTGTCATCAAATCCTACCAGTGCTATTCCATGATATCTACAATATCTATCCTGTTCTTTCCCTTCCTTCTACTAAAGTCTTTGTCCAAGACTTGACATTACTTTCATTAGTTAAAGCAAATTCATGCTCAAGGTTGTCTTCCACATGCTCCAATAGATGTAAAATATAGCTGCTAAAATAATTACCCTCCTTGCCTGCAATGACCATATCACTAATGGCCACGCATTAGAAAAAAAAAAAAAAAAACACCTTACATGAAGTTACCCATTACTTTCTGAATTAAGCTCAAGGTCCTGACTCTTACTTTGAAAGTCTTGTACATCTCCACTCTTCATTATTTTTGTCTACACTTTCTCTCTCCTTCTCTGCTCCTTTCTGTTTCCTACAAACTGATTTACTACTTCTTCATTATTGTTATGCATCTCTCAAAATCTCATACATGTCACCATAATGCTGAATATAGACCAAAATCTTTGTTTCTTTCCTTCCAAAACACAACTCTCTTGTCACACTTAGTCAGGTATCTCTTCTCTGCTGTTCTCAAAATTCTCTCCTTCCTTTCACGTGTAGTTAATCAGGGGAACATAATCTTTGCCTTTATTTTGAAAAAGGAAATAGTGGCTCATACTTGAGCCACTTCTTATTCTGTCCACAGTGGCTTTACTGCTCCTGCTTGGAGTTTTTCCTTTTAAACTAGTAAAAGCAAATGATTCCACAAGAGTGACATCTTCAAACATAAAAAGAAAACCAACAAACAGACACAAAAACCCCACAATCCTCTCCTTCTAAACAGAAATAATCAGTTTAATCCACTATGTATTTCACTGAAAATCAATGCTGACTAACAACTAAAAATTGAGCTTTCT
This sequence comes from Chaetura pelagica, assembly GCF_000747805.2. Lineage (NCBI taxonomy): Eukaryota > Metazoa > Chordata > Aves > Apodiformes > Apodidae > Chaetura > Chaetura pelagica. Next base: position 686,143 of record NW_009954309.1, read on the forward strand.
TTAGAAAAATCATGAGACAGTAACACGCAATGCTAAATCAATTATGCAAATAGAGGCTACTTTTTAAGCCAGGATTTAAATAAAGATTAATTAACTAAATTAATCCACTCCAGCCCAATGCAATACCATAGTATGCTACATTACCTGCAGAGCAATGCACACATTCTGAGTCCTTTACAAAAAGCTGCACGCACAATTTGATCTGGGGCAAAGCTGAAATTATTTTACTCCCATCTAACAGATGGATGAGACAGTGATACCAGTCACTAAATCAGTGGCTTATCTAGAGCCTTGAACCAATGTCTGCTGATCAGACAGCTCTGCCTTCCATAAAGAACAAGGGTGACGGACATCAGTTGAGCCCTCCTGAAGGTTGTGTCTTTCGTCTGCACATTTGGACATCGCTACTGAGCTGCTAAATAATGATGTGAAACCTGAACAATTATAGGAAGAGGAGAATTGCAATATCATATAATCACCGTTGTCCAGATAAATTATTTCAGTATAGATATAACAATAGTTCCAAAAACAGCTACAGTGACTTAACAGTCTGTCCCCCACAAGGCACTTCAAATGACCCCTACAGAAGAAACATTATAATGGATTACATATCTTTCATCTGAATCACTCTGCAGTAGTAATTCAAGGTTAACTCCACAGAAAAAGACTCAGAACCATCCCATAAACTATTATAGAAGCTCAACTATGGGGAAAGGTAACATCCAGCAAAGAAGCAGTAACAATAATTAAGCCCAGCAGTTTCTTAAGCTTCACCAGCAGCTTCCCTGGGGACACCAGAGAGATCTCTAGCTACACTTCTGGTTGTTGTCACACCTCATTTGGGGAAAAAGACTTTATGTAAAGGAGCTAAATGAAAATTATTATAAACTATTTTACAAGTTCAGCAGTGTTTTCAAACTCCTGATCAGCTCAGACAATACTGGAAGCCAAAATATTTAGAGTAGTATAGCAAGTGAAACACTCTCAAGAATGAAAGATTCTTCTCAAAAATAATCCCATTCCAGGATTTTCCAAGATGATGGAAAAGGCATTTAAATATATATGTCAGTACACCAGTCAGAATGTCTTTTTACACCACAAATGCAAGTAGAGCAATATCACTTCAAGTGTACTGTACTTCAATTAAGTCTTTTACTATTTCATTACTTCATAGGTACCATCCCAAATTTTAGTATTACAAACATTTAATTCAGAGATTTTTTTCTAGCTATGAAGATTCTTTTGAGCACTAAAGCAAGAAGGAAAACAGATCTAAGCTGAAAGTGCAATGAAGTGATTATGATGGTTATGAATCAGCCCTCCATTATTGAGCCACTTTAGCAGCATGTAATAGATTCTGATTAAGCTCTTTAAGTTGAATTACAATGTACTATTATAAGACTACTCAATTAATATTTTTCAAGGCCCAGAAGCTAATTTTACCAGCATCCACTAATTTTTACCAAGGTCTGAAGCAATGAGCCAGCTACAACTTTACCAGGCTTGCTAATAAAATCTCCAAGCTGAAGACAAAGCTTAGAGCTCTGTCACTACGTGAAAGCTTCTCCCCATGTCACAGGTAAGAAATCTAGCATTCCCCATGGGAAAGTTACAGACATCTCACACTTGTAACAGAGGCAATTCCAAGGAAAATCTGTGGCCTGGACACAGACTGGAGGTTCCCATTGCAGAAGCACTGCACTACTGCAAAGCCATTGCAAACATTTAGAAGGCAAGACAAGAAGAGCTGAAGCAAGTTTTCAAATCAATTTACACAGTGCTCCTGGCAATAGAAAGTGATAATCACAGGATAGTCTTGCTCCTTTACTGCACAATAGATTTGGAAACACTGCAATAATTCACGTTCCCATTGGAAGAGATACAAGACACACACAGTACTGTCTCTTGTTATTCACAAAATACAACTAGGACTATGCCCATTCACTAAAAAGTGGCAACAACTGCAACAGCAGTTAAGCATTAAAAATGGACAAAAAATGTTCAGCACTCTCCACTTACACATCTCTTAAAAAGAAAAGGGAAACTGCCACCTAATTCAATTGGAGTCCACAGACAGGTCACTAAAACCTGTATATCACTGTCGCAGAGCTGCTGGAAAGTTTACAGTATCTTTGTTGGAAATCTTCCCACTTTAATAATAGTTGAGATTCTTTTCTATTTGTACCAAATTTTAAATGGAATGGGACAGGCTTCCAAAGACAAATCAAACCAGTTTCATGCAATGTGCCTGACCCCAAATCTGCATACATAGATACATTGTCCCTCTGCCACCCAGTTGAAAGGCAGCAACAGAAGCCATGAAGAAGGCTATGCACAGGAACTGTGTCCTCGGAAAAGGTGACCTGGAACAGGGTGGTTTTCCAAAGACACTTTCGATCTGCAAAGAAAAGGATACTGAAACACTACCAACTAGCAGGATTGTCCATCTTGTTTGCAGCCCATGTTTACAGTCGTTTAGTAATTTCTGGTAGTTTAGTTACTGACAGACATAACTTCACCGTGCCCTTCGCCGTGCCCATTCCTTCTAATGCATTAACAGCTATGAGCTCAGAGAAGTCTGCCTGCTAAAAAATCATCAGTAAATGGCTTGCCATTGACCTTCTAAGCAAGTTTAAGTGCAAACATGCCTTTCAGATAAGAAAACAACGTATTATTCAGCTCTAAAATGAACGTTCTCAATTGTATGAAAACTAAACATATTAATTAAACATTACCCAGGGTAGCCTGCTTTACAGATGTGGTAACCTCAAGAGCAACCCTTCCTGTATCCCTATGGACAGAAATGCATGTTCGTAATTTTAAGTATAAAATCACCACACTTATCTCTTTTTAAAAAAATATCCATGCAGACGTCTTGAAGTGTCCAACTGTGTTTGTACTGCAGGACAGATATGATATATGATCTTTTTTTTTTTATTATTTTTCCAAAGAGCAAAGTAGCAAGAAGGAGAAAAAGTGTTATGCATATAAAGACAGTGACAGTTTCTAATTACTGATGCATCAGTAAGCAAGGTTTTGCCAACAGCTAAATGAGCTATTGCACTTAGAAAATGAGGGCACGTGGCATTTCTCATTAGTTTTACTTATATGTCTGTGATATTATATAATTCTAGAAGATTGATATCTCTTTCCATTTTGGAAAAAAGTGCCACTTAAAGGAACAGTTGTATTAAATGCAATATTGTTTTCTACCCAATTATCTTTTGTTTTCAGCATGCAAATGGAAAAACGCTGAGTGCTCGTTTTAAGCCCTATGTATCATCATAGTTAATTGTGAGCTAGCTTCTGCTTGTGCTTGCCTCACATAGAACATTAAAGAAATTAAATATTACTGGAAAAAGAAGGTAGAGTATTCCAAGAAATCTCCTTTTTGCAAACTAATGAAACAGTTTTTAACAATTTTTATTACAAGCATCTGTGAACTCCCACCAGGCAGCAGCAATAGACTTGTTTCTGCTTATATTGCTCAGTGCCAAGCTAATGTCCCCTAAAGCTGTTAGGCTGAAAGCCAGCAGAAGATACATTCACCAAGAGACCTGACCCTTATCCATGCAACTAATATTGTCTCCTGCAAGTTTTAAGTTAATAGTCTATGTGAAATTCTTATTAGCAAAACTTTGCCTTTTCCACCAACAGTATTGGTGAATTAGACTCTTCAGGCAGTAGAAATCATGTATAGGAAGCGAACACAGAATATGTAAGAAAAAAAAAAAAAAGGTAAATTCTTTAACTATAAAATTTTTTAAATCTCTTAAATAAAATCTAAATCTAGAATAATCTTTTCCTTTCTCTTTTTGATAAAAATGGTTTCACTTTTCCACCTACCACATCTCAGAAGGTCAATTTTGAAGAATTTGGGTGCTTGTGAAGTTGGTTAATTTCTTTGTTCCCACACTTCAGATAAGTGACAGAATTTTTCATTAATTATTAGATAGCACAAGGTCTCAGCAACCATAATACTGTTCACACATTGTGTTTTTGTTTTGGTTTTTGTTTGGTTTCTTTTTACCTGTATTGCTCTACAGATTTTGGCAACAGAGGCCAGCACTTTGATTCTTTCCAAATGCCCATGTTTTGAGACAATTTTATGTTTCCACTACCCCAACCACAACAAGTACTGGAGAAAATTACATCAATAACCTTAGTAAGTAAACAGACTGATAGAAAACATTTGACCTTACAGTGGGCAAACTGTGTGTAGCTGAATTTCGGAACACTAGAAATCAAAGGGGAAATAAAACCTAAGAAATCACACAGGTCAAGACTTCCAAAGCAGGAAGCTTCAAATTAGGCTTCCTTGTCCATTTTGAAATACTTAAGCAAATAGTACTTGTCTCTTCTGCAACAACTTTGAACTACACTTAAGCAATCTAATTAGAAGTTGCAGGTGGTTCTGTTGGTTAATGCCAAATCCAGAATAAAATCCAGCCTGTTGACTCTGAGGCCAACACCCTATCTGTGCAAAAGCCCTGTCTAACTAGGAATCTTGTGATGGAAAGACAGCAGCTAAAAAAAAAAAAAAAAAAAAAAAAGAAGAAGAAAAAAAGATCAGTAAAGAAGGAACTGAAAATACCAGCTGAGTCAATGTGATATTTCAACAGTTTCAAGGAATGGATCAATTTCTAAATCAACGCATTATTTGTAGGTGAGATATTTCCTCCAAATAGTGTCTTCAAGAAGACCTACAGAAGCACAGGCACAAACTCCTTGTCACAATGACAGCAATAAAAGCACTAGCAAGCACAGTCTTCTCTGAAGCTGTTATTTGTACCATGCTGCAGTTCAAACTGCTTTGCAGAGGACAAAGCAACAGGCTATTTGTCAAGAGTTTGAAAGTGATGATTTTTTTTATCTGTGGAGTAACTGAAAATTGCATATTCATTATGAGAAAATTCATGTGAAGTACTGCCAACAGTTTACCACCATAGACTTCATATGTATGGGAGAATACAATGTTACACAAATAAATGCTTATCTCTACCTAGAAGTTATTACAGACTTTACTGATAGAGAAAAGCAGATCACACAGGAAGATTACATCAGGGAGATTTTATGAATTTAACTCAAAATGTATCTTCCATCTAGTTACACAGGACAACCGTGCTTCACATTAGGAATTTGCTAAAACATGGCCACTTAATTCCAAATAACCACATTTGCTGCAGTTTTAGGACTGCAAGTTTTAAGAAACAGGGCACAGAGGATCTATGAGGCTTTACAGCTACCAGACCCAAACACCAACTTAGTTATTACTTGATCCTGAATAAAATCTGGTTTCAGGCTTAATTTACGGGATCATTTATTGTCTAGGGTTTTTTTTTAAAAGCTTTTAGCCCACACTAAAGGATTAATGGATACATATACAACAAGAAATAAAAAAAGATTTTACAGAAGTCCATAACATTGCCACATGAATCCTTACACTACGGTGTGTACAAAAGTTTTAAAAGAAGTCAGACTAGTAAAGAGAAAACAGCTTGGATATAATGAAGTAGAATTTATCCTTGTAATGATCAAATGGTGACACTAAGTATTCAGAAAGGTACAAATGGTAATTAGGCACCTGAGTCACCGGGTTCAATTTTCTCTTTCCAAAATGAAGACCAGATCACCTCAAGAAAAAAGTGACACATTGCTATTTTGGTTTTCCTACATCATCAGAAGCATGGAAGCACCCAGGTGAAACAGATCTGAAAAAAACTATGGGAAGATGGAGGGAATGTGAAGTTTTGAAGTCTATTCTGTTCCCAAATAGTAAAAGAGCAAGTGCCTTGTGCAGAACCATTTGGCACAAATAAAATAATTTCTGGATAGCCACAAGTGCTAAGGTTAAAATGCAATGTTACAAGGCTTCTATGATGACAGCCTACCAGGAGACGTTTGCTGAAAATTGCTTTGCCTATCATTTAGTCAGCAGAAGTGGGGGGGGGGAAGGCAAGGAAAAAAAATGTAAAAAGCTTTGGAATGCTAGTTATTTTAGTGCTATGTTGAGTCTGTATCTATAAATGATTCAAACTGTAAGCTTATAAAGCCCCCATACAGGTGTAATCAACATAAAAGCCTAGCATTTTTCTTCTTTTCCTTTTATATTGCAAAGTTCTCTGTATTTTCACCATATGTCGTTCCACTAAGTGTGTGTAATTATAAAAGAAGTATAATCTAAGATGTAGAGTCAAGTTTCAAAAATTAAATTAAAATTATTTCTTGACAGCAGGCAATGTTTCCACCAGTTACACTGCGAACAAGTAGAAGCCTTAAATCTTGCAACATCAAATAAAAATACACATTTCAACTATACTCTTTTACTCTGCAGGAAATGACAAGTTAGGTGGTGCAAGTACTAAATTGTAGTATTTTAACTGCACTATATATGTCTGCCTTTGAAAATCCACTAAATACATGAAAGTCTTCTACAATAGTTTGAAAGAAATAAGAATAAAGAACTAAAACTCAAATTTTCAAAGAGGTCCATACAGACTGTCATTTGACTCTCATCTAAATTAATGGGATTCAATCAGCTATTTCTCAGATTATTGCTTCAAAGAGACAGGGCTAAGTGGTCAGAAGGGGTTTTTCAATCTGGTTAACAAATTAATATTCATATTCTACAAAAGCTTTTATATCTATATTATCTTTTACTGACAAACAGAAATTAGAATTCTGATCCGTGTTTTGGTATCACTGATTCAAGAAAATACCATTTGTGGTTTCCTTTTTTAAGAATTAGTCAGTATCTTCAAGTGAAACTGGATTTAAAGTGATTCTACCCTGTAATCAAAGGGCAGGAGTTTGTGCATATACTATTTCAAATTATGGTGCATTTTACCTTAGGATTGTCTATTTGCTCACAATGTGTGGAAAACCTTCACAGTTGAGTGTCATCACTGGGGACTCAAAGCTTGTGTTGGTGGGTTTTTGTGGTGTTTTTTTTTTTTGTTCTGTTCTTTATTTTTCAAAACAACCTGTAGCCTTCTCAAGAAATCTCAGCTTTTCCTAGAAAAATTAATATAGACATTGTAATCATGAATTCCTAACTCCACAGAGAATTCATAGCTCCTCTCTTTTAAAGGATTACTTAGAAAGTTTATCTCAAAGTTTCACTACAGTAAAACTGCAAAAAGTGTTATTTGATATCAGTAAGTGATTACTTTATCTTAGCTTAATTTATCCTTATGACAATTGGATAAGGGTTCAGTGTAACTCATATAAAGCCAACAGAAAATCTATTTATTCTACTACTTCAAACATAAATTGGTCTCTGATCTTTAAACCAAATTATACTTGACATATTTTAAATTCAAGGAAAAACAAAAATTATTGTCTGATGCTGGTCTCAGGTTATATAATCTGCTCACATGGTACAAGTAAGTTTCTGGCTCTGTGGTAGCATGCAGTGCAAATTTCCCTTGAGAAATATGAAACTCTGATATTATTTTTACACTACTGGTATCAACCATACTTAAGAGATTTAAACCACGTGTTTTCTTATCTCACACTTAGAGAAAACAAATGAGAGCACTTGGTGTTGTCAGTTTGACTGAATTATTGCAATTTGAAACTACCCCTTTTTTGACAGACTTTCAGTATCTATGCCCCTACCAGGACCTTACATTATTAGGCGTCCACAATTTTTTGCATCCCTAATTATGAAAAAAAAAAGGCAAGCTCCTGCAACTCCAGAAATGCTGATATGGGTGACATTTGAGTTCAACTCATAGCGTTTATGAATTGTTTCTATCCCTAATTAGTTTGTATACCAAAACCCAAATTCAGCATACCACAAAGAAATATAAAGTCAGTGATTTTTATATTATTTTTTTTACTTTTACCACAAAAGTGATGTTGGTCCTAAATTTCACCTCTCCTATCATATCAATCAGGCTGTAACTGTCAACCCTTTTTAGTTCCCTAAAAGGCAGAAAAAAAAACCAAATGTGAAATCTGTGCCATCATCCACAAACAGACTAGGAATGGATGCAGAAAAGATACATGATACTGACAAATTAAATCAAAGGGAAAAAACCACAACCCTTACATTTCATATAGCAAAGAAAACCCCCAAATTATATTTGTACAAATAAACTCTGACTTGACAAGGAACTAGACAAATCTATGTATTGCAGTTGACGTGCAGCCACCACATGCCAGAATAAAAGTTTATTCAAAGAGAAGTGGAGCAATTTCCTTTTTTCAGTTGAGCATCAAACAAATGTGAAAACAACCTGTTGGGCCTCTGAAGGAATCGTTTCTAGCACTCCGTGTGGCTGCAAACTGCTTTGCATGGGTATCATCACCTTCCACTCAGAGATGTGCTTTCCCATAATGTATCTTCTGGCTGGTAATCTGCTTTGGATAACACTAGTAATACAAAAACTCAAACAAAAAGTTCTCATACATGTACAACTTTTGGGTTAGTTTAGGTAGGTTGGTTTTTTTTTAGTATTTTAAAAAGACAGACTGAGAAAGAGAAATGTGAAGGAAAGAGAAAGGTAAGTAATAGGCAAGTGGAGGATTGCAGTGTCAGGGAGCTGCAAAAAGAAAGGAGGACAACAACTGATACCATTCAGCTTCTCGTCCAGAGCTGCAGAATTACCAAATGTTACACCAGGACATTGTTGACGTTAACAAAAAAAATACTACACACTGAGGCTGCTAAGTCAGAGAGCACAATGATACTCCCTCGAGGAAGGAAAGCTCAATGCAGAGACTGGACAGGCTTCACTCACCATATGTAATGTCACAGGAGGCGTGGAACAGCTGTGAAGCTATGACATATCTATGCCTGCTATGTAGATGTTGTGCTGGGGCACTGGCCAGTAATTTGTATGCTTGCAGGCTTACCAACTGCTACTGCCAACCTTCTCAACATCTTCAACACACCACTGCAAAAACAGCTACCATGGAAGATACCATTTCTCTACTGCTTGCACCTATCCCACTGCAGCTGTGGTATTTTCCATACTTTCAACACTTGCACTCTAAGGGAAAGAGAGATGGATTTGGTCCAAAGGATGTTACATCTATACACTTTTAGAAAGATGAAATAGATAACAGTTTCACTCTGACCTCTCATATTATAAAACCTGTCCCCAAAGGATATTAAAAACAGCTACATGTGTGGCAACTGGAAGTGAACTCAAAATCCACTGGCTACTGCATATAGTGCTCATCCAGTCTTTTCCTGATTTCTTGCTGATTACTGTGCTGTCATAGTGCAGAAAGCACCTCAGGATGAATACAGACTTCGCTTGAGAAACACATGGACACACACGTACAGAACCGAGCCTGCTAATTTAGGCTATTATATACCTATCATTACTCTTCAGAAAACACAACTCTGAATATATTCTACACTGGTCTAGAACAGGAGACAGGGCAACAGGAAATGGTGTCAAAAGCAGTACTTTGTCAGTGAATGCACAATGGCATCTCTAACAAATATAACTCTAAAACTTATGGTCCAGTGACCCCAACATTTAAAAACCAATCACAGGGAGTTTGAGAAGGATATAGCTCATGAAAGGATCTCTGTGACAGCCTGGATGGCAGAATTTCTGAACTGAAGAGACACTGGGCTGTTATTTATATTTAAAGGTAAAACATATATAACATCCAGAAATAAATATAGCAGAGGCACCACACTACTAAATATAAAAATGGAAAGTAAATCATTGGCAAGGTAAAAACAGGTAAGAAAGGGAATTAACTTGCATTTTAAAAGAAAAATAAACATCAATTGCAATAAAATAAAGTATGTTGAGTAAAAGCCCTTCCTCTTTAACCTCCAGATTCTTCAGTCCTTGTCTCAGGAAGTGTTTCTACCTCTTGCACAGGGCACTAAACATGTTTAGACACTCCTATCATACTGACAGTAGGAGACAAGAAAACCCCAAGGATGGTGGCTTCCAGGGAGGAAATCGAGGATCTGTTGTGTTCAAAAAAAGAAAACCAAAGAAACTACTGGTATTTCCTATAAAAGCAAAGAGCTGTAGCTACAGCTGAAAGTAAAATTTCAACGAAACAACAACAAATATTACTCAACATCCGGCCTTTCCAGTACCGCAAAGCATAAACCCGCCAAACATATCCTTTCTACCACGCAGCAGTAGCTACTCTGGAGATGCGTTTGGCCCAGGGAAGATTTCTTTGCAGAGTACTCAGGACCAAGTACAGCAGCAAAACCATAGGGTACCAGGTGGTACCAGGCTGCTAGACAGTGAGTTAGAGCACAGATGCCAAGCATCTCTGCATGTGTCCTGCCTAGTGGCAGACTGAGAGGCATTAGCAGCAGCCTCACAAACAGCTTATTCTGCAACCTGGCCAGAGGGCGAGTGCTGCGCTGGTTATGGCAGCTGGGAAGGAGTGTGTGGAGAGGGGAAATAAAAATGGGGAAACATGGAAGGTCTCACTAGCCAAAAGAGATAAAAACACACACACACAACACACAAATAATCACTGCAGCTTCACAGCCTGTTGGAAAGCAGCACTAGCTGCAATTTCTAGATCTTTCTGATGTATTTGTAATACTCAGAAACAAGCATAATGGAAAAGATTAATTTTAGAGGACTTCTTAAGTCTGCAATATTAACTGGGGTGAGAAGAACTAGAAAGCCCCCACAAAGGACTACTGTAGGACTTATGCAAATATTTCCATCTGGGTTTAGAATAAAAATCAAAGCCCTGAACCAACCAGCAGACAGTTTCACGCATCACTAATGAAGAGAGAATTCAATTCTCCTGTTTGCTGAAATGAATACTGAACTTGTATCTTGATGTTTTACAGGAATATGGTAAGTGTGTCAAAACAAGAGTTTGACAGACAACTGCAGGAACACTGGCAGCTTCCTTTAATGCTTCAGGGCTAGATCATGGCTTTAGCCTGAGACCTGAGTAAACGACATTGAGGTAGGGGCATGTAATGTCCCTAGAAATGTTTGAAATTCATACACTAGCTGCTGTGATGGCTCGGTGCCAGTCTGTCCTTGGCATGGTCCCCTTTCCTACTAAATGGATGATACACTCATACAGACTGGGATACATTTCACAGCAGTACAAGTTAACCTATATACTAACACATGCTTCGGCACCTGAACCTGCCAGGTATTTTCCTCAGAAAAAGGATGTGAAAGAAGCTGATCTGAATGGAGCCCATCCTGCACTTAGAAAGGGTGACAAAGGAACAAGACCCCCTCACTGGGCAGCAACAGATGAGCACATGTATGTTGCTCATACAGCAGCCTGGAAACAGACAGCAAGGGCAGGATTAGAAAAGAAGGAGGAGAAAATCTGTTGTTTCACACTGGTGATGGAAAAACTGAAAAAATGGTAGGATGATAGATGACTCATAAAAGTGTTAGACTACTGCCAAAAGCAGTAGATTTGGCAGCAATGCAAGATACACTGCCTCAGGAGAGCCACGCTTCAGTCCCTCCCTCCAGTGGGGGAGCTCGATGCATGAGTTCCCATCCAGGGCAGATTCCTGCCTCCCCACTGCGGCTTCCCTTGCACCGCCTGAGCTTCCTCTCCACGGCACGACGAGCATGGCATCAGCCTGGCTTTTCCTCCTTGGTCCCGATGTTGATACAACACTTCAGGTAACAATTTGACAGTAAACGAATAAATGCTTTCCTACACTGCTAAGTTTGAAACAATTTAGAAATTTTATTTTTTTTTTCCCCTTGCTATAGTACTAAAACTCTGTTTTCCTTCCTCCCTCCTTCACTTAAAATCTTTTGTCTTACATTTTTCATCTGTGACATGTGGGCCTGGGATTCTGTTTTGTTGTGCTTTTTTTTTTTTCTCCAAAGCTGTTCAATATAAATCAGACAGCCATTTGGGAAATAAAGGAGATCTGAAAAATGAGAAGAGCTGAACTTTTGGAGATGTGCCAAAAAAAACCTTGAGATAAAATTAAGGCAGTAAATACATATCGATTACTCGGGGGAAACTTTACAATGTCTTATCAAAGGTTACCTGCTCCCAAGCCCTTCTACTCTAAACCTTCATGCTGCCAAACCACAATATTGTTGCAGAATTTATCTGTCCATTCTTTAGATACAGCAAACTGACTCTCACTCAACATAGGCAGGCAAGCAACCCAAACAGACATTCCTTTGCTTCAGAGACACATATGTCGACCACCACAGTCCCTAACAACTTTCTCAGTTCTCACTTCACGTATAAATACAGTTTACTGAAGCAGTGATACATTAGGAGACTCAAGTTCTGTATCTTCTAGATCTTTGGCATAGTCTGATAACAAAAATATTCATTCATATCAACATACTTTTCACTACATTTTTCTAACAGGCACTATTTGGGTTACAGAGTTGGAAAAAAAACACAGCAAAAATAACACTTCCTGTTGGCACTTTAAAGTATGATTTTTCCAAGCAATCTCCTGAAATAGAGTTATGTAAATGGCATTCTCCTGATACTCTGAAGGCAGGTTTTAAGGTAAAAATAGGCACCCAAGTGGGTTGTTTCATTTGTACACATTTAGGGGTATGGGGAGGAGACATCCAGAGAGTCATGGATGAGAGAAGTTTCATACAGCTTTCAGACTGAGGGAAAGCACACACCTGTTTAGACTCCTTCATTCACTTGATGGCTACTGTACAAGAGGCTGTCCTGGTTTGAGCCAGGATGAAGCTACATTTCCTTCTACTGATTTTTTTCTTTCTTTCTTTAGGGAGCTCTCTTAGCTAGCACTAAGTTTTCCAGCTAGCGGACTGGTAACGCTGGAATGTTTAATATTACTGCTGAGATATCAAGGTACACTTTTCTCTGCTTGTTCAATCTCCAGCTTTGGATGCTCAAGGAGCAGAAGAGTCGTATCTGCAGCCCTCCCATAGGGAGGAGCGGACAAAACGGACACAAAATCAGCCAGAGATATTCCATACCGATACATACACGTACAACTCAGTATAAAGTCAAGGATCATGGAAGTCAAGTCCCTTTCTTCCTTAATCCTCCCTTCTCTTCCATCTAAAGCCAGCATCCAGCCAGGACTTTGTCTCTGCATCACCACTGATCCTTAAGCTCATGCATTCCTGACCCTCATCACTCTCTCCTCAGCTCCTATCTGCTCTGCCACTCTCTCCGACAGCTCCAGGACATTTCAAAACTGCACACAGCTTAGGAGATGCCATGGAGCTGCTGGAGTAGAGGAAAGCAATGGGGTTTTGCACATTCCTGGACATATTTATATCTATTTGTACATGTTTGCTTTTATCAGTAGTAATTAAAGTTGTCTAGTTTAGTTTTCAATCTGGAAGTCTCTCTCCTTATTCTCTCTCTCCTTTCCCTATCTGGGTCCTGGGTGGGAGGGGGAGGGGATAGAGAGCATTGATGTTGCTGGTTTAATTGCCAATCCTGAGTCAAACTGTGCCAGAGGTCAGTAAAAATATCGGGTTTGCACATAAATATATGTGGTCTTCCATAGCCACCTGACAATATTGTCGAATTGAAGGTTTTTCACTGGCACTAGGAACTCCTTTCTGTAATTTAATTCCTGCCTGACACTAAGATTAAAGGAGAAATTAAGTCTCCAACCCAGAGAGCTTCAACTTCAGAGGCCGGAGTTGTGAAAGCTCAGTCCCTACCTTGTCTCTAAAGTAAGAATGAAGTAGATATTGCAGTTGAAAGTAGTATATGCTCAGCAGTTCTAGGCAACAGGAACACTGACAGTGCTATTCTGTAGTCTACAGTCATCTTATATAATGTTAAATTTTTGTTACTCCCATTGATGGCCGAAGAAAACTTTGTGTGACATTCCTGCTGCTGGCCTCCTAGTCCTGAAAAGCTTACGTGCAGGTGATGCAGCAAAGCAAACATTCTACAGGCATTAGTGAAGTGTTGAGCAGGACTTGTCCCTGTTTTACCTTGTACCAAATGCCATAAGGAAGAGAAGACACCAAATACTGCTGGCATAAAGACAGGCACCCTCATTATTGGTGCTGAGGCTTTACTTACAGTATCAGTCAATGCTTAACACCAGAATCTAACCAGCAGACCCTGAAGTTCATGGGAGCAGTATGATCCCATGGGTGTTTCAAGGCCTGCTCAAGTCGTCCTATCTTCAGAGGTTTCATCCCATCTAAGAATACTTCTGATATTTTATGAGAATTTTACTATTTCACTGAGAAGTTGCAGAACAATAGACATTTCAGTTATCAACCCATTCCTTTCAGAAACTTATCAGAGCAGGAAATAAGAAGCATAAAAGGAATGAAAGTAACAAAAAAATAATTACTGCAGATTTAAGAGACAATTAGATATTTTGGGAAAGAAGGCTGCACGACTGCAACTATGCAGATATCGACAAATACAGACAATTTCTAAAATTCTTAAATGTGTTTTCTCAGTATTTGTTGAAAATTAACCCCAAATATCCACAAATCATCTAAAAAGACTGTGTCTCCTTATTGAAAACTTTTTCAAAATACCAGCTGTTGTGTCTTTCATAGCTTGATATATGTGTGGGTGTATGTACAAACATGGAAGTATTCAGGGCCCTGGCTATGGCCCTTTCATTTACACAAGCTACACCACCACTCTTTCTTGGTTTTTTAACCTTTCTTCTCTCAGAAGTTCAGAAGTAAGCTGTCATTCTACAAAAAAATCTGGATTTTATATGATACTGTCAAACATCCAGCACGCTACTATGCAATGTGTTGTTCAGAAAGCAATTGTATTTATAACTTTTCAATTATACTTGCTGAACCTAATGTAAACTTTGTTTTTTTCAATGTTCTAAGCAAAGATTGAATTAAAACAATGAGAGCAATAAACTGTATATCAAGCCCAACAATGCCAACTGTGTTACATCTAAACCAGAAGAAAACTAAAACACAGAACGTCTATTGCCTTTATATAGTGGCTTTTACAGCATTGCCTTGCAGAGTAAATTTTTTTTAAATGCTTTTAGTACAATAGCATTTGTAATGTTAGTAACTCCACCCAATAAGAAAACTGATTTCATATAATAATATGAGGAAATAATAGCATAACAACTGCTCCAGGCTCAAAAAGAAATGCTACAAAGTTTTCAATTATGATACATTTTTATAAGATTATGATTAACAGTACATCATCTTACTGATTGGCTAATCCTACCACCAGAATGACATATTTTACTAACTATGGCAAGCTATTTAGTAATAAACCTAAATTTATTCTTTGCACTTCAATGGTGCTCACAAATAAAGTGCTTAGATTTTACAATCATAAATGATAAATCTGTCCCGTGTTTTGCACATGGAAAGACTGTTTCACACTACAAATAGATACAGTGGTAACATGAGAAATACAGTCTATGCTCTTGGTTGTGGTTATTTCTCATTTAGAAAACATATTATAGTCAAAGCTGTCTAGATGGCTCAAGCCAATTAGAAAGATTCCCAATAGATAGGCATTCCTAGATCAGTTATTTCATTAAAAACCAACCTCATCCCCTTTTCAGTTTTGTCTGTTCAACCTCAACTAAATATAACATCTAATGCAACTTACAGCATGTTGGGTTATACGCATTACAAAGAAAGTGTCTGTAGGGAAAAAAAAAATTCTAATATAGCCTCTGGAAATAAATAATGGATGGCCTACATCTTCTTTCCCATACCATATGCCCTCAGTAAACATTAATACATCCTGATGTTCAAAAGACAAACGGACAACTGTGTAAATAGACTACTATGGACTGCATTTTGATTGCTGTGTAAATGAAAAGTGTATTCACTTTTTAATTAATTTAATCAACACACTATCTTCCCAAATCCTTCAAAAAACATCAACATGCCTATGGCTATCTAGTCCCAAGGTTAAGTATTCTGTTTCTTAATCTTAAAAGGATGTCAGAAATTGCTATCATGGATCTGCAACAGCAGGAAGGAGACACTGAAGTCTGCACCACTCGTTCGGGGGACGAGTTCTTCCCATCACACCATTATACCCTTCTTTGCAGGGTCTGAGACAGAGAAAGTTAGAGAGGAGAAACAGGAGTCATCCTTCTCTGTGCCTCTTACCCACAATGTCCTTGGAAAGCACAGTGAAAAACATTCAGGCCCAATTTGATTTGATAAAAAAATTTCTGCCCATTGTGCACAGGGACAGTGACTCCATAAAGCAGACGGCAATGGAGAACATGACTCATGAGTTGTGAATGACAATTCTGAACTCTGGGCATCAAAACTTTTCAATGGCTTTTACCCACGAAAAACTGGCCTTCTATTACAATCTGTTATTCATACACTGAGAAATGCCATATTACAGCATAATGAGATCTGGTTATTACAGCCAGATACCATTTAGGAAAAATTCAGTTTTGCCTTATTTAACAAATGGAATATACACATATTGTCAAAAGTTGTTGATCATAAAATCATAGAATTCTTCAGGTTGGAAGGGCCCTCAAGAGGTCTCTATAAAAAGTCCTGCTAAAAAAGCAGGGTAAGATGTGATATCAGGCCAAGCTGCTCAGAGCTTATCCAAACAGGTTTTGAAACCTCCAAGGATACAGGGTAGACTTCGCACTGTACATTTTATAAGCAGCTTGTAGGGTCATAAGTAAATAGATGACCTGTGCAACTGGCTTAACAAACACTTTCAGAAAGGAGACTGAAGATACACTGGGACACATAGCTGAGGAGCCAAATTTAGTCCTTTGCAAGGCCTGCTTCCTTCTTAATAGCCAAGTACATTTTCCATCTCTGGGAGATTCTGCCTTGTCTGCTGTATGAACACTTATGGTTGTCTTGGTCTTCTGTGCAAATCAAGATGCCACTTGCTGTACATTGCCATGGACCACTCCCCAGTAAACAAAAAATTGTCTTAAAAAAAAATAATTGGCAGATTTGACTACAAACACCACTCGTCCTACAAAAGTTCATTTCTGCTTTTGCCAAAAATATCTTCCTAATACCCTAAAATGTTAATTTTGACCAAGTAAGAAAAGGAGCCTTACACAAGAGCCATCCAGAATGAAATTTTTCTCTTTATATCTTCCTTTAAGAGGGCACTGAACTGACTCAATCCACAAAATGTTCTGCTTTTTTCTCACACAAAAATAGTATCAACAGAACAAATGAATCAGTTAGGATTAATTTGTTCAAAGATCCATTATCATATCAATAAAGCTATTGGTCTCAAAACAAAGTGGACGGTATGAAAGCAAAAGCACAAGGGTTTTCATGTTGAATAAAACTTTGGAAAAAGTTTGTCTCTAAAACAAATGCTACCCATGTGAAAGTAATCATAGGTAACTATGTATGAACGATGAATCCTAGGTCTAGGGACATGGGTCTTATGAAGCAAAATATTCCTGGGCTCTTCCCAAAGCTGTTGTACAGAATTCTTTCTTTACACATGTCCAGTAAACCACAGACAGCTGTACACAACACAGTCACAACAATTTTAAGAGATTTCTGCAGGGGTTCTTCTGTTGTTTTTTGTTTGGTTTGTTGTTGGGTTTTTTTATTCCCTTTGCCTGTTCAATATATATTTTGTCTGCAGAAATTTATATGGGATATTTCTATCATCTGTCTCCTATTTCCTTTTTCTGCAAGAACTTTCACCCTCACACCTTCCCATTCTGTCTCTAGTAAGTAATTTCCAGACCCAGCCAAGCTCTATTCATTCCCAGTAAGCATAAGGATCAAGAGCACCGAAGAGAACATCCAAACATTTCAGACTGCTTTATCTCAGAACACTGAGATTTACCACTAAAAAATCTGAGCTCATTCATGTCTGGGAGCAGAGTTGTAGCTCTCAATGAACTGCATCTCCTCTGTCCAATTTTAATATTTTTTAAAAAACACCCAGGTCTCATTTTCTCTGCGCTATACATCTCTCCTCCCAATGCAGTTCAAAAGTGATTTGAAATCGTCTGATCAAAGATAAAAGATTTCTCTCCAATATTAAAAAGATTCCAGTAAATTGGGTAGATGTACAATTGGATACACAGTTCTCTGCCTTGAGCCACAAGATACAAGAAGCTAGAATAGCACAGGGAGAGAGTCATGCTGGCTGGGTACGTAACACAAAACCAGGTCATTTCTGTGTCAGATTGACCCAATCAGATGAACTAGAAGAAGACTTCCATGCCTTTGATAATTTCAAGAATTGCCCTATTTTGAGCTTTCATAAACTTCAGAGTTCCACGAGCTCCTCTGTCATACAATTATTTTAATTCTCTTTTTATCTAAGTCAGAGTTTAATCGCATTTTCTAAGTATGCAAGCATGAAGCTGTATCCCTACA
>NW_009954309.1:704481-731440 GCF_000747805.2 Chaetura pelagica
CCTACACGAGGTTTTAATGCTAACAGCATGCAACAGAAGGACAATCCCATCACTTTATTGATTGTCTCCACAGAAAGGCCAAAACCTAATTTAGCATGAATGGGACCATTTTTTATGTTTCAAGGCTATATCAGAATGAATGCTTATTTTGCTTCTGTACATTTGTTTGAATGTATAAAGTTAAATATCATACACATTAGATCTATTTCATAAGTCACTCAAAATCAGAAAATTATTTTATCACAGTATGGGAAATCATCTAGAAAGATAACATAACAGAATGCTAGTCCATCTTATAACATAAACGATATTAATTGAGATATCAGTTTAGTTAGTCCACTTAACCTGATGGTAAATCATATCATAGAGGATCCATAACTTAAGATAAAATAGCTCTTAATAAACAACTTCTCTTGGAATAAACTGAAAGGTATTTCTAAAATAACAGCATAAGAGCATCAGCCTAATGCTTATTTTACACTTGAATACTTTCTAATATCCACACAACCTCCATGTGCAAATTGGCGTAGTTCGTAAAACTAATTAAGAAGACAGGATAGAATATCAAGACATTATAAACATTTTAGGCAACTGATAAAGCTTTTTCATCTTTTCTTACTATGTTCAACTATTTTTCCACCCACAAAAACACTCTGAAGAAAGATTATGGAACAGGATGCATTTATAAACACAATTAAATAAAAATATGAACCCTAAAAGACAAGCACTTTTTCAGTTGATTTTAGAAAATAAGATTCAGAAGGAAATAATACAACAAGACACAACAGAGGAAAGATCACCCTGTTGCAGATCATTACACCGTGATTTTATGAGGTTCCTGCCAGAAATTAGTTGCATTAAATGGAATTCATTGGTAATGATGTAATCTAGGGATGAGAGATACGGGCAGTAAACAAGAAGTAATTTCTTTCACGTAGGGGCAGAGGGGCTTATGATACTTAACACCAACTCCCAGAAAGTGAAGATGAGCATGTTTTATCTCTGACACAGACATCCCATTCCTTCCTGCCCTGCCTCTACTACTGCCTAATCTGAAAGGGCAAAGGACGCAGTTTAACTGCAAAGATGGTCAGTTCAGATGATACTCTCTGAAGCAAAGGGCCTTGCCCTGCTACACACCAGTGCCTGCACCCTGCTCAGTTTGCAACCCAGAGTTGCCAATGGCAGGTGTTTGTACATATACAGATAGGTGCATGTGAGAGAGAGAGTTATATATGTATCTGTAGATACAGAGAGAAAGAGAGCAGTAGGGACTGAGAAGCCTACATGTTGAATAGAGCAGTGCATGAAGTGAGAAAGAGCATTACAAACCACATCCCACCCTCACTGCCACTTCCATCTTGGGAGAGGTTTCTCCTCTCCACCTTGTCCTAGAAGGGAGAGACAAAGCTCCACTACCCTTGAAAGAAGGACTAAATACATTTTATCATGTATAATCCAGACAGACTCTGGATCTGTCTTTTGTGCAAAAGTAAACAAGTGTGTTTTCTTTTCATATTTTATTTGGGAGAAATCATAGACATTCTAAAGTGCTTTCCTCTTTATACAAAATACATCTGAATGAAGAAATAATAAAAATAGCATTGAATTAATGCTACATTTTAAATTGTTATGGAAGGCTTGCATTGTTATGGATCATACTAAATTTACAAGACAACCCTACTGAATAGTGATGTTCTTAAATGCATACACTGAAGTGCAATACTCTTTTCACAAACTAAAAGCCAAATTCAGAACAGCTCATATTATTAGTAGAAGTATACAAATACCATAATTGTTATATATTTTAAATTTCCTAAATTGAATTACATTTTAATTACAATGCATGCCATTCAGGGATAAGGAATTCAACTACAAAGATTTAGGCTGTATTATTAAACTCTCCGGGATCTAAAAGTATATTAAATGCCATCCCTCTAGCAGCTACTTATGACTTATCCAAGTCTCGCAAAGCAGAAGAGATTACTTTTTCCCCAAATACCTTGGCAAGGTCACTTGTTGTGAGAATTGAAATGTAAATTACTTGCACTACAGAAGTATCCTCAAAAGTTTTCATTTTATGGAATCGCTCCCCCTTGCTCCATCTGTGCTATTTTTGGATTGTAAAGTCCAAAATGTTTGTTTTCATAAAAAGACACTTTAGGCCACACTTGAGACTATGATCTGGAAAATTAGTTTCCCTTAATGTGACCAATGTAGCCAAGTCCTCCCATTGTCAATCCTTCATCACCCTTGCCTTACAGAACTTTGCCTTTATCAAACAGTTAATCTCCCTTTGCTCCCCATGGCCTCTGCCACCCTCATCTCTAAAGGTCACTGCATTTTTGCCTGGTCACAAGGGCATTCTTGGTTTTGTGGTTTTGTGTCACCAACAAATTTGATCATTGTTGAAACTGCATCAAAGAAATACCCAACAAAGATGATGTGAAGCAGCTGCACATCATACATGAAGGCAATAATTGATAATTTCC
This sequence comes from Chaetura pelagica, assembly GCF_000747805.2. NCBI lineage: Eukaryota > Metazoa > Chordata > Aves > Apodiformes > Apodidae > Chaetura > Chaetura pelagica. The sequence continues at coordinate 706,974 of NW_009954309.1, forward strand.
TTCATGAAAAGAGCTTCTGTAAATGCAGCTATGCAGAACAGTCAAACACTCCCTGAGAACCAGTGCAAATTTCCCTAGTATAACAGATGCAGTACACCAGCATGGACTGTCATGCAATTTGTCCCCAAAATGGCATGTACTGTGAATAAGGTCTCTCCCAAAAGATGCACTACTATACCTAAGTCATGTCACTGATAAAGAAACTCAGTGTTTCATTAAGTGATAAATTACAATGGGACATTCTTTATGAAAATAAAATCACCTGCAAAAAGCCAATCAGATATCAAGGAATTATGGAATTGTCAGAGTTGAAAGGGACCCCCTAGAGATCACCCAGTCCAACCCCCATGCTGAACCAGGATCCCCTAGAGCCCATTCCACAGGACTGCATTCAGGAGACTCTTGAATATCTCCAGAGAAGGGGACTCTACAACCTCCCTGGGCAGCCTGTCCCAGGGCTTTGTCACCCTCACCATAAAGAAGTTTTTTCCTCATATTTAAATGGAACTTCCCGTGTTCCAGCTTGTGCCCATTGCCCCTTAACCTGTCACTGGGAACTACTGAAAAGAGTCTGGCTCCATCCTCCCTGAACCCACCCTTGAGATACTTGTAGGCATTAATAAGGTCGCTCCTCAGCCTTCTCTTCTCCAGGCTGAAGAGTCCCAGCTCTCCCAGCCTTTCCTCATAAGGGAGATGCTCCAACCTCCCAGTCATCTTGGTTGCCCTCTGCTGGACTCTCTGTAGTAGTTCCCTGTCTCTCTTGAACTGGGGAGCCCAGAACTGGATACAGTATTCCAGATGTGGCCTCACCAGGACAGAGTAAAGGGGCAGAATACGCATTTGTAATAAGGCCACCTTGTTTAAGCATCCTGTTCTTTGAAATGGATATTTAATTTCTGTCTTCAAAATCACAAGCTAAAGGAAAATACTTCTCCAGTAAAACTGGTATGTCCCAAGTCAACAAAGGATTCAAGTTGCTAAACTTCAGAGTTCTTTTTTCTAACTTGCTGAGAAATGCTCTTCCAGCTGTATTCACAAGTCAACGGACAATTAGATCACATCAGTATGTTCTCTATGGAGATGACATCAGGTATTTCAGAAATCTTATTTAATGTGTACAGCAAGCAAGGTCTGAATTCAAACAGGATGGTAACAGACTTTCACTGCACATATTGTCTTGCTCTTACTTAGAGCATTTATTTCAACAAACTATTTAAAAAGGAAATCTAGAAGAATGCCAGTAATCATTACTATGCTAAAATGGTACCAAAATATTGTGTAATCAGAATATCTGGTTGTGTAATCAAATGAAACTTATATACTGAATCAGTTCCTAGAATTGAATTTCTGTTGGTATGCTCTGACCCTAATCAATATCCAGAAGGTTTTACTGCTGTAAGTGGTAACTGTGCTGATAATGATTTTACACTGATATCAGACCTTTCCTTCAGAAAAATTCTCAGTATTTTACTGAACATGCACACATTTAATGGATGAAACAGTTCACACATCACTGATACCCAAGCATTTTTAAGAGGATGCAGGCAATGTAGTCCTGCTATGCAGCAATAGGCCTAAAAATGAAGACTGCTATACAAAATAGAGGTGGAAGACTTCAAAAGGAAGGGAAAAAAGATCTTATTTTGGATATGACACAAAGAAACACCAATATGTATTGGCACTGGAAACAAAACCGAAGGAAAGAAAAGGAATGCAAATTATCCATGTGCCCTTCCTATATTCCACCTGTTTTCTAGTCTATGTCAAAACAGGGATTTTTGTGGTCAAGTGTTTCCAAAAATAATGCAGACATCCATTTATTTAACTTGAAAACACAGATTTTTTTGTTAAATCCAATCAGAAGTAAATACCAAACATGGCTGTTTTATAGATCTTGAAAAGTAAGTCTTTATTCCTGAAAGCAGTATCTATTCCTGTGTCATTGCCCTAGATACTAAAACATGCTCAATTTGTCCACAACAGTTACATTTCATGGTTTTTATATGGCAAGACATAATACAATGTGCCCAACTACACAAAAAACAAGTCAAATGCTTGAGAGAAATGGGACCTCTCCAAAAGTAGGCATGAGAAAGTAAAAAGCAACAAAAGTATTTCTAAGGGTTTCTTTTGTTAAAAATGAATACAACTCCAGGAAGTTAAGTCAACAGACATTGAGAAGATCTGGTGCTTTGATAGAAAAGAATTTCAGAGTGCTAAAAATCTGATATAGACTATAGTACTTATTACAGAGTAATTAAAATGAAGCACACTATTGACAAGTTTTATTTAGCTTAATATGGAAGCAAACCTCCGTTGAAACAATGCAAAATATTTGAAAGCTCAATAATCTTGGCAAAAATATAACAATAATTGAAAGTCAATGGAGGAAGGCAGTGAAATTGCTAGATACCTCACAGAAAGGACACCTCTGCCCTTTACACTTGGAAGGTTCAGTTGTGATCAAGCCTGAATGTAACCAAAGACAATGGAAGTGCTGAAGACTGCACAGTGACATCCAGCAGACAGTGCACATTCTCTGGACAGTCTGTGAACTACAGCAGAAAACACAGCACCTCCTCCTCACAATTAATCCACTCAATCACCAGGTTTCATGAAGATGAATTCTTCTAGCTGTGGCACCTTTTCTTCCTCAAGAAGTTAAATCTGGAATCACATATAACCACTAGAGGATAATTCCTGCTGTCTATATACACTATAGAACATTTAGTGTATATTTTCATATACACTAAACACTAAATACATGTGCTAGAACAGTGCTGTACAAACTATGTACTGCACTGTTATAAACAGCTCTTAAGGAAAGATGATTCCTTTTTTTGATTAAATCCCCAAAGTAGCCCAATTGTGTTGCTCTCAACTCCTTTATTAAATAAGACCTTGGCATCATAAGGTGTGTCTAGATAGCCCAAATATACATTGAATAAAATAACTCAGGTTCTGGATAGCTGCATTAGCACTTTGTTCTACTCCAGCTAGTTAAACCCCCTGAAAAGATTCACTTTTCCCCACAGCCTGTGATTTGAATCTGACTTCTGATTATAATTTCAGTTACAGTTGAATAAATTACAAATAGGACACTATATGCCACTACATTTTTTTCAATGCATTTTTTTATAGAGAATTACTTTATTTAGACCCTAAACGGTAATTAACTTAGGAGTACACTTAGCAGTTGTAAAATTCATGCTGTTCTGCACTTGTAGAGGTACAAAGGGTTCCTTGTTTGCAGTACTATGCTGATTGATGCCTATGGTAGAGCTGTTGATTCTCTGCTTGAATTTTCTTAGATAACACATGGCCTTTTATATATTGGTGCACTGGGTCTTTATAAAGCATATATATTCCACAGATAAGCTGGGCAAAGAAAGCTTGTTGAACTTGTAATTTAAATCAAACATTGAAAAATTATCAAAGCTTTATAGAACATACTTTAAAATGATAAAGGCAAGATTTATAATAACAAAAATTACCAGTATCAAAGAGAAATATATTATAAATAGCATTTATATACTAGAAATCTGAGGTACTGACAAAGTGTATTTATGACAAATATACCCAAATTCACCATGCTATATAAAAAATAATTGTCTGATAAAAATCTGTAATTTTTGCAATAATGTGATCAATGGGGCTGCATTACAATACATTGATAGTAAACAAGTACCTCAACTGTCTGACCCTGAGACTTTCTAAGGTCTGTGCCCAGCCCTGCATATGCGATCTCTAACTTCCAGTGCTTCTATACAGAGAGGGAGAAGAAGGTGGAGTAGTGCTTGCTCTCTCTCCTTCTCCTTGTAATTAAAACTTTTTGTTAGCAGTGTACTTCAACTGAGTAAAGCATCTTGAAGAACTGAAGAAGCTGTAGGAGAGCTATCTTATTTTTCTTTGGGTGCATGATAGCATAAAGCCAGGCAGGAGTGACTGCCAAGCTGCAGTCTTTTCAGAGTGGTGGCATGGAAACTGCCAACATTATCAAATAAAAAAAGATGGGAATACTGCTCTCCCAGTACATCAGCTCTGGATCTAGCACTTGTATACTTTACAAATAGGAGCAGCTTGTTCTGCTTGGAAGCCTTCTGACTTTCATAAACTATATGGTTTTACAAACAGGACAAGATGTTGCTGAGGATCTGGCAACAGTGGGAAATACAGCTGCTATCTGATTGCTGAGCTACGAACTCCGTTTTCCACATAAATAATCCTCTCCATCTGTAGCATGAAGTTTAGGGGGAAAACATAAGGCCACCAATTCTGTTCTGCAAAATGCAGGCATCATCTTTATGAAAGGATTTCATACAAGTCTCTACTATTTATTGCTGATAGAGCAAAGCATGTCTCTAAAGCTTGCTTGCTCCCCTGAAGTGAATACCAATTTTCAGAGTCAGACGATCATCACAGCAGTTCTTAAAATACACACAAGATGCATGACGAGCATCACAAACAGGACATTAAAGTGCTCCACAGAAACCTATTTTGTCCGTAAAAGGGTCCTTAAGAACTTTCAGCAGTATGAGACAGAAGATCAGGGAGTAGTGACACACACATGGTCTGATCAGATGAATTTTATCAATGTAAGAGAGTGTATGGAACATCCTATGCACTGTAAACAATCACAGATCTTTAATTTCAAAAGCTGTCCACAGGAAATATCTCTTCTGCTTGGGAGAAGTTTTTCTGACTCTGCATGATGTAGTCTCCTTATCAGATTGCTCAAAGCAAAGAAGCAGTAGTCGTAATATGAGAATAATTATGAAGAACATGTCCTGCTCTGTGGAAGAGATCTCTAGGATTATCTGTCAGAGGCATCAGACTACTGCATGAAAGCCTACATAAAACCTCTGAGAGCTTTTAACCCATCTTTTTTATCACTAATGAAAAATAACACTTAGAATTAGACCAAAGGTATGACAAATATTTTTCAAAACTTTATGGAGCTTAGAAATATACTAGAGCAGGTAAACACAATCCTCTTCTCTTATATAACTTAGAAGGAAGGTAATAGCAGTATATGTGAATTAATCAGACAAAAAACACATCTGGAGTTCCAAAAGATGCCATTAATCAAAACACTTTGAGGTCAAGCAGATGAACTACATTTGCAATCTAGAATATACAGAAAAACATCATTGTTGGCAGGGGTTATGTTCTGCAGCTCGCCTGGGAAAGCTCCACTTCATCTTAACGAAAATTTTGCCCAAGGAGGAACTAAAAATCTGATCTAGTGAAACTGATTTTGATCCAATTCTGAAGGAAAACAACTGGAGATTCAATGGTAGCTGAGGGCCTACAGTACTCATAATAAGACCCTGATAATAGAATGTAAATGGGTATTCTGTGATGAAAAGCCAGAGAAACTAGTCTTCTGCAGTTAAATATAAAACCGTATTCCACAGTAAATGTTTGTCATAATTTAATGCTAGGAATATGGGTTCTCCAGATTAAAGCCAATTATTTCCAGATGAGAAAATATTACAAAATGTATCTTGCCCCAGTGTTTCCACCAAGCATGAAAAAAACAAAACCAAACCCACAAAAACCCAATAACTCAATTTCACAGGAGCTGATCTAACCTCCACATTTAAAAATAATCTGTAATTAAAAGTATACTGCTATAATTACTGCAGCATACTCTGCAAAGAACAACATGACCTGATGAAATAAACAGATTTAAACATGCAAATATCACTTCTCTTCTTTTGCCAAGTGTCCTTAAGAACTACTCTTTTGTCTGCAAAACAGCTGCTGCAATTTGACTGGTCTCTATATAACCACATTTCTCAGTAACATACCTCCAAGTTTCCCACTAGCAACCAACTGACAACTAGTGAAAATAACAACAAACAGAATAATGTTTATGCTTCATTACATGTTAATATTGATTATATTGGAATATAATGTAATACCAGAGTTTATGGAATTCTGTCATGTTAGAAAGCAAACTGGTCATGTCTTTCTCTCCAGCACTTAATAAAGGCAATACACATTCTCCTCCTGGAAAATGTTGTAAAACTCTCAAGTTTTGGTACTCAGTGGAGTAGCTTTTTGATATACATTAAAGGGAAGTGAAAACAGAGGATTTTCTGTTTGTCTTTTACACTACTTGAAGCTCTACACTTTAGAGTTTGACAAACTTTTTTATTTACATGCTAAATGTTGCTTTCTTTCCTTCTACTAGTCTGCCCCATTTAAGATGCGGGGGTTTTAAAATTATATTTCAATTGATTATTCAACATTTACTTTTCACCAATGAAAAGAAACTTCCAGAAATTCAGGTATTTAAAATGTAAATACAGCATAAAAGTTAATGCTGTATGACAGTCATCACAGGATACATCTCTAAACAACAAGACAGATTTTCCTCATGAAGCAAATGCAACTTGGTTCCTCCTTGTTTGTTTTATTTAATAAACAGTGCCATGATTGTCTATCTGAAGTACAATTCACTTTATCAAGTTTAATAAAATAAATGGGCTGTGAAAGCCAGATGTGAGATGGGACTTCTGCACGTTTCCTACCAGTAACACCCTTGAACTCATTCCACTGTGATGCAACAGGTACAGACAGAAGAGATAGTGCAAGGAAATAAACTAGTGTAGCTTGCAACACAACAGCAACAAATACTGCTGTGAGGATATCTGGCCTTATACTGCAGGTGTCTCTAAAAACATGCTGACTTAATACCCTATGGTTTAAGGAACACCTCACTGTAGTACAAACAGGAAGGTTAGGCTCTTCACAACTTGCAAACTGTTGTTCAGCTGCATAATCTGATACATACAGACCCATCTCCCTTCTGTACAGTCCTTTCTAAACAGCACTACGGCACAAACTGATGGCCTTTCTGATACCACCAAGGTTTTGAAAACTGCTAACAGGAAGAAAAAGGCAGTCTCACAGAATGACCAGAGCGCAGTCAGGAAATTAGGATAACTGCATTTTTTCCAATGGAAAAGAGCTATTTTGGGGGAAAGGTCTGGAAGTTTACAAAAATGAGCCTCCTAACCTTCCTGTAAGTAGACCTGCTGTTGAATGATTTATTGCAAGAAACTTTCCAGTCAGACAGACCCAGAATTAAAGATGTGTTTGTACCTTAACTCTTCCGTCAATATATGTATTAGTCAGATTTTAAGTACACCAGCAAAAGTGATCTTAGGCATGGGTGCAACAGTGATTCATATCACACACTGGAAAAGAAGTGTCTGCATGTAATTTCAACCCGGTGTCAGAAAGGAATTTCACAAAAGCGAAAAAGCTAAAGTCATAAGTTTCCTGACCTCAAGTGCTTGTGTCTGCCAAATATACATTAGCTCAGCTTTTACATTTAATTTGAAAAAAAGCTAGAGTTCTGCCAGCACCTATTCACTCAAATCTTAAAACAACTAAGGAAGAAACAGCCAAAAGAAATGAACTTGGCCACATCTTCTACAACCCATGCAGCTTCTCATGCTCACATTACATGCAAAAAGAAACAGTCTAAGTTAACATTTGGGTATTAAAATGTGAAACAGATAAATTCTTTATTTGCTAATTAAAAGTAACATGACCTTCTACGACAAATACACTGGCTGCATTTCTTTTAATGCCAGAACACTCCCCACCTTTCAGGTGAACTCAATCATTTAAAGCAAACCTGGGGTACTCCAAATTGCACACAAGATGTGAACAGCAGGAGTCCCCCAGTGGTAAAAATACCTCAAAGAAACCTTCTCTTCCCAAATACCTACTATATAGTACTTCAGGCAGTCAGCCAAAACCTTGTCTCTAAATAACTGGAGTGATTTAGAGATGTATTTTAATACTTTAGCCACTCTTCAAAAACAAACAGTTCAAAATGCTACATTTACTGCACACTAACAATACACATGTGAATAGTTAACACCTTTAAAAAGCCTTTCTAGCTTTCCTATTATGGTGTCTAATAAATCATTCCTAATATGCACAGCAATTTACAGAATTTCATTAAAATTTCATTCTAGCTTTTCTGTTACGGTATCATGTCACACAACAAAAGTCATTAACCAGAATTAGACCACTCCACTCAGCTACAACCTGGGGAAGAGATGATTTGGAAGTATTACTCTGAAATACCAATGTCTTCTGAGCTGAAAAGTATTTCAGATATTGTAAATACTTTTAAAATTCTGAAAACCAGGGGAAGGATAAGCAATAAACGCTAATTCTCTATGACATGGCCCTTGAGACTCTGATCTTGTTCAACATGTAGTATTCATGCTCAGGAAGGTGAGGATTTGTCACCCTAATCTATAAGCAACACTCTTTGCCATAGATGAAGTACAAGCTGCTCTGTAGATAGAGGAGCTATCTCTTACAAGCACTTTGCATGTCTCCCATTCTGATTGCTGTAGTGGGAAGTAGCTCTTCTCAGCACAGTCCAGATCCAGAATAATTTACTATATTTCTCATTCTGGCTAAAGACAGAAACTAGTCACTGTAAGTATTCCACAGACTTGAATATTGACTCTTACAGAGCAATGCTGCATCCTTCAATTAGCACATCCTACTTCTCGAGAGAGCTAACTATTGGCTCTTCAGGTTTTTTTTCTTTGTAAAATAATAATTCATTCTGTAACTTGTAAATTACATTTGTCGTTACAGTCTAGACCACATATTGCATACTCCACAGAATGCAGAAAATCTGTGATTTTTTCTGAAGATCCAACTGAGAACAATTTTAGAGAAACCCCTGCCATTATTAAATCAATTTATTTTGCTTCTTGTTAGTGCCCTAAGTATATTCACTGATTGAGTATGGTTTAGGCATGATTTTAGTTTTATTACATCTGTCTGTGTAGGATTAAATACATACTTAAATCACCAAATTAACTTAAAATAATAATAAAAAAAAATATACAGTTGCGATGATACAAATACAATATGGGAAGGAAAAACAGAATAGTGTTTCTTGGCTTCTTAGCTTGACAAAATATTGATATTTGAAAGATTTTTATGGTGATATTGTCCTCTTTAAAGCAGATCTGAAAGTTTGCAACATTTAAATCCTTGACTGAATGCAACAGGAAGGAGATAACATTTAATAATCTGAGGAATTGATAAACTTGCTTGCAATTAGCATAAATGAAAGCTGGCACCAGACTGTGTAATCATTGCACAGCAATGCAGTACCTAAGCCCTAAAAGTTGACCGCTTCACAAGTGCAACCATACTCTGTTGTGTTAAGTGTGTAATTTGGAGTAGATAATTCAGAACACTGCAGAGTGGCTGCTAAAAGTCATCCGTTTTCAGAAGTATCCTTGTAGAGTCAGAGATGCCCAGATACCAACACATTTGGTAATGAAAAAATAAATAAAGCTCAACCACCATAATGATTCACCAGTTACGGTTGTAGTTATGCCATTAACAAGGTCTTTGATATATTGACAACCTCACCTTTTAGTTGCTAGTTCAAATACAATCCAAGAGGGTAATGATGGGAAGTGTTTATACAGCTCCATGGTGAATGGCATGGAACAAGGTGGGGGAAAAGGGCTATGGTAGGGGATAGATCCCTGAGCTACAGAAATCATCATTATCATTCGCACTTTTGTGGGCAGCTTCCACAAGGAGGGAAACGACTGAGTGGGGAATGAAAAAAGGTACTACCTTCTTATTTTTGAGACTACTGGTGTCCTGTTTTGCAGCAGGTTTCTTTGCTCAGCACTCCCAGACTGGACATGTTGTAGCACTAACAACTTAATACCATTTTGTGGATAGCTAAGGCATTTGATACCATTTTTCTTCAAATAGGCTAATTCTAAATTTATTCTCATTTTTAGTTTTTAATCTTCCCACAGCTCTTAGAGAAAGGTCAAGGACATTAAGATATTTTTAGCTCCACAGAAGAAATGTATTAAAAAGCTAAAGGAAGCTCCAAGTCAGATTCAATAATTCTCTGTTTAGTAAATTAAAAAAAAACATTGCATGCCTCTCTCCCTAAACTTTAGCACAGTTAGAGTCAATACATTCACTTTCTACCCAACCCAGAAAAAAGATGTCCAGATATTTTTACACTGTGCAAAAATTCAAAAAACAAACAAACAAGAAACGACCAGACCTTGTGTTCAAACAATTCTCCCACCAGTTTATAGACAAGATTAAGGAGACTAACACACAACATTTCTTTTACAAGTCTCCTTCAATTTTCAGTTGTGAAGGTGGGACATTTGGCAAGGGGAAGAGACAGCTCATGCATCAGCAGCCTTGGGGAATGTTTGCTTCAAAACACACACAGTTTGACCTCTCAAAGGATCAAAGCTGTTTACTTCACCAGGTCATAAGTGTTATCAACCACTGCAAGCTTGTGTCTCCATTTTAGTATTTAGGAGACTAAAATTAAGTAATTAGATTATGAGAGAAAGAACTGAAAAAAATTCTCAGTCTACATGGGGCTATTATGAAGCTGTAATTTTCATGACTTTTCATATAAGAATACTACAGGCAGTTCTTACTTATGCAATCCTTTAAAGAAATCTGACAAGCAAATTTATCAATTTCTAATAGAATTTGAAACAGCAGAGACACCTTGCTGTCTTCAATCATGTCTTATTTCATGACTGTGTACGTGGGGAAAAGACTTGTTTGTCTGGGTCCTAATGGATAACATGATGTAGATTGCTGTGGCAATATGAAATAAACAACAATAAAAATGATAATTTACTTTGCTGTCAGATGCTGTTCCTGTAGGTGGGAAGGAAAGTAGGGAGAGCTGCAGGGACAGGGTTTTGATGTGGTATTGTATGTAAATATTCTGTAGTTCAGACCTAATTACACTTAACTTGCACAATAAAATTACCTTCATAGTTATTAGTATCCCAGACTTGTGTTATTATATAATTCTAACCTATTTTTTAAACAGACATTTTAACCTGCTGCTTAAGTGTTCATTAATGCAAAGCCACTGCTTTGCAGTGCACATTCCACGCTTTTTGCAAGCAGCAAGCCTGGAGAAGTTCAAGTATTTGGACAAGAATTCTTTGAAACTTCTACCAAATGATAGTATGGCCTTTCTTGATTTTGTTTATGGCCTAATCACAACAAAAACCAGTAAAACGTAATCCTTAATCTCAAAAATACTCCACAATAAGAAGATGACTTTTTAAACTGTGGTGCCATTTGTAAGTACAATGTGTTATCTTCCAAACAGTCAAATGCAATATATGTGCTCATAAACAACGGCTTTTGGATGGGTCCTTTTTCTCATGTCACTTCTAAATCTGAATAATCTTCATGCCAACCAACCTAAATGCATGAAGTATTTCCCATTTAGAGAATCCCGAGGTACTCAATTATCTAATACAACTGTCAGCCAACGACTGAACTTAATTGTTTGTACGTTTCAAATGCCCTGCGTGCTTATTTATATCACTTGCACAACACGCTAGACTTTTTATGAGACTAGAATAAGATATGTCACAGTCTAATACTTAGCAACATGACAGGAACCACACTTGCTTTTTCAGTCCTAATTTTTCAAGGAAACGTAGGTAAATTGAGCATTAGTCTCCTCTGTCTTCTCCACAACCTTGCAGCTCCCAGTGTTTTTTTAACCCACAGAATGTAACTGAACAAATTTGAAAGAGGAATTAAGTTCTTACAAATTTTAGGAAAAACTGCCATTTTCAGACCCATGAAGACCTGCCTGGTGAGGACAAAGCAAGCATGTCTCTAGCTCTGAGCCATTCCAAGAGAGAGCAAGTGCCTCATCACCCATTCAGTCCTTCAGTACTTATCTAACACCAAGCCACTTGCAGCATGGGCAGCCCCTCAGAGACCAATGACAAAATTAAGGACTAGTGAAAAGGGAGGACATGTGGAAAGGACACTGCACAGTGAGAGAAGAAAGGAGCTCTGTCTGTGCTGAGAACAGGAGAGATGGAGGACTCCGGTAGGAAACCAGGCTTTATTAGTTCCCTTACTCAGAAACTATTTATTTTATTAGACCACATCTCAAACTCTTTACAGGAAGGGTGAGAGAACAATTTGTAGAATTGGAAAAAGCAGATTTTAAGGGAAGCTTTTAAGGAATAGAGAATGTGTTGCCTTACAAGAGGTACCAGGCAAGGGAGGCCAGGGAGGCACTGGGGGAACAGAGAAGTGGAGGGCAGAACACAAAGGAAAGAAATCAGAGAGGAGAGCAAAGACAAGCCTGTCGTAAAAAGGAAAGGGAAGAACTGTAGTCAGATTTCTGAGAAACGAGTAGATGAGATGGAAATCTGAGCCATTCCATGCTGCAGTGACAGAAAAACAAACCACTTAAGTCCTACAGCCAGAGGGGATTTGTTGGAGGAGTTATGGTTCAGAAGGAGCAAAGTCAACAAAGCAGGCACAGTGGTGTATGGAGAAAGTGCATCAAGGCATGGACGAGCTGGGCTGATTAGCTCAAGGAAGCAACAGCAGTTGGCCCTAGCCTATCCGGGTTAAACGTAAGAAACAGCAGTGGGCTGGAGGGTGTGGGACTGGGGACCAGGGGGTATCAGATACTATCTCCTGTGGAGGAGGAACAGGGAGACAGTGATTTCTGGTTTTGCTGAACTGAGCTTTAGTAGTGAATTTAGGGTGCAGAATTTGAAAGGAGGAAAATGGAAGCTTTTAACACTTCTGAACCTCATCAGCTGCATGACAAAGCTTTAATGGGAAGATGCATTTTATGGACACCAGACAATGATAAAATCATATAACTGGTGAATGCTGAAATTCATCTTTATTTATAGGTTCCCACTCAAACTGTTTGATATCTTCAACTTCTCTTTAAAACCCATCATTTCTGCAAATTTCTATGCAGAAAGAGCTCTCTCTATGCCATTACACTTTGTGTCATGCATTTCCCATGTTGAATTTCAGGCTGAGTGTAGATTGCACAGGACAACAGCCTGACATTTATAAAAATTATCAAAGCATCATACTAACTAAAGAACTATTCCAAAAATAACTCGTGTTAATGCATGACCTATACTGACAGCATTGTTGCTACATTAGTTTCATCCACAGAAAAAGCAGGAATATAAAAATAACACCAAAAAAGTAATATAAAATAAATTACAGAATTAGTTTTCATAAATAAAAGGTCACATTTCTTTTAGAATCATAGAATCATTAGGGTTAGAAGAGACCTTAAAGATCATCCAGTTCCAACTCCCCTGCCATAAGCAGGGCACCCTAACACTAGATCAGGTTGCACAAAACCTCATCCAATCTGGCCTTAAAAACCTCCAGGGATGGGGCATCAACAACCTCCCTGGGCAACCCATCCCAGTTCCTCACCACCCTTATAATGAGAATTTTTTTCTAATATCTAACCTCAATCTCCCCTCTCTCAGTTTAAAACCATTACCCCTTGTCCTATCACTATCTTCTCTGATGAAAAGCTCCTCCCCAGCTTTCCTGTAGCCCCTTTCAAGTACTGGAAGGTGCCATAAGGTCTCCCCAGAGCCTTCTCTTCTCCAGGCTGAACAGCCCCAACTCTCTCAGCCTGTCTTTACAGCAGAGCTGCTCCAGCCCTTGGATCATCTTGGTGGCCCTTCTGTGGACCCTATCCAACAGCTCCATGTCTTTCCTGTGCTGAGGGCACCAGAACTGTGCACAGCACTCCAGGTGGGGTCTCACCAGAGCAGAGGGGCAGAATCACCTCCCTGGCCCTGCTGGCCACACTTCTTTTGATGCAGCCCAGGATGCAGTTGCTCTCTGGGCTCAGCACACACTGGTGGCTCATGTTGAGCTTCTCATCAACTACCACCCCCAAGTCCTACTCCTCAGGACTGCTCTCCATCCACTCTTCCCCAGCATGTATTTGTGCCTGGGGTTGTGCCAACCCAGGTGCAGGACCCTGCACTTGGCCTGGTTGAACTTCATGAGGTTGGCACTGGCCCAGCTCTCCAGCCTGTCAAGGGCCCTTTGGATGGCCTCCCTTCCCTCTTGGGTGTCAACCACACCACACAGCTTGGTATCATCAGCAAACTTGCCGAAGATACACTCAATCCCACTGTCCCTGTCTCCAACAAAGATGTTAAACAGCACTGGTCCCAGTACTGACCCCTGAGGGACACCACTCGTCACCTGGCTTTTAAATAGGTTCTTTCCCAGGTTAAAATAATACAATGTATACCTTAAAATAAGAGATGCTGGATACTTACTCAAAATAAGTTATGCCTTACAATCCAGAAATTCCTATTTCTTCTCATCAAAGACATTTTACTTCTAGCATTTTTAACATACTGTCAGCTCCTGACAGAAACCACTGGCTCTTCCAAAACTGTCAAAGTTATCCCTGAGAGTCACATACAAATAGGGTTATAAAAATAAAGTTTTAAAATATTTTAGTATGTAAAGTGCCAGAGTGCAAATTGCCTGCCACAAGCTGCACCTTGCTGTGCCATCAAGAGACAGAAAGCTGCAGGATGCTGCTCTTTTGGGCACTGCTCTCTGCATTTCACCAGGGGACACAACTTACGGACAGGCACTTCAAGAGCCCTCTGAGGAAGGCTGCCCACTTGGCATAGGCTTCTCTCCTGCACCATTCCTTGCATCACCTTTATCACCAACATATTCTCTACAGCATGCTCACCACCACATCAGAGCTACGTCATACAGACCACAGGTGTTTCCTCACTTGCACTACGTCCTGCCTTCAACAGCCCCACTAGCAAGCTGGTTGTGTCCAACCCCAGCAACACAGCAGAATCTGGAGATACCAGAAAAAACTGGGAATTTCCTGGCAAGTTCAGGTTTCTAAGGTCCCCTGGCTGTCGACGCCTGTTCCTATTCACCAGGTCCAGGAGATGGTGGTACCACTCCCCATAGGTAACCAGATTCTGCTTCCCTCTTCAGCAACTAGGAAGCACCCAGACTCTCCACGTAATCCCACCCATACCACAAGCAGCATCTGTGTGCTTTTGCTCTCACTTCAAAAGAATTACAGTGGCACTTGAGCAAACCATACAGCTAGCCTGTAACAGGGAACAGAACAATATACAATTTGCTGCTCAACAGCACATACATGTTTGCTCATTTGATATCTGGCACACCACACTGGGGTTGAGATTTTCCTGTGAAGAGACAGATGAAAGGGATGGTAACTCTGCTCTCCAAAGATGCTACTCTGGACAAAGCAAACATGCTGTTCATGGTACACATTATATGTTGAAAGCAAAATGCCTGGCCATGTTTACTCAACTAGCCATGTCCCAACACTTTCCTTTGAGGCTTCAGGAGAATACTGCTCTGCTTTGTCTTTCCTTCAAGACTCTTAAATGTTCTCTCTTACTACTGCCAGCATTTAAGGAGACACTGAATATTCATGCATACATACTGTGTTTTATCACCAGATGCTTCCTCCTTCCATGGAATGGATTTCATCTTGTTTTTCATATGGAAACAGGTTGACAAAGCTAGTCTAGACTAAAATGACAAGCAGAAACTACATCTACTCAGAGCTGTGCATGTTAAATACTTGAGGAACAAAGACTTTTTCTTCTCTCCTACAGATATTCAAAGAAATTAGCAAAAATGTTCCAATAATCTCACCACGGAAAGATGTCCTAAACTGAGGATATTTAAATATTCCTATTTTGGGTTTCAAAATGCGTAAGCACTGCCTTTATAAGCTAGTCAATCAGTTACTTCAGCAAGGTACTTAATTCTCCTCTCATAATCAGATCTAGCTTCAAGAAATGTAGAAAACAGGAAATTCAAAGAGCTCCTGCAAGCCAACAGTCACCACAGTGATTTTCTTTTGTGTGAAGTCCAATCTGATTACAAACACACAGAAGTGGAAATCAGCAACTAGTATCTATGGACTCTTGATAACTCATTATCTGACTGGAAGCCAGCCTAGTGGTGTCTGCAAAGAAAATCTGCAGGCAGAAATGCCAAACGACATTAACATTGTACATGTTCTTATTAGGTTTATTTCTGTCAAACTATTTTCATGTATTCAAATGCAGTTAAAATAGATGCGTTGTTTGGGTGTTTTCTTGCAACAGGCAAAAGGGCCATAAATTCTCAATGGGGAAAGTAGAGTTAGTCTTGATTTATAAATGCAAAACCATTATTATATATTGGTCCAAGGAGTATTACTTTCATCTATTACCTAGCAAAGGATAATATAGTTGTGCATGTGACAATCTTCTGTAGTCTAAATTAACAATATGTTTTTACTCTCTGTTATTAAAAGGCTCAACCTCTCATCAGAAAACCAGATCTAAGCCAAAAAAATTACACCATGAAACAGAACACATCCCAATCAAACAAAAATATGTTGATGTGTTATGTTTACTTCAGTGGGAATAGAATCAGATTGCAAGGCTCCTATTAACTTATTAAGAGCTGGTTTATTGTTTATGAATCGGGTGAATCTGCAAGGTAACTAACATGAAGTATCTAATTTTTTAATAAACTGCAATGATATGGGAGTTAAGAGCTAAGAAGAGAATTGTAAACAGTCAAGAGAAATCAACATTTTTCATATTTTGTAAATTAAATTTCCTTTGTAAACATGTGGCTTCAAATGTTATTACAGAAATGTCAGAAAAATACATAGTGTTAAATCAGAAAAACATGTAGCATGTGAAATATACAGATTCAGGAATAGAACCAGGATAGAGGCCGCAGGCAGGAGGAATTGGGGATGTCATACAGTATTAATTAATGGGAGAAGCCACTAATTCACATGCCACAAACCCCAAAAAGGAAAAGTAGTGAATCTAGAGGTTAGGACAGAGACTTATCTTTTTGATAAACAATTTTTAAAATACTACAGAGGGAATCTACAAAAGAAAAGTAATTTATGAGGTAGGAAAAACAATACATTATAATGTAAGTGTCAGGGACCTGCTACCCATAGCACAGCTCTTACATTAGTTTAAGAACTGCAAAAACACATTCCAGTCTTGATTGAAAGAATTTTGCAGTTATGAAAGCTCAAGCAAATTTAATTACTTATCACACAGTGTTTTCTAGTTCTACAGCCCCTCTTCACAGAAGTAGCAGAAAGAGAAGGTATGAGGAATCTTAAAGGACTGTAAGCACACAGAGAAGGAAGTTGTGTTTCTTTGGATCCTGAGAATTCCTATTGGAAAACCTCAGCCTTCCACCCCCACCTTTATTGATTATTAATTTTTCCAAAGGAAGCTCTTGCAGTCCATTTTTTGAGATGTCTCTACCCCCATCCCTGGGAAGGATAAAATAACAGGGAGAGGCCACATAGTATTGCCATTAATGCTCAGAGCAGGTTTTGCTCTGGAAAGAGAGAAGTTTCCCTTTATAAAAGTCTGTCAAATCTTGACAGAAGCATTTTGCATTTTGGGCTTCACTCTCTTCACTATCATTGACTTTCTGATCTGTGAATGCCAAAGGTAATATAAGCTTCTAGATACCTTCTGCAACAGAAGATCTCCAGAGTTTTTATAGACAGCCTCTCATGAGAACAGCAGAATCAGGAAACACTCCTTTTCACATAATCATATTGAGCCAGTTTCTTTCTCTCATTTGTTAATGACACAAATGTCACTTTGCAAAAGCAGTTTACTACACTAAAAAGAAATGTCAGCGAAATAATTTCTACCTGTCTTGCATTTTAGTAACTAGAAAAAAGACAGAACTAGCTGCCTGTAACAGACCAATTCTCCACAGATTACCAGCAGAACCTATGTTTTAAGAAATGTTCTGACTTACATAGCCTGTTCTTTAAAATTCTTTCTGAACACAATGGATGTAAAAGAAGAAAAGATACACAAAGCTGCACAATAGGATAATAAGCCTGTGATTATCCAGGCAACTTCAAAGTGAGCATTATGTCATTCTAAACACACTGATATAACTAGTAAACTATTTTTAATATTAAGCATTCTATTTACACCACTTCACAGATATGGCTTAAGGCATTTCATTCAGCTCTAGAAGTTTTCCATTTTGTGTTGAAACGAATGAGACATTTCAGAAACATTTATTTGTAAGTATTTCTACAGAAACTACACCCAAAGCTTCCTACAGAAGGTATGTGAGGCTACAGTTTTTTAAGCAAGGTATTTTCTTACAACATGCTATGGAGATGACCACTATTGTCTATGTTGGTATCTTACTATCTTGCATTTGCAAAGCTCAGTGTCAAATACAATACAAATTCAAACAGCAAACTGCTCCCAAGGTAGTAAAAAGCTGTAGATAGCTTTAACAAGTGACTAATTCATGCATCTATCCCTGATTGGATTTCAGAGGTGAGCTTCACACTAAATTAACATGTTTTGCATTTACTGTAGTTGTGGCAGAAGTCAATGGCCTTAAAATGATTCCACTTCTCAGTTGTTAAGATTTAAGCAAAAATGTCTGTTTAAGCAAAATCTTTACATCATAATAACTAACCCAAATCTGTTACTCTCTAAACCACACAGGAGTCTTCAGTGATTTGAAACACTGCCTACCAGCAAGGAATTCACACCCTTAAGGCAGAAGCATCACACCAGACACAGTAGTTCTAAAGAAAAGTCAGACCTAGACATGCCCAAACCAAAACCCAAGACAGCCCTGCCCTTCATCTGGGAAGGATCACAGTCCTGGACTTGGCCAGATAAGGTGCCAAGAGGACTAAGTTTATAGAGAAGCTAAATTATAAACTTGAAGTGTAGACGGAAAGGAAGGAAGATCAGACCCTACATCATCACACATAAATAAAATGCCACTTCAAAATAGAAAACAAAGCTACACTTTAGAAACACAACTGCATTACTTTTTTATTAACATAACGGGGAATGGAGAGAAACTACAAATGTAGTAACAGGTTTAGCAATGTATTCCCAATTTCTGTTTTAAATCAACATACTGATGCTCGAACAATTAATGACAAAGTGGCATCCTGTTTCCATAGAGGATGCAATTTTGTGCATCCTTCAGTATAGAATAAGTTCAGCTTGTAAAAACTGTCCTTCATCTTTTAGACTTAAGATACGTTACAAAAGACTTGTGTAAGACACAAAATATGGCATCTTAGCCAATGTTTTTCATACTTTACGTACCATAAAAGACAAGTGGTGTGATTTTCTATACAGTCTCAAAAGATGACAAAAACATTACATTTGGTATATATCAAGTCATACAGTACCACAGAATGGCCTTTGTGAGATGAAAGGGTTAACTGCTGCTTTTAACTGCATCCAAGTAACTTTAATGAGAGTGAATACTGAAGCAACTTCTATAAACACAATGACAGTATTAGGAGAACAGCAGTTCTGAAACCCCTGCCAGCACTCTTATTGGGGGGGGAGAGGAGAGGCTTGTTTTGTTTTAATCAAGACATAAAATCTTACCAAGTTCTGCTGTTTGGGGTATTTGCAGAGCCCTGCAAAAAAATCTGTAAGACTAGGCAGCTTTACAGAATGTATCATGCAGTAGTAACCATGACGATAAGCAAAATGGTTTTGCTAATCTTTTCTTTAAGATGAGAATACTTCCAAATACTGGTGGTTTTCCACTGTATTACAACCGTTTGTTTGTTGCTGCCTGAGAATCTAGGCCTCCAATTCTTATAAAGCTGAAACTTCTGAAAAAGTGAACAGTAACTTGAAGTGCACTGTAACACAGAATGAGTCCTAACCAGTCCACCAGCATCCTAAGTGGCTATGGTAGGATGGATGTCACTTGTTGCCAGCTATGTCTTATTTCACTGTTGCACAGAATAGGTAGAAAAAAATATATTACATTTTTAAGATAATTATTTTGTAAGCCCATGGACAATCTAAAAAAACCAACAGAAAGTCACAGGGGTACAGAAATACCCAGTACACAGGGTATTTCTATGGAGATCACAAAACTGCTGAGGTAGGTTAGAATTTGGTCCTCAGCAGGATGATCACAAACTTTAAGAAAGCATCTTGGAACTCCTCTGCATTGATTTGGTCTTGATTTTGTATTAAGTTGAGGACTTTAAGCAATAAAAAAACCCAGAAATTCATCTTTGTTCTCTATCCTTTCTCCAGCAGACTCACTCACCAAACTGGGATAATGCTTTCAAAAGATGTATGTAATTTGGATGTGAAGCCACATATTGAAAAGTGACTAAAGGGCTGATTTTCAAAGGCACTAAGATACCTGAAGATGCATTAAGCACTTAGAATTTTTAACACTGCCTGGGCATCTAACACCTATTTAAATCACTTAGTCCTTTTAGAAAAATCTCAATGGACAGTTATCTACATTTTATGTGTCTATATGCCTTTGAAAATCTGTACCATTAAATACTTAACAACCTAAGTCCCTCTGGCTTTTAATGAGACTTAGGGTCCTAAAAAGTGTAAGTACTTCTGAAAATTGGTCAAGTCACTCTCTCTGATCTTTTTCTTCTTTTAAAGAGCCATCTACTAATGTTTATCCATAGCATGTCAGTTAACTACAGCTTTAACACTATCAGATTTATACATTATACTGCTCACATTCCATTTTTTTTAATAACTAAGCAAATAAAGGTCCTGAGTACACAGTGCATCCTCATATGACTTTCTGAAACTCCAAAAAAGAAAATTAATTCCAACCAGTAAACCCCATGCATTCCCAGGAATCATTCTTTCAATAAATATGACCCAAAATGAGAATATATGCTGATAAAAACCAGCATAAATTAATTACCAAGGAACATTCAAATTACTACAAACAAGTTCTGAAAGACAGCCACACAGCAAAAAAAATGTTCAAAGAAAATCTAGAAAGATAAGTTGTGAATAGTCTCTTTAAACAGGCAACAGCTCCAGAAAAGAGAAGCCTTAATTCTGAAATTTCTTTTTTAAACAAAAACGAATGAAACTATAAAGCATTCCCTTATGCAAACATTTGAAAGATCTATCTTCTGATCTGTAATGTCAATGGGAGGTAAATTGCACTGACCACATTCCCAAAAAGGAACTGATTTGTAAATTAGGAACGTAGGGAATCAGATTGCCACCTACAGGAAAATTTAACATTTATTGTCAAGAAAGACACAGAAAGAATACAAACTGCCATCCTGCCAAGCAGTCTTTCAGTTTTAGTCATTATTTAAAAAACAATTAGTATTTTATTTTGTACAACTGTATCATGAACTTCCTAAATCCAGAAAGCCATTAACCCTTCTTGTTATTTAAGACAAAATTGCTTGGAAGTTCTGTAATTCAACTACAAAGCAGCAGATTGTCATCACATTTCAGTTAAAGAATTTTAAGTCTGCTTACCTGACATAATTGGTGCTAGACTGAATATGTCTGATAGTTTGCTGTTAATTGGCTCATAAGGGGTATCTCCAAGTAAGTCATTTCCTAAAGACAAAAAAAATTTGGATTTTTTTCTTATACAAGAATTCAGGATAAGATTTTGTTGTTTATTTTTACTCTGAAATGAAGCTACTCTGTAACAGCAAAAGGTACCCCCCTTTAATCTGTTTATGCAGCTGTAGCTCCTCAAAGTATTATCTACATAAACATGTAGAAAAAGAAAGTTTTTCCTCCCTGTCACTAATTCTTTTTTCTCCTTCCTCTGTGAATAAAGTCATAATTTGCAAACACAGCCTGTGACATCACAAGGACTGTCCCATCTCAGGTCAGCAGGAGAGAAGCTGTAGCAGGGATGTTCCTCTTCGTTCACCTTAACATTCACCCTCTTTTTTAAAGGAGTAGCCCAGGTAAGAGACAAAAACTAGAATATTTGGAATAAAACACTCCTAACAAGATGTTGTTGGAAGGGAAACTTTTTATGATGCAGAAAATGTCCACAAGTAGTGCAACTTATTCTGAAAATTAGAACAAAAATTATTGACTCATGAAAAAGTTCCAGTAGATGCCTGGATAAATGAACAGAAAGGGGTGACCTCCCCTTTTGCAGCTACAGAAAATGGTCAAACGGGGACCCACACTGAAGTGAAAGATTGCATCTTCAACTCCACAGCGAGAGCAAAGCAGGGCTAAAAATTATGCATCTCATAAGAACCTGGCTGTTCTCAGTGGACTATGGGAAATTTGCCAGTGACATGAAGAACAGAAGTCCTGAGTCAATTACTGTCACATCTCTCCTAACTGGGACTTCTACACACTATAGGAAGCATAAACTTATTATTTTTCTGCTTCAGCACACCCAGAGAATATTGCTAGGAAATACAGGAAAAGGAAGAATAAACTTTTCCTGAAAACAGTACTCCTCTTCATATTACATTTAACTTTCAGCAAAGAGCTAAGAAGCTAGTTCCAGTGTCCTGTGATATTGTTAGGTGAGTCCTAATTAAGGAATTTAAATATTAGTAGGAAAATGTCTCCAAATGACTGTTTTTGTAGCTTTTGCACTTGCTAGTGCCCTTATCTTTTGACTTGGATTTAGAAAGGTCAGCTGGGTCCCCTGGAGGAAACCCTCATTGTGGATTTCCCAACAACAGGAGACGGAGCAGCAGCTGTTCTTGAGTCAGATGAAAGGTCCTCAGTTTGCAGCTGAAGAGCACAATGTGAATTACGGGGTCAGACCCTCTGTTTAGCCTCGGTTGGCAGTAGCTAGCTGCGGAAGTGGGGGGCTGCAAAACTCACACACTGCATTAGGGGAGTGTAACGTTTCTCTGGTTTGCAACATACCCTCAAAGCTCCGGTACAAGGTCCAGTAAATACGCAGGCAGTATTTCTCCTTCCTCATGCCCCTCCTACAGTGGCAGTTGTAGAGAGATTTCTGCTTGAGAGCTTCCATGGCGCTTTTGCATTCATTCTTAGCCTCCAGGCCTGTCGTCCGGCTGAAGTTGCCCGCTTTGCCGGCTACACACTGCCTCAGTGTCCTGTACTTAGCACTGCAGCTCGGCTCCCGCAGACACTGCTCGCTGGCTCTCACGCAGTCAAGGCGGTCCCCTCCAGCCACCCCGCTCGCTTCTACAGGCAAAAGTACAGCTAGAGAGAGGAGACACAAGCCAACAAACACTCGTTGAGGGATGAGGGGGACTGAACCAGGGCTCCAAAGCAGGCATCTGGGAAGCACAAGTCACCTCGTCACGCAGCACATGCAGGGTGCCCCATGGGCAGCACCTCGCAAACCTCGGGGCTTTCGTGCTGCACCTTAGGAAAAAGCACTCGGGGGTTTTCACGGTTTTAAATCCACTTTTGTGGGAGTCCAAGGAAGCAGCATGTTTTAACCCTGCTGGATGATTTGTGAGCAAACACAAAAAGGAAAGGGAACCCACAGGGGTTAATGTGCCTGACAGAACACGCATCCGTTATTCCTGAAATCCACTTTGGTGAAACAATAACCTTCCCATTCAAGTGTTTAACTGAGGGGTTAAATATTCGGCCTCACTTTCCACGAGAGCTTCGCTGTAATTTCAATTACATCCACGAACAACCGGCTCGGAGAGATAAGTACCCTCAGTGATTGATATTAGCCTCTTTTTTTTTTGAGTCAGTCACTTTTTAAAGGCTGTACACATTTTTGCTTATCCTACATGTATGCAGGTAGAATTTATGACTCGCCCTCTCCATTTCTCTCCACGTACGATGCTTTTGCAGGAGAACAAAGCAAATTACATTAACTCTCTCCTCTCCATCGTGCCCCGTCACGCTCCCTCCAGACAAACGCAGACGGAAACCCAAACATCTCCCGTGGAAGGGAAACCAGTTTGGGCTGCGAACCACTCGCAGTCGGGCAGGCTGCCAGGTCCAGGTGAAGATGTAATCCTTCAGCTGCCTCTTGTCACCCCCACCCCCTGCTCCCCAAGCAGCCTTATTTTAGTAAAATGAAAAGTTTCCCTCTAACTTGCGAGAACCCAGATTTAACAAGAGGCTATGCGGGCAGGTCTCTAACGTCTGTAATCTGCCAGAGCTTGAAACGTAGACTGGGTTAACTGATGCGAAGCAGAGCTGTAAAAACTACTGAAAACTTCACTGTTCTGCCTAAACAATAGACTGACAACCGTCAGGCATCCGATCCCATAAACCTTACGCTTTGCTTTATGAAGGGATGTACTAAGAGAAATCAGACGCCAGCAACTTACCCATTAAAGGCAAAGCGAAGTACAAGATAGTGAGAAACATCTTGCCGTCTTCGGATAGTCTCTCCGAATGAGCTGATGTGCCACAACAAAGAGGATCAGCATAAAGATATTCTAGAACGTCCGAGGTCCAAAGATTCCAAGTTCCGATCCATTGAATTCCACGGGGGGGGGGAAACAACAAAACCAAAAAAAACCCCACCAACCGAACGACCCTCTCTCCTCTTCACCGCTTACCAACCAGCAGCGGCAGCGACGCAAACGCTGAGCTTTATTCCCTGAGATTTCAGGTCTGAGCAACCTGAAAAGCAGAAGCACCGACTCCAGTGAGGGAGCGGGAGAGGCGCACGCACGGGTTTATGTGTGTGCGAGCGAGCGAGCGGCAGCGGGGCAGGAACGCCGCTCGCCTCCCTGGGTGGGCAGCGCCTGTTCCCAGGGAGGGACCCAGAGCACACACGGG
>NW_009954309.1:732032-755425 GCF_000747805.2 Chaetura pelagica
CGGAGCCGGGCGTATCGGCTTCCACTTGGCTCCTGAATAAACAACGCGAACATATGTCCCCATCTTCGTGACAGATGGTTCAAACAGAGAACTATTTAGTGGTTTTTCCCACAGTTGCTACTATGGAGAGTTCCCCCGAAACCCAACAAAAAATGTAATTAGCCTGAAATAGCGTCAGTTTCCAGATTCTGCTGTTTTCCATAGGCGAAAAATGTGGTTCAGGTGTTTTCATGTTGTAGCTGAAACCAAATGTTATTTTGTTGGGGTTTATTTAAATAATAATAAATGAATTAATGGGTGGTTTACTTGGCAGTTTTGTCAACAAGCTATTTGGCCCATTTGACTTCAGGAATTTGCTTCTGCTCACAATAAATTTTGCCTTAAGGAGTTTGCCTCGCCTCGTGAGATGGAAGATGATCAGGCTGGCCACTTTTACAGCAAAAACTGGATGGCAGATGGAGCTAAACTGTTGTAAGGCACTTCAGAAACACTTATTTAAAAGCTTAGCATATGCCAGGCTATGCAGAGAACACAACATTTGCAGAACCCGAGTGGAAGCTTTGTCAGTTTGGGGTTTTTTCTGTTTTCTTCTCCTGCCATTTAACACACAGATTTGTATTTCTAAATATGTATCAATGTATGCATATATGTACGTGAAGACACACACACCACAAAAAGCCCAGCAGAACTGTCCAGAGTTCTCTCCATTCAGTCATAACACTGATGTTAAGTTGCAACTAATTAAGTCACAACTGTTTGTGTTTTGGTCGTTTAGTATGAAGGGGCACATACTGTTACATGGTCATAAATCTATTACCTGCTGCCTGTGTGAGGATATAATTGAAAAGAAGCAAAGACAATGGCCAGATTTCTAGAGGATTTCAAGATCACCAGGAGGTGCTAAATTGGTGATGGTGATGATGCAAGTCAGCATGAACTTTTGAAGTAGCTGGTATTTAATGAAACAAGTTGGCCATCCAATACAAACTGAACTGGATGACACCCAGAGATCACTACTTTTTCACTGGGAATTTTGACACCATTATGGCACATGGTAAGCTTTGTATAGAAGTTACCTGCATGTCTAAAACACAGGCAACATCATCCTGTTATTTACAAGTCTAAGTCAGGAATAGCTACCACGTCCACAGGATAGCAAGGGAAATGAAACTGAGTGAAATCCAGGCAACTATTTACAAAACCATTCATACATTAATGTCCTCAATACATACACACACACACACACACACTGATTATTATTATTTGGCATATAAAAGTGACACATTGCAAATCTCTGCATTAATAGCTACTTTCACTGTTATAAAACACGGCTTTTGTGGGGTGTTTACTATTTCAGTGAAACCAAAATAACATTTACATGTGTAAAAAAAGGAATAAAATGTTACTGACCGTTCAGAAATAACGAGACAGCTGGAAAACATGCATCTCAAATTCTGAATCTTGTCACTAAAAAGTCCTCTTGCTGGTGTTTTGAAAAACTTTCATGTCTGGAAAAGTGTCAACCAAAGAGAAAAAAGGTTAAAAAGTCTTAATCAGAAAGAGTTTTAAAATGCAACAATTTTCTGGAAAAGTCCAAGGAGAAAGCCCACACTACATACAGTTGCTCAGAATGTCCAAACACTACATACACAGGACTTCAGGTGGGAGGACACTTCTTTCAAATCAGAAGGACTTTTGTTCCACAGTAGAAATTACCATTTGTTTTGTTTTTTTCTTTCAGAGGTGGAATTATTTATAAACTTTGTTAACATATTTCCAGTATTTTCAAACTAATATCTGGATGCCATCTTTTCCCTTTATTACTAAACTTATTCCCATGCCCTACTAGCAATGAGGCAGCACTTTACTCCCTTCATAGAGGATAGCCATGGTTTTGGGTAGCTGAAGTCCCTTGCCTGTTGAACTGATGTCACATTAACACACAAGGTATGCAGCTTGCTTGAAGTGCCATGTTGTGTTGTTATTGCTTATGTATGCTCTGCTGCAAATTGTAGCTACCAATATTTTTCAGCTTTTTAAAGAAATTTAAAAGACACCAGACAAAATCCCATAAGCCACTCTGTGGCTGGAGTCATAATCCTTCTGCTCTGGTACATTCTCTTCCAAGCTGTAATTCTGCAATTCTGTAACTCTCCAATTGCCTTTCACCTCCTCTGGGTTAAAATTAAGTCAACGGATGCTTTGCTGTTCATTTCAGTCAAACCAAAGTTCATCTCACAATTGATATCTGGCAATCACTAAAAGATTGCAGTCAAATTAATAATTAAAAAAATATTTAAAAAAAACACTGAAGTCCTTAATTTCAACATTTTAAAGATAGTTAAGCTGATTTTCTATACAGCTGGTAGGGACAAACATTTCATTATAGGAGAAATGATGCCATAATCACCACTGAGTTATTGGTTAAAGTCCATTACCATATAAATAATGTGCAAGACAGTACTACCTACATCAAGCTACTTACTGCCAGCTTTAACTGCTAGTACTTCAGTCTTTACCTGGCAGATGAGCTAGAATTCTTTAATGGAAAACTTTTAATAAAGAAAATACAGAGTAATGAGGATAGATGGGGTTATTTGGTAGTAAAACTTGTGTAAAAAACCAGCACTTTGACCCTATTGTTTCAAAGTGGGTTGAGATAAGTGAACCCCAAACTATGGACAGTTTTAAGCCTCCTGTCACACCTTGCAGGCTGAGCCCAAATGTTCTGAATTCAGCAACAGCATCAAACCAAACCTGCAGTCAGGGCCACCTGGTACTTGAGTCCAGACATCGAGGTGCATGAAGTCAGAAGACAAATTTTTTTTCTGCATTCAGTTTTACTGGATTTCCTTCTGCCTCCTCCTTTGCATGCAGATTAATGGTTTACAGCAATTAGAACTGACTCGAGTACAGCTGATGTTGTTTTGCAGCCAGTCCCACATGCAAAATCTGCAGTGTTGGAGCACTGCAGAAGGTTGCAATGGCTGGCAGCAGCTCAGATGGCAAAGGAACAGCAAGCTGACAAGAAGGTTGGATTAATACATTGACTGGGCCACAGTTAGCCTGCTGACTCCCTTTGCCACCTCTGCAGTAGACCTCCTTTTAAAGCCTGAACCCAGCAAGGAAATACTGAAGTTGGAGCCACTTAACTCGGGAAACCTCACACAGACCTGGTAGATGCATGGAGAAAAAGTTTGCTGAGCATAAGAACAGTGCCATGAACTTTAATCAAATTCTTTGGGGAAAGAATAGGTGAAGCAAGGCTGAAGCTCAACTAATGAGTCAGATGCAGCAGGTGGGGGAGAGCAAGCAACTGATGGGAAAAAGCCTGTGTGCCACAGGAGCACAAAAAGTAGTGTTTACACAGAAGGCTTTATTCAATGAGAAAGAGAGAATAGACAAGTTAGAGAATTACTAGGGACTGGGGGAACAATCTGAACCACGGTTTTTGTCTTATATTTATCTGCTTACCATGAAGTCAAAGTGCCTAGTGGTGGGAATAAGGCAGGAAGGATTTCCTCAAGGCATTGAAGTTTTGTAAAGGACAGATTAAATAACAGTGCTCCAAAAATCAATTTTGAGGGGCTTATGAAGCCTTGAATGGGCTTTTGCAACACAAAAGCAAGATTGAGTTTTTACTGAACCTGTCATTTATTTGGGTTTACAGCTTTCAGTAAGTAAGGGCAAAAACATAAAACAAAAGTTAAGCAATGAGCATTCACACAGTAATCACATAAAAAACACGTGGAAGTGCAATCCAAGTTACTGAGTGACTTAACTGATGCAAAAGAATACGAAAAGCAAGTCCCCCTTTGCACCCTCCCCCACTTTAATCACACCTGATAGTGAATTCCCACAGCTGTTCTTGCCCAGGAAGTTCTTTCTCGACTCCTGCTTCTCTGTCCTCCCCAGAGGTTGGGTTTATGCAGTATCAGACCACCTGGAAGAAGAATTTAAAAAAGAGCAAGCTGCAAAATCCCTCAGTGAATTAATATCTCATGCATGGCCACATTTCAATAGATTATATCCATAAATACTAAAACAGTACAATGCAATTCAGAGCTGGCAGTTAAGGAACGCAACATACAAGTTGTCCT
Organism: Chaetura pelagica; assembly: GCF_000747805.2. Taxonomy (NCBI): domain Eukaryota; kingdom Metazoa; phylum Chordata; class Aves; order Apodiformes; family Apodidae; genus Chaetura; species Chaetura pelagica. The sequence goes on from NW_009954309.1 coordinate 736,133, forward strand.
TAAGGACTGGAAAATCACGGGCAAAAAAACCATGAAAACACGGACAAAACGGCAGCTATTTGTGAAGTTCTCCATCTCCTCTCCCACGCTGAGCACAGGTATCCAGGCGCAGGCAGGGACGCAGGCAGGGATGCAGGCAGGGATGCAGGCAGGGATGCAGCAGGCACAGGCTGCGGGACAGCCCGGGCTCTGCCGCCTCCTCCCGCCGCGCCCCAAGCGCGGGCCGAGCGCGCCCCCCAGCGGCGGCAGCCGCCGGGATGTCCCCGCGGGGGGGCGGGGGAAAATGAAACGGTGGGGGGAGAAACAAACAGCAAACTACCGCTTGTTAATTAGTGCCTAAACATTCCAAAGGAATACAGGGCAAATGCTGGAGCAACACGGTTTGAAACTTCGGCTTCTAAACCGCATGCCGGTGGCATCAGCCTCCAGCATCTCGTGAGCCTCAGGGATCCGTGCGATTCCACCGAGGTCACGGTTCCGTTTGTTCGCCTGAAACCTTCCTTTCAGCTTTTAAAATGCCTGCGAGTACCAGCAGCTTGGTCTTGTGGCAAACATATAATCCTGACCTTATCTTATCCTATGTGAAACACACCTCCCTTAGTGAACCTCATAGTCCTTGCAGAAAAACTAACTCTATAAACATTCCTTATTGTCTGTTGCTGGAGGAATGTAACATCCAGGTAGCTTGAAAACCTTCAGTGTAGAAGGCATTAACTGCTTAGAACACCAAAATCAGATTCTTGAACAGCAGCTGAGAAAAGCCATGTAAAAATGGGAATGTTGGTACCTTGTCTTTGCATGCTGCTCCCCTTGCAGGGAGGTTCATTCCCTGCCACGTTTCTTTGGAAGTGAGAAAGAGTTGCCATATAAAATGATGTTTTAAAAAGCAGTGAATTTTCTTTTCAAACATGCACAGCTTTAGCTGTTGATGGGTATTCAGCTTGCACTGTTCATGCTACACTGGCTGCACACACATGCACGGAGCAAAGAATGTCAAATCACAGAAGAACATTTTGCTTTCATTTACTGTACTTGTTTGAAATTGTAGGACCAAATCTGCCCTGGGTAGGGAAGTCAAAAAAGATGCATGGAGGTTAAAGTAATTTTAGAATTTAGTGACAAAAGGCAAAATTATAATCTTTGATTTTCAAAACTCTGTTTTCTGTACATTTGCCAGACTAGCCCTGAGTAAAATAAACTTTCCTCCTGATGGTGAATATCACTGAAGTTGTAATTTTATTGGAAGTTTCTCAAAAGGTTGGTAGCTCTGTCAGTGTTAATTTCTATAACCTCTGGTTGATTGGTCTTCCTCTGAGGTGAGAAATTTAGGGTACAAAAAAATCTCAAGCTATTTATCTTTGAGGGGAAAGGAGATCAAGAAAAAGGGAAGTGGAAGAAAATAGTGTTGTAAATGCCTTAAGAATTTATCCTACAGACATAGCACAAGTAACTGTTCTCAGCTATCTGTCATCAGCTGTGTGAAGCAGTCTGGCTACTAAAGACATGGTGATTTGGTTGGTTGTTTATTTTACTTTGCTCTTTTTTTTTTTAGGGGGTAGTCAATTTTTTGTTTGTTTGTGAGTTGTTGGGAGTTTGGGGGGGGGAATATGGGGTTTTGTGGTTAGTTTGTTTTGTTGGGGTTTTTTTGTTTTGTGGTGTTAGGGTTTATTATTTTGTGTGTGGTTTTTGTTTGTTTACAGTTTCCTGAATAGCTCCTAACACTTCAGGAGAAATAAATGCACAGAGCACAACCTGATATTACATGTTAAGTCATTAATAGTATTCAATAAATATGGCATGAAAAGACAAAATGTTTCTTGAGTTGGCAACAATGGCTCCTTAATTAACACATGCATTTTTATAGTTTAGGAAGAACTTTATGACTGACAAATAAGATAATTTTCCTGTAATCCAATTGATTATCAGATGGAAACAGTGTTGAAAATTAAGACCTGTTTATTCTACTCCAACACCATATAATCCCATCACTTGGCTTCTCTGCAAGTACTTTTGTAAAATTCTGATGACAACAGAACACTCACTGGGCACTGTACACACCAAAGAAGTAAACATGACAGGCCACCCTGAAAGCCAAGTGTGAAAGCTGGAGTCACAGCTGTTGTTACTTGCAGTTTCTTCCCTCCATGCTTTTCTGCAAGGGTTCATTACATCACCTACAGCTCTGTCTGTTAAAGAAGTTTTCCAGGTTTAATCATGTGATGCACAGTTAAATCCCCAGCAATTTAGACAGATATAGTTACCTGTGGGTAACACCAGTAAAAAAGGTTTTAAGATGGAATGCCTGGATCTTTCCTGCAGCTTTACTAGCAGACATAATTCAGATGAAAAACAGCAGTGCATACCTTTAAATTATGAAGGAGAACTATTCAGAATTCCTGGATGCCATCTAAACTTGACTCTGACTCAAGTCATTTACAAGTAACTGCATCTTGAATATTCCTAAATAAACTGTATCCTAACTTGGCAATAAAAGTAACCAACTGTGCAGGACTCCACACTCCTGTCCACCTGTCTCTCTGTGAGGAATGTGAAAGTGGATTTGCCATCTTCTTTAAACAGACACACCAAAGCCTTCCAATCTCAAAACCATATTTTACTAGAATAGAAAATCATGGGTTAGACTGAGATTTCTTTTTTAGTAGAGAAAATTTATTTTAACTGGATGGGCCTGACTAAATACAAGGTTTGACAACAAATCTTTCCTCCACTTCTAAATGGATGGAACACAAGCCTTTTTCTCCAAGTAGTTTCCTGACTTGAACAAAGTTTACTCAGATTCTCCTGAAGTTACTAAAATATCTGGGTTTTTGCCATCACCTTTAAGGCTTGTCTTTGAGTCTATTCAGGCACTCAGAGAGAAGACCTTCAGTCATAAGACCCTTCTTAGAAGCCCTCAGCACCCATTTCTCTCCAACCCTTGATGACTTCGTCATGCCTACCTTGCCATCAACTGCAGAAGCTTCTCTCCTCCTCCCTCTAGATGCCCTGGTTGCAGCAGCTAGGTCAAGGAGAACACATGGGGGTCTTTTCTGTTGTCCTGAGACACCTTTCTAACACTTGGCATAACATTTGAAAACAGGAATTAGCAGTTTCTTTGAAAGAAACACACAGGTTAAATAAGCGTCTACTTTACTTTATACCTTTCTTCACTTTTACTTCATCCAACTCATGCTAGCTCAGGTTTTCCTGGACACTGGTGAATAACTCTTGGTCCACTCAAGGAAAGAATGCACTGTAGACTAGGGAGGTTCATCTGTACTGTGTCTGTACAGCAACTGAAAGAACAGTGTCCTGACCCTAAAAAAAAAGGTTAACAGCCAATCCTGTAACATAAACCAGAAAAGCATCCACCATGCTAGATTGTCCAATGTCTATTTGTTTGCTTCTTACAAACCATACCTGAAAAACTTTTCTAAAGGCTGTACTTCTGAACATACCAATGGCTATAGATATGAGCAACTGAGCAGTATATTTATTCTATAAATGGCAAAAAGGCTAGGAGTCTGCAGACCCAAGTAAGGAAAAGAAGGAAGTTTCTGAGTAATTAATTTTCATAGGGATTTCTGAGTTATTAATTTATGAGAGAGGAAAAAACTGTTTGTCGACAGAATGCTAAGATAAAATGTAAATACTTTATAGTAAATTTAAAGCTGTAACAAATTACTTGCACACCCATAGCTTGACCCCCTCCAAGTTTCTGACTTGGTTAATTATCCAGTAGGTCACTATTTATAACAAAATAACGCAAACTTGTTTAAAAATGTACAACAATGGCATCTTGCCAGAATGAAATGTAAACATGATGTTCCCAGAATTACAAAAATTCAAAGCAATTGTGATTAATATTGTGATTTCTGAGTTTGATTACATTCTAATCTGTATGACTGGAGCTAGCCAGAACATCCTGACAGATGCACAATCAGGATATTGTGAAACACTAGCATGTGAGGGTTTTTTTCCTTTTTTATATATCAAAAAAAGAAAAAGGAAGAAAAAATCCCAAACTAAACAGACACAAAGGAGTTGCAACTTAGAGAGCAGCACAACTGGACTGTCAGAGATACCTAATTGTGAAGGATTTCCAGGGATTGAGCTCACAGCCACCACACATAACACCCTGCTCCTCCAGATTAGTAATAACCACTGCTCCTATCAGCAAGGGGAAGCAGAGCTTCCACCTTCTACTGACCACTTTCCTTTAGCTTTGAGTTACTTTAGCTTTTTAGTTACTCTGTGACAGAATAACTATTAATACAGACTAATGCCTCACGTAGTTTCAATTATCATGTATTAATTCATGCATGTACTTAGTCTGTCCTGACCTAAACTATGACATCCTCATTAAGAGGAACGTTTGCATTACCCGAGAAGATATCTTTGTGCTTAGATCTTTGAAATTCATATTTCATCTTTGTAAACTGGGTGATCACAATTGCCTTCTGTTTGGTCTTGACTCTATATGTTGTAACTGCTTTGAAGCAGGGACTACTTTGACACTGTTCAGAGAGTTATGAAGAAAGCTACAGTCTTGCCTAGAACTGGGGGAACTACTGTGTGTTTTGTGACAATTGTCCATACCCTCTTTTATTCTACTGTAAACAGACTGCATTAAAGTTATATGCCAAACTTAAAGTACAAATAGCACAGATTTCAAAGTTATTGATTTCTCACAGTGCTTGCAGGCATTAAGCAATAGCTTTTCAGACATCTGGAATAGCTCACTTCAGCATAGAGACACTGTATTGAAGGAAAGCTAAAAAATGTGATGACTGCCCAGTCAGTATTAATTTTAAAACTGAGCATTAGAAGTTTTTTTAAAGTGATATAAAATTAGCTTAATTTTTCAATTGTCTTTTATCCCATGGGGGGGGGAAACAACAAACAAAAACAACAAAACAAAACTACAGGCCTTTCAGAGAGAACAACCTTTCTCCTTTTCCCTCTTCCTCAACCCAAATTACTGTATTCTTACCACATTTCAAGGTCTCAATCCAAGTTTTGCAGGGAAATGCAATGTCTTGGCAATTAAAATGAACACTGAAATATTGTACCAACTCCCCTTCAATTATACATAGTAGAGTTCAGTTTCTATCTTGTGGGTGGACTTGTAAACAGAAATTCAGCCCTGCTCTGGTTTTCAACAGTGACAGAAAGGAGATGGCCAGACACTTTGCTACCCAGGCTGAGACTATGTGGGATATGTTCAGCACACAAGTAAAATGAGAAGAAGGTAACTAACTGCCAACAGATTATGGTGTCTGTTTAGCAGGAGGACTTTTTTCATATCAGGAACTAAAAGGCTTCTGAAGTCCTGACTTAGGTATTAGAGTTTTCCTGTGGCATAAAAGGAAAATAAATTACTATTTACAGTAACTTAGACAACAATAATAAATGGGGGCAGGGAGTAGGAGTATCATGCTATCTAAAATGCTAAAATGAAAAGAATCTGACAGACTCAGCTTCAAAAATCCCGTATTTCTAACTTAAAACAAGTAAACTTAAAATGACTGAGCAGAAACTTCTCAGCTTAAATTTAATCACACAATTTATTAGAAAAAAATATATATATTTTTCAGCTGGATATATGTACCTAAGATGTTAATAAAAAGAGTTAGCTTTATTTTATTGCTGTTCCAGATGGTAGCCAAAAGGGACTGAGAAACGTGGGAGTAACTGTTCTTCATCTATGAGGGGTTTGGATTTAGAAAGTCAAGTATGCCATGCAACTGCCAACTATTTCTTAAAAGGTTCCATGGCTTGTAACATTGGACTCCACAGAGAGAATGATATGAAGAACAAAGAAAAACTGATTTGGTGATTCTGCTGTTTGCATCACTAGCAGATAACTGAGCATTTACTTAATTCAAAGCAAATGACACATGAGGATTTTGGAGGACTGGCAGGTTTAGAGACATTAATTCTATATATATTTTTAGGGCATCTCTTTACTGAAAGATCATTTATCTGAATATGTCAAGATAGGACTCAAGAGGACAGATACAGACTAGATTTGACCTGACTTATGAATCTGCTATTTTATTCCTCTGACAAGAAATGTAAGGAGAGGGACAGACTGAGTAGCAATCAATTATACTGCCATTTAATGATCTGTGCTTTAAGAAAAACTTTCCAACTGCGGCTTTCTGGATTCCAAGAGGCAAACCACATCACAGAACTGATACATCGATACTACATTGCAGGTTAGGATAAATGAACTGCACAATTTAAAAGTACACTTATTCAGAATTCAAGAAACAACACAGAGAATTCAAGAAACAACAAAACTGAGTATCTCATTTTTACGGCCTCTGCGGCCTCTAGTCTGAAGATCCATATTTGTGTAAAAGGCAATCTTTAGAATGAAACATTGCAAATACAGTACATTTACAGCCCATCTACTTGTATCCATGTACCTACGAAAGGTGGGTTAGGAATCAAATTGAATAGACTCCTTACACATCTAATGAGATAAAGCACTATCACTTTCAAGTATTTTCTTTTATGTAGCAATAGACAAGAAACCAAATCTGGAGGAAAAAGATGTGTCTGTAGTTACTATAAAATTGATTTTCTAAAGTCTAAAGAACCTCAATCATTTAGTAATAAAATGAAGCATTTGTGTGTTAGTGGAATACCTAAGCTAGAAAGCCCTGAGAATCCTAGTTAGCAAAATATGATCTCCTCTAAGTAGTTATTAAAACTCTTTGAACTAGAATAATCAATTAAAGGACTTCTGCTATACAGTCTCAGGAATATCTGCTCCACAAAAATTATCAACCTTTTCTTTATCAAAACTTACCAATACATAGGAAGAACCCTTAACTGCCTCTTATTCAGATGAAACTCTTGAAAGATCTGAAAAAGCAAACATTGAATCAAGTCTTGTAGTACAGTGAAGTAATATCTTTTTATCTATATCTATAGATAATAATATCTAATTATACTTACAATCTCTTATACCTCAGGATAATAAAAGACTAAAAAACACCATTGTGCCAGAGTACAGTAGAAGATATTAAAGTAATGAGATTTCCTGACCAGATGTATCTTAGCAGTCTGCAAGAGCAGGTACTGCACAAGGCAAAAACTCACACCCTATTCCAGACAGGTTATGTTAGAAAAACAACGTCCTCTGTAACCTCACCCAATATACCTAAAGAAAAATTTACTTCCTGATCCCCATCAGGTGGTCAGTTTAACCTGGGCATGTAAATTAGTTCTATCCAGGTAATACCTGACATCCTAACAAACTGCCCCATTTTTACTTGCTGCCATTTAAGAAAGGGCAGTCCCCTTCTCCTGTGCTGTGCACCAAGAAAGAACATAAAAGTTCTGGTATATACAGAAAAATAGATGAACTGAGACATGGACCTGTTGAAAACATTTATGTTTAGGGTCCATGTAAGAAAAGTACTTTTCTATTAAACTTTTCTGGCAATGTCAGTAAGTATCCAAATCTTTGTTCACAAACTTTATATTTTGACTCATGATCACTTCACCATGTCACACATACAGTCTCATTAATTTATACATTTCCATCTGGAAATAATTTAGGTCCCTGCCTCCATGACCTTGTCTGGAAAGCAGTTCCAGAGCTTTGCATAGATTGCCAAAACCCTTATTTTAAATTTCTCATTTATTCATAATTGTTTGTAAGTATTTGATCTTGAAATAGTGTTATTCTTTAACATAAAAGACTTTCTCCCTCACATCTACCCCCACATGTACTTATAAAGATATAACCATATGCCCTTTCAAGCTTTGTTTTGCCAGATAAACTATTTTAATCTCAGCTGAGAAAACAGGTACTCCTTTCCTCTAACCATCCCACTCTGCACCTGCTGTGAATCAATGTGGGTCATGAGAACTGTAAACAATTTTCTGAATGTTGTCTTACCAATGCCTTGTAAAGCAATATTAACACTTTTCTGTCTTCACTGAAAATCCTTAATCTAATATACCCTGAAACAGCTTCATGGCCATGACATAATGACGGTTCATAGTCACCATGCAGCGGGATATTGTGTTAAACTTCTTCCCTTTACTACGGCCAGCAATTATCAAGACATCAGCTTATACTAAAAAAAACATGATATTAATCCCCGGGCACCCAGCTCTACTTTCTGTACTATTAGGTTTTCATTTTTCAGTCCATAAGGTAATTTTTATTTTTTTTTCTGTCATGCTGGTCATATTCCAATTTTGTGTCGTCTCTTAATTCCATAACCGTTCTCCTACTTTTACCAAGTTCAAAAATACTACTTAAACACTACTACAAAAATACTACTTAGTGCCAAGATCAGTCCCAGAGAAATTCTACTAATAAACCCCTTTCATCTTGATAATTCTATTTTTTATGAATTCTCTTTTAATATAAGGCTTGACTCAGTTCCTCTTCTACCTTACAATTCTTGCATTAAAGCCCATCTTCTCCACCTTAACTAACTTCCCACAAAGAACAATATAATGCCTTCTTTTGATCAAGGTAGATTAGGTCTACTGCATTACTCTTCTCTGGGACAATTATCTTATCAAAGACAGATATTAAGTTAGTCTGATATGATCTGCTCTTGATAAAACCATATGGTAGTTCTTCCCACTTCCCATTTACCTTCAGGTACTTGATTTTTTTTCCTTCAAAATCTGCTCTAAGACATTGCTTATTGTTGAGGTCAAACTACCATGCTTCCACTTTATTTGACTATCTCTTTTCCCTTTTATGAATACAGGGAATAACATTACTATTCTTTAATTTGTATTGAGCTAGCCCTGAACAAATACATATAAAATCCCTGCAAATGCCTTCCCTACAAATCAGTATTTATATTTGCATATCCTTTCAGTGCCCTGAAACAGGTATTCTTTAACCCTCTCCATGGAAACTTACAGAAACTTCTTCCATTGCTCTGTCTTAATTCCCTTAAGCACCTTTTTACTATTCATAGCCACTGTATTATCCCCACTGAAAAAATGAGACAAAGTATTCATGTTCTATTTCAGTCATACCTAGATTGTAGTTAATCTCTGTTTCATTCTTGGCATTCTAAGTTTCCTCCGTACTTCTGTGCTCCCTTTTACTAATGTGACCAAAGAACTCTTTCATATTTGGTTTAATTGTGCAAGCCAACCCAGCTAAGTTCTTGGCCCTGCTGATATTTTTTATATCACTCTTGAGAAGATCTTTTATGAGCTATGAAAGGGTGTGGAGCATGAGACTGACAACACTGAGACATTTCTATCCCTTATTTCCTTCGGTGCTCCCCAGAAAAGTGAACTGTGCCTTGATGCATGATTGTACTAACTTCAACAAAGGGTATGGAGTATTAGCCACAATAAAGAAATATTTTACTAAATATTTAGGTGTGTTCATGCTGATAGGACCTCATCCTCTTCAGCTTATAACCTTTCAGGAAGTATTCAAATATATTTCTGAATTGCTTGAGCTTGTCTTAAAGAATTCCTAGAATACTGGTAAGTTCCCAGAGAAGTAAAACTTTACTCTTTGGCAGAATTTTATATCAGACAGTTTAAGTTTTAAGAAAGGTACTAGGACAAATTATTAAACAATTAAACTGCAGCTACTTTGAAGAAAAATAAACAAATATAAAACAGCAGTCAACCTTGGTTTGTCACAAACAAATCATGTCACACAATCTAACTTTCTTCTCTGATGCAGCAGTTGGCTAGATGGATAGAAGTGAAGCAGTAGATCTGTTGTACCTTGACTTCAAGAAAGGATTTTTACACTGTCTTATGTTCTAATAAGTAAACTATTTTCTAAATACAAAGTTTTGCAAAATAGAAGGTCATTCTCAGGGAAGAATAATTTCATACCTGTTTTCTTCTTAGATTTGTTAGGTTTCTTCTGCTGGCCATTGTCATGGAGAAGCTAAGTACTCCTTTGGCCTGAGCCCACACAACCATGATCTTCATCTTCCATCTGGTCTACAGAACTCAGTGTTATCAGAGTGCATGGCTGATCAAAAACTTGCTCTCAGTGAATAGTTTTGAACTACTTACTCTTCAGGACTTCCCAAAAAGCATCCCACAGAAGCCTGAGCCATGTGCAATCCTGCTCTGTGTTTTTAACATCTTGGAATGTGGAATAGAGAGCATACTTATGTGTGCAACTCTGTGTACAGTCTTGAGGAATGGACCAAGGCTGGAAAAGGAAAAGAGAGTGTTTTTGAAAAAAAATAATCAGAATTCAGAATACCATGACAAATCGGAAAGACTGTGTGTAATAATAACTAAGGACAAGACCAACATAGTACATTTACTGACAATAAGTCTACTGCACACATGCAGGATGAGGAATGTCTAGCCAAGGTGTCCAGCAGAAAAGGATCTAAGAACACAAAAGATGGAGAATATGGGGAAAGAAACAAAGACAAGAGGCTAAGAAAATATGACTGACATAGAAAAGGTGGAGGAATGGGGTGTGTTTACTGTAAATAATAAGCACAGGATGAGGAGAGCGAGGCAGTACCACAATCTGCCAGGAAGTCCTGAGAAGTTCTGCCCATGCAGCAGTTCCCTGTCTCCATCAGTCAGGCAGCCCCTGGTGCACTTCTTCTGGCCTGACTGTGGAGCTAGAACAGACAGTCCTCTGAAATGCTTTTCAGTCCTCCAGGTCTATGAGTCTTCAGTCATCTGCCCAGTTTGTCTTACTGGATTCTTCCTATAAATAAAGATTACAAATGTAAATATGTGTGTGAATCAGGCTCTTAATCATTAAGTCTTTTGATTAAATAACTTTTATTTTCCCCCCCTTTCCAGTACTGGAAGATCTAACAGCATTCACAATCAGCAACAATTGCTTCTGAACTGGTATTTAAGCTATGCCTATTTCTTTCAGCAATGGAAGAGGAAGGTTAAAAATGCCATCAACAGAAGCAGTTATATGGTTGTTTTTTTTAAAAAAGAAAGATGAACAGACCAAAACAGATGTGAAAATACACATGAAAACACTGTGTTATCCACTTTTATAAACTCTGCAGCCTCAACTATGGATATTAATTTTTTATTCAAAGAACAGACTTGCTGAGGGTATTTTAACTATTCCAATTTCTTTCTCAAAATAGGAAGAATGTCATTATTTTAAATGAAGCAACATTTTCTCTCTTTATTCTAATTCACTTTCCTTCTGTTATCTTCTTTTTAAAAAGACAAGCTGTAAAAAGAGAAACCCACAAGAATTATTTACATACTTTTCACAAAATCTGTGAATAGACATGTTTAATGCTTCTGAAAATAAGTAACTGTAGTACAATGCAAATTATTAATTTATGAATGTGCCACAATTGAAAATCCAAGCATATCGCAGCTGTGATTTTTCTACTCTACTTGAATTTAATGCTTTTATTATCCTGCCTGTGTGCTGAATTCTGGCATATATATGCATGTGTGTGCCATAAAGCCTTTGAAAATTTCAGGATTAGAGATAGCTAATCTCCCAGAAGCATCAGTGGGAAGGAATATGGAAGGAACAAAAGCATAGCTATAGGTCATCTTTTTTTATGTCATCTTTGAAAAAGATGAAATCACAGCATAACATCTGTATCAGAGACCATTAAGTTTATAGAGTGTTATTAATCATTGTTAAGTCTTCATTAAATATGTCCGTCTGCCCACAAAGGGCTATACAGAAAATAGCACCGTTTTATTGAGATCTATTTATCAGTTTGGATTTTACAAAGCAGCTTCTAAAACCTGCAGGTAGAACATGCCTTTTCCACAATATTTGGGAGGAAAGGAGTGTTCTAAAAAACTGTCCAGAGTATTTTGAAGGAGTAGGGACAACAGCTTTTTTTACTGGCTAAATAATTAGAATTGGGAACTTTCCTACCAAACAGTTTGTCACTAAAAAATATAATCTGGCCCGAATTTGATGAAAAGTTTTATGAGACTGTGCAATTTCAATAGTTATGTTAAGAGCAAGTTTTCAGATTCAGGATATATATTTTAGTCAAGCTGAGGTAGCCCTTCCTGAATTAGGCAGCACTTCTTTGCATGGAACATGGAATAATCCCAACTGCTGCCTAATTCAGTCCATGGGCAGGTATCCAAGTCCTTCAGATACCTAAGAAAACTCGTATTTTGAAGCAGAAACCTGTATGGAAGTATAAAATTAATCCTACATAAACTATTAGCAGAGAAGCCTCAAAGTGTGACAAACAACTGTTAGTTTCTCATGAGAATTACCTTCAGTACACAGAGAAACTCAGTTGGCTTTAATGCATCCAGCAAACTTATAGCAGTTATCTAACCTAGCACTAAGTAATGCTCCTGTTATGAATAAAGATAATTAAGCACTTTCATTTCAGTCATCTGCACATATTCTTTTTCCCATGTTCTTTTTCAGCTTGCAGCATCAAGTAGAAAAGAACAATCATAAACACTTTAAAGATCTCCTGAAATATTTTGGAAGAAATAATGACAGTTGCTTATCTAATAATTTAACAGCATTGCAGATGAACTTCTGAGAAGCAGCTGAAATGAAATTTTATATTTATATATATATATATATATTTACTTTGGTGAAATCACAGCAAAATTATTAAGATTTTTCTATTCTAGGATAAAATTAATGTGAGAAAAGAGATAAGCTAGCATACTGGCATTATATGGTTATGAGAAACACACCATACTTAGTTGATTAAAATTAAGTATTTTCAACAGATTGTTTAATGCATTTCAATCCAAGATGACATCTCTTCCATGAAAGTCCCAGTCCTCAATTTTTTTCTTTAACAGCCCTTTATCCAAATTTAATGGCACCCATCTTTAATAGGACATTACAATAGAATGGATAATTAATTTACATTTCTCCTGATAAAAAAAATAAGAAGTATCTTTTTTTTATTATTATTATAAATGGAAGACACTAACTATTAAAAGTGTTTGGTTTTTCTTTTAAATAAAAGTATTTTTCACTGTTTCTGTTGTAGCTTCCACTGGGTGCCAACTTAGTGATAACCAGTACTGATATAAAGCAAACTGCAGTCCTCCAGCCAAATAATAAGGAAAATGTAATGTGACAATGCAAAGCCTAGGCAGTATTTTGTACTCTGATATGCATTCCAGATCTGAAAAATTACTTCTCCATTAAGAAGTAAACTTAAGAAGAAAACTTTTTACCATTATGCCAAGATAAATAAGAGCTCTGATAAATGTTTCGAAATGTGAGCCTCATTTGTTGCTTATCCAAATACTACAGAATAGCAGAGTAAAAAAGTTTTAGGATAAACTCTTAGATACAGTAAAAAAGACAACTGTATTTAAGACTCCAAAACACTAGAGGAATACTTGGATACCTCTATAACAGCACAGTTACCACTAGGCAAATAGAGCAGGTGCTGTGTGATTATAACCAAAAACAACAGAAAACTTAGATTTAAAAAAAATAAGAGTAATCTTTGCTTTGGTAAGCAAAAGGGATCCAAGGAAGCCTTTCCAGATGGAATTAAACAAAATGTTGGATACAAGACTCAAATGGGAATATCACAACGCAAACAGCAGGCTCTGTCCTTATAAAGAACATCTGTTGTGAAGTTGTTTACATTCCTAATAAAATGAAAAAGAGTATAGCTAATTCTCCATTGCAGCAAGACAAATTAGAGGGAGTATGAAGTTACTTCTTAGTGTTTTTCAATACATTATAAACACACAGCTTTTCACTAACTCACAATTTTGTGGCCTGAAAAAAACAGAGAAAAAAGGGATTTAGAGCACAGGGAAACATTCTGTATTCATTTGCATGCAATTTTCCAGGGATTTATTTCTACATTTTCCATTATTTTGTATTTTATTATATGAATTTTTGTAGTTTACCTCCTCCCTGTTACAAGGAGGAAACAAAATGTCCATTCTTGAGCCCCTTGTTGAGCATTCTGCTAGAAATGGTGAGTTTCCAGCCTGTGTGTTCGCTCTCACTCTTTCAGAGATAATTACTAGACTTGGTTTAAACCAAGTTCCTCAGCAAATTAGAGATAAGTCAGAAATTATAGGTTATGACTGCATGTTAGTGTTCTTTTCTGCTGTCCTGCTTTAGGATTTCAGAAGTAGCTGAGGGGTCTTCTTCTTCTTCGGAACTCAGATATATTCAAGCAGAGATCACCAAGGGTTTGTTCTGCTGTTCCTGTTTTCCCCCTATCCCAGCCATTCCGGGCAGGAAACAGGCAATAGAAGAGGGAGAACAGCTCCATCCTGCCCTGCAGGGCCATGGGTGGCCACCGGGAGGGGGAGAACAGTCACACCAAATCTTTCTGATTTGCATTAAAACTACTTTATTACGTGTTGCCACTTTTCACCGCTTACTGTGTTTTAACATTTAAGTTGTAAAGTAGTAGACAGAAAGGTTTGCTTTTAAGAGCTACATTATTAAATTAATTTTAATAAGGCTGCTATTTTTCAGGCTTACTTATACCAAATAATTACTGGACTTCCCTCCATCAACGTTGCTGCTCTACACTGAATTCCAAGTGGTTAGTGCTCTTTCTTTATTTTACATATTTACATACATACCACATATATATGCTATTTCCCAGTAAAGAATAGCTCAGAATTCAGCACTGAACACAAAATGATAGCTGTGAATTTATTACACAGAATAATGTGGCTTCATTTCTTCATGTGGGGTAGAAAGAAGTTAGTGCAAAAAAAAAAGATGGCAAATGCAAAGACTGCCAAGAGCAAAGGAGGACCAGAAAGATGTCATTTGGGAAGAAGGTTTGCTGTAAATGCAATAGTAAGCAGTATAGTTTGTATATGGAAAAAATATTAATAACAGTGCTTAAGAATAAAAGAGAAAACCTATTTGTAACTACAATCCTGTAATGTCTAGCTTCTATTAATTTTTTATTTTTTTTATTACGTCCTCTAACCTTTGCCTCTTTCATTTTTGGGTTTCAGAAAAACAATCTTTGAAACAATCTGAATGTATATGATTTAGAAATAAATTACACTAATATATATTTTTATAGTGACCTGAAATTACAAACAAAATCTTCCTTTCCATCTTCCTACACAAACTAGAGAATAAACTTAGAGAAGAAACTTTACTATCAGCACAGTAGCTTGATTACAGAGGGCAATTAAGTACACTAGAAAGATGACCTGATTACAGCACAATGATTAAGATACAGATATAGATTAAGATTAGGATGTACTGATATGACCGACAGAGTAAAATTAAAGTCACTTTTCTAACAGCAAGTGATTTACAAAAGATCTTATACTTTGCAAAGGCTGGAGTTGAGCAAAGGTAAATCACATTTTACTTTTATTCTGTAACATTCTGAGACTTACACCATCTCATCCATTTCCATGGGAGCCAGGCAACTGCACAGGCTTTGAAGTAGTGGCCTTGATCCTGCTTCTGAAAGCTTTTGTATATGTTTCACATGCATGGTTCACTTTTTACAATCCTTAGATACTATTGTGAGTTATTTACCATGTAAAAATCAAGCACATGGCAAATAGATATGAAGCCTAATGTCAAATACTTGTCCCACTTTGCATTTTTTCAGTTTCTGAAGGAATCTTTAGAAGAACTTAATCACACTGAATGGTCATTCTCAGACAGTGAGGAGTATAGTTGGAGCCAGACTCCTCTTTCTAGGGAGAGACGTTCCTTTGCCATAATTAGAGACACTGAAGCACCCTCAACAAAACACAGTCGTTTCTTTAATAAGTGACACTGAACACTATCCCAGCCTACAGCAGCTTTCTCAGTTTGAAACACAAAAGCAGTCAAGTCTCAAAAACTTCAAAGAAAGCATTCCATTTTCTTTTCTCCTTGATCCACTGATAGAGCAGTTCGTTTTCTTGAGTTTTGTAAAATGACTTTTTCACTCATGAGACCTGTGTAACGAATCACTGTCTCAATCACCAAATGTTCCCATTTGGCTCATCCGCTTTTCCTTTGGCCTTTGGATTGAAGCCTCACTTCTGAAACATTTTCTAAATTCACTTTTGTGAACTCTTCTCCCTCGGTTGCACTTTGTTCCATTTTTAAAAAATAATTGCATTTCCTGCAACGTAATGTGCTAGCTCCAGGTTTTAAAATTTGATCAGAACCCACATTTTCTTTCTTAGAGTACTATAAAATTGTTCTTTTTAAAGAAAAGGCGTTGCTCTATCTGATCTAACATGACACTTTTCAAGCAGTAAATGCTGTAACGTAACATTTTTCCAGAATTCATGGTTTCATTCTACTAACTTATAGGAGTTTTTTCACTAATAAGACATTTGTACTCTCATTTTTGAGTCAGAGATCTTCTCTTTCTAATTCTGAACTTTGCTGCTGCAGTCTATTCTAAGACAGTATCTCCTCTGGCGAAAACTCTTCAACAAGACAGGATGCCAATAAACCTAATCTTTTTAAATATTAAAAAGGCTGGAAGGGTATGAAGTCCCACTCCTCCAGGCTTTGTCTGCCTCAAAGCAAATAGGCCAACTTTTCAAGATGACCCAGGGAACTACAGGCCCTTTGGTCTCACCTCTGTCCCTGGTAAGGTGTTAGAAAAAAATGTTCTGGATGTCACCACAAAACAAGTGAAAGCAAAGAATGTCACTGGGAGAAGTCAGCATGGATTCACCAAATGGGAATCATGCTTGACCAATCTGATTGCATTCTATGACTTTGTAACTGGCTGGCTAGATGAGGGGAGAGCAGTGGATGGAGTCTACCTTGACTTCAGCAAGGCTTTTGACACTGTCTCCTATAACATCCTCATTAGGAAACTCAGCAAGTGTGGCTAGATAAGTGAACAGTGAGGGGCATTGAGAGCTGTGTGACAGAACTCAGAGGCTTGTGATTAATGGAGTAGGGTGGAGTTGGAGGCCTGTAACCACTGGTGTCCCCCAGGGTCAATACTCTGTCTGCTCTTGATCAACATATTCCTCAATGACCTGGATGAGGGGACAGAGTATATCCTCAGTGAGTTCACTGATGATACCAAACTGGGAGGGGTGGCTGACACTCCAGAGGGCGGTGCTGCCATCCAGTGTAAGCTGGACAGGCTGGAGAGCTGGGCAGAGAAGAATCTACTGAGGGTCAACAAGGGCAAGTGCAGGGTCATGCACCTGGGGAGGAAGAAACCCATGTACCAATATAGGTTAGGAGTGGAGCTGCTGGAAAGCAGTTCTGAGGAGAAGGGTCTGGAAGTCTTGGTAGATAGTAAATGATCCATGAGCCAGAAATATGTCCTTGCCACCAAGAAGGCCAATGGAACTCTGGGTTGGATAAGGAAGAGTGTGACCAGTAGGGCAACCAAGATGACTGGGGGATTGGAGCATCTCCCTTATGAGGAAAGGCTGAGAGAGCTGGCACTCTTTGGCCTGGAGAAGACAAGGCTGAGGGAGACCTTATTAATGCCTACAAGTATCCCAAGGGTGGGTGCAGGGAGGATGGAGCCAGACTCTTTTCAGTAGTTCCCAGTGACAGAACAAGGGGCAGCAGGCACAAGCTGGAACATAGGAAATTCCATTTAAATATGAGGAAAATCTTCTTTATGGTGAGCATGACAAAGCACTAGAACGGGCTGTGTCCCCTTCTCTGGAGATATTCAAGACCTGCCTGAATGCAGTCCTAAGTAATGTGCTCTAGGGGATCCTGCTTTAGTAGGGGAGTTGGACTGGATGATCTCTAGAAGTCCCTTCCGACTCTGACAATTCTATGATTCTGTGAACCAACCCTGTAATTTAATTTTCAAACAGGTGTTTACGTTTCCAAGTATACCATCCAGCCATGTACAAACCAGAAAGTTGCAGAAGCTCAGAGCACAGTAAAATCATAGACAAGTGTTCTCTGGGAGAGTGTTCAATGGGCTACATTAAGATATTACTGAGAGCAACTGGAACAGAAACACTGTCATTGTAAATTAACAGTGAAATGCAGCGGAGTTAACTCTATTCACTGTCACTTAAGTATTATGTAGTCAGCTTTACCATCTTCTCCTGCATGTGATAACAGATTTTAGCCTACCTCCTTAACTGCTAAGGTCAGCCATTGATCTTCAGAAGGCAAAATAATCTAAGCATATATACCATTCAAAAAGCATTCTAATCACTCTCTAGAACAACACAAACCAGTTTAAAGCACATGGTCCCAGAGAAATAAAGTCAGAGCTGTTTGATCAAAACTCCCCTTACCCTAAACCAGAATAAATATTTCACAAATGTGCACAAGCCTGACAGGACTCAGAGCTTCAGCTGCCTTTTGCCTAGCCAAATACCTTCCTCCTCCTGGGCTGCTTCTCTGCCTTTTTTCCATCTCCTGTGTTTCCAATGTGCGTTCCCCCAGCCACTCATCCTTTTTTTTTCTCTGCCCAAGGTTCCCTCTCATCCCCCCACTTCCTGCATCTTATGTGTCCCTCTCTGTCACCTTTCTCCTCAGCCGTGTCCTGCCTACCACAGTTGCTTTCCTCAGTGGTCTGGGGTTTCTTTCCCGCCCCCAGCAAGGCAGCAGCCAGAGGACAGAGCCCCTGAGGGGAAGGCCTGTGGCTGGGCCCAGACACACCTTCCTCCAGGGCACCCCAGCTTTTACCAACCACCCCTCCACGCAGTCCACAGGGACCCAGCGAGCCCGCAGCTTCCCCAAGGAGACAGGCATGAACCTGGATGCTTTTTTCCAGCAAATACAGCTCACGGAGAAGCAGGCGGGGGAGAAGAGGCACCTCATCCAGCAAGGTCTGCGGCCGCACCCGGTGGCCTCTCGGGAGGGCAGCCCCATCGCGCTGCCCTGGGGAAGAGCTTGGCAGGCAGCTGGGCTGGCTGCTTCTTGCCAGTAACGTGCTTTTATAAGCTCAACTTCTACCAGTTGGGCACACGTTCTTACAGGTTTTTTTTGTTATGTTGCAGCTAAATGTGACATAAATAGGAGTTACGAAAAAATCAATCAAATAAAAGAAGAGCTGAGCACCGCGAAGATGAAATTGGAAACTAAGGTAAGCACGGATGTTTATAGTAGACATAATAGTGAAATAAGCTGTATTTACAAATATATAATCTATTATTTCAGGAATATATCCACAAACAGTTCACCTAGTGAATAAACAAAGCACTGTGGAAAATTATACCAGTCATTTCTTTACTGATAAAAAGTTTTGTTAACGTCTTTCCCCTCTCACAAATCTCACCCTCGAGGCTGGCCTCTGGCTACCTTCAGAGACTGACCTCAGGGCTAGGAACATTTCCAGAGAATGCTTCCAAAATCTGGAGGCACTGGAGACAGAGCGCAGGAAAGTCACTCCTGCTTTGCAGAAAGAG
>NW_009954309.1:755464-763149 GCF_000747805.2 Chaetura pelagica
AACCAGGCAACAGCTGGGGCCGACCAACTGCTCAGGTGTGAGCAAGGTGTGTTAAGATGGGGTCTTCTTATTGCCCTTTCCTTCAGAGGCCTGGAAACCATTCCTTCATCACCCACTGCCTTTAGCTAAAGGCCTTTCACAGAAATTATGTGGAAACATTCCCTGTGTTTACCTCATAGGATATTGAATCACATACTAAAGATCCCGGGCTCACAGTTAGGGTGCCCAAGATCTAAGAGTTTTTTCAAGGGAGACTGAAGATGGAGGAGAGTTTCTGAATCTATTTAATGTTCTTAAGATTTTATTATGGTTTCCATTTAACTGAACTGCAGACATATTTTTAGATTAAGCTTCCTGTTCTGTGGAGATTTTCACTATTAATACCTGTGATTACAAATTGTTTAAAAATCAATTTTCTTATGCCTGAAAATGAAATTTAAATATCATCCCCTGTGCTCTTAACTGTGTCTGCTGGCAGAATGTGTATGCACAACAGGAAAGCATATGGAGCCTCCTTTGAAGTTAGAACTCATGTGTCCTATCACTTAAATAAACATCTTCAAGAACCTTTCAGGAATTACCTCACCTAGCTGTGAAAATAAATGCTTGGCAGAAGCTTTTCGTCCTTCAAAACCAGGCTCTTCTCCCTTTTATAAAAGACTATGTAATATATATGATAAATATCAACATTACTGCAAGGGGAAAGAATAAAAGATAATTCATTTACAAATATTTACTGCTTGAAAATTGACACTATAATCAAGAAAGCAGTTATTCATGTGCTTGCATTTATGCATGCCCCAATCTCAGAGCCTGAATGCACTTTAAAATAGTAACTCATTTAACTAACACAGACTATATCTGGGTGTTGGTTGTTAGGTAAAGTCCTTCACAGTCTTGCTCATAAATTTATTTATGAACATCAAATTTTTATGTTTTTACTACTAATTTGTTATTGATGCACTGTGATTTATAATCAAGTTTATGTGGTAAGTACAGAAAATCCCATGAGTAGAACCATTATTGTAAATTACTAATGGGAAGAGCTGATGAACTAGCCCTAATTAAATCTTACATGCTTTATCCACCAGGATTAATAATATTCTCACTGATATCCACAAAAATGTGTTTTACTTGCTTACATAGTCTGACATTGATTCAGTCATAGATAGGAAATGATACAGAAAATAAGCAGAATGGGAAAATGCATTTTAATCAGACTGTATTTAGGTTTAAAGATCATATAGTTAATGAAATAAATGTAACTTATTTTTCAGCACAGGAATTAGGTTTACACATGTCTGCACTAGTTAATGTAAATCAAGTAACATTAAATAATGCTGTTAAGCTAATGCTGTTCAGTTTGTCCTGCACCAAATAACTGTACTTCTTTATACGCATATACACAGAAGCACATGCATGCACAGCACCTCATGCCTGACCAAGCAGATGAGAGTGAGTTCAAAAGTGTTTTGACATCTATTTCACAGAGGCTGCCTGTGGTCAATCAAAGATTCCTGGGAAATGTTATTTTTCTCTCCGTTCTGTAAAATCAGGTACCATGTAATTAGAACCCAAATTATAGCATTTTGCTTTTCATGGCTCAGTGATTTCTTAAAAGAAATCTGCTGTAAATGCATAGATTAAGTTGGCATCTTACAGATGGAGAAAGTACACTGCTGCTAGTTATGTTCAGTTATATAAACACAGTGGTATAAGGCCACCTACTCTCTTTGAATTAATCTAAAAAATAAATATTTATGTGGCAAGCACTTCCTGGACACTTAGCATGTTGGATATGGCAGGGATAAGGAAAAAAAATCTGGTCCTTTCCAACTCCCATTCTTGTCTTAGGACATTTGATTCCAGTATCCTCCTATTTTGATCAGATGCATTTCATCTGCACCCTATCCAAAATAATCTACCTTATTTCATTTTACAATCTTTTCACTTTAACCTCTGTAATATCACAATTATCTGGTCTTTTCTTCTTCTGCACACACGTATCAGTCTCACTACTCAGTTTACTTCCTGACAGTTACCCTGTGCCTTTATTGTCTGTGGGCAATTCTGCTAACTTTACTTTCCTCATTTATTGTTCCAAGTATTACAGCCTGAGTCATTCTTTTGACCTCTTTTTCTCCACTTCATCAGATGAATGATTCTCATCCTTTAAGACTCTTCAACACTTAGCTGTTCCCTGTTTATCTGCTGTTATATTTTATCTCACCATATATCTTAAGTTAGACGATGATCCAGTGGATGCACTGGAAAATTGAGAGGAACTCTTCAACAAATGTTGAAAATGCAATGGTCGAACAGCATAACCTTCTATTAGATAAACTACTGTTTAAAATTAATAAAGGTAGAAATAAAACTAAATGCAAAACAGATGTTTGGGGCTTGGGGGAATGACGGTCAAACTGTCTTTAAGCAATGAACTAATTTCAGTTACACTTCCTTGGCTAAGAATTCCCGCAGTTGTGCTCAAAAAAAAAATGAGCCTGTGCAACAGTAGCATTGCAGAGCTGATGATGTGTACAGCCATCCAGTCAGAACAGTAATGTTCTCTGATGTTACTGTCTTGATTTGGTACGTGACAAACTTTACACAATTAGATGGAGGACATTGTATTATTCTGTGTAAAAGAACCTGTGTGATCAATATTTCTCCTGGCTTTAGCCTGGAAAAAATTCTCCTAAACTGAACGGACTTTAAGATATTGTTTTAGATAGATGGACCAGCAGTAAATATGTTTTAATGAAAGGTTGCTTTTCAAAAGCTTAGTTGTATATTGGAGGATTACTGGGGGTAGAAAAAACAGTTATGCTTTTGTTAGTCCAGCAGCTATACCAGCTGTGTTTGAACTGGACCAAGATCCTTAGGTACAATATCCAAGTATATGAAACAATAAAACAATAATCTTACTTCATAACCTTTTTTTTTTTTCTTTTTCTTTTTTCTCTTGGAAGGTTCAGCATTTGTCCGAAAAACAGTTCTACTTAGAAATTCTGAAGAAACGTGAAGACAGCTTAGAAAAACAGAAAGCTGAACTTCTTAATCAAAAAGACCATCTTCTTAAAATCTCTGTATGTTTCCAGCTACATTATTCAGACAGCTCTGTTCTACTCTATGAGAGTAGACATCATTAAAGTTTGAAAATATGGAAGAAGGAATGTTTTAAATCTGAAAAATCAATGTATTTATTTTTAACTCAGCATACTTACCAATGTAAATGTAGATAAATTCTCACTTTTCACTTAAAAAAAATGTCTAAGGTGATTTATGCTGCAGTTGATCTACGAAGCTGATTTAACATTCTTGTCTTCATCTTATAATGTCTGCTTGTTGAATGACTGAACTCCAAATCCGATGTATTATTTCCTTTGTAAGAGAAAACTAGGGAAGTTTCAGCTTAAATTGGACTGCCTCATGCACAATAAAACATATTGAGAGGGATCGAAAGAAAAAAATCAGGGAGCCTGATACCACATTTTAGGAATCCTGACGTAACATACAATCTGATGCCAGACACACTTTGCCGCTTCTTAAGAAGTAGCTGCTTGCAACAAACACAGGCAACTAGCTTTTCAGTTCTCTCATGTGCTAACCTGAATATTGTCTTCCTCTTACTTCCTTGTGGATCCTTGGATCTGTAGATATTAAGCAATACCAAAGATGAGTAGTCTTCTCTGCATATGTATTTGTATTTTAAATCAGCAGAGCTAAATTTTAAAAAGCATTCAATTTTCCCATTTTCTTTTTCAGACAGATGCAAAGAAAAAAATGACTGAAGAGGAAGATAATTTTACCAGAGAAGTAACAGAATTTAATAATGAGTATGGACTAACAAGTAATAGAGATCTTCTGATTAAAAAAAAAGCCAAGACTGAAATAAATGATTTAGAGAATGAGGCAGCTCTGTTGAAAAACGGTAAATCTTATATTAAATTATCCTATCTTGGATTACCAGAGAATGAATACAATTAGTAAAATAAAGCCATTTTTTACTAAAATATTGTAAAATATTTTAATTCCATTCCCTTGCCATCTGGAAATTTCTCTTAAGACTAAACTGAAAGAGCAAGGAAATAGGAGTCGTCATAGATTACTAGCTGAAAATGAGCCAGCGTCATCAGAGTGCCAACACCATACTGAGACATAAACATAATTTTGACCCCTAAGACATGCAAAATAATCCTTTGCTCTATTTAGGGCAGTTAAGCTCTTAGCTGGAGTATTGTGCATCTACTTTTGTATGTCGCACTTAAGGAAAAATCTGGACCAGATGGAGAGAATCCACATGAGACCAGTGAGAGTGATCAGAGATCTGAAGAACATGGGAAGGAAAGAAATGAAAGAACTGGGACTATGTAACCTATGGAAGAAAAGACTGATGGAAGATGGACATCAGTCTTCAAATCATTAAAAGACTCTGTAAAAATGAAATTAATTTATTCTCTCTAGCTATAGTGAACTTAATAAAAACAAGTGTAAACCATGGTAAGGTAGAGTCTGTCTGGCAGTTGAGAAATCTTTCTAAGAGGAATAGTGAACAACTGAAACATCATGCCTTAGGAGATCCCATTACCAAAGGAATAAAGAGGCTCCATTACCAAAGGTCTTTAAGAGCAGGTCAGACAAGCATCTGCCAGAAATGACAGTGGTACAGCTGATCCTGCTTTCAGGGGGAGGAGTGCAGCAGATGACCTCTCAAAGTCCTTTTCCAGTCTCGTGATTCTATGATTCATCAAGTGCCAGCACTATGAATTCCCAATACCTGATGTAAAGTTTTGACATTTGACCATAGAGTTTGTATTACCTTCTTTCTGTAATTCCTGTGGCTCTCATTCTGATCTGCAACTGAAAGAAATCTGTATTTGGTGGCAAATGTTACTTTTAATGATTAATTTTTACATATTCAGGCAGATCTGATCAGTCAGTCTCTCAAGTGGTTGGATCAGTAGGACATGAAAGGTGACTAACCTTCTCTTGGTTCAGTTGCTGTCTTGATTCCATCCTTTTAAATTGCATCTTCTTTTGAAGTGCAACTTGTCTGTCTTTCTGACTGCTACAGTCCTGAGCACACTGAAAAACACAAAAGAGAAAAGTTTAAGTAACTCGTAACAAGAAAATTATGTGAGGACCTCCAGTTGTGAGGGAAACAATCGTAATTCATTCCAGATGCTGTCAACAGTCCGGTTCAAATGTCCATAACACTAAAATTCTTTTCAGCCCTGCTGAGAGGTGTTTGTTCACCACATACTCAATAGGTCATCTTCCTTTATAGCTGAAGTAATTCTAAAGGAAAAGATTTGTAATTCTTTTTATGCCCAGTCAAGAAAATACGTCAAACATCTTAATAACATTAAAAAACGTAATTATGAACACGTTATATGACATCATTTCCAGTGAATGACCAATTGAATTCTTATATTTAAGGTTATTTTTTATTAGCTGAAGATCAGTAGAAGTCATTGAGAATATTTAAAATTATAACATGAAGACTAAAACTGCAATGCATTTTAATATGAAATATATTTTTTCTTAGAAATGGAGTCAATGGAACATAAAAACATTCAGTTAAATGCACTCCAGTTGCAGAAGAGTGAATTAAAGCAGCATTTATTTACCCTCCAAAGTGAACTCACAGGTATGCCTGAGAATCACTTGTTAATGGTAATTATTTGTTGCTTGACAAATGCTTCTGAAATATCTTTTCTATCAAGTAATTTTTCTCTAAGAGAAATAAATTGTAGAAACAAGATTTTAATATGTTTTTATGTTAAGTAATAATTTTAAAACATGGTTATAGTAAATATTATGGATTTCAATAAGATTTATTTTAAATGTTAGTGATACTGAGGTCTGCAGATTTGCTGAATCATAACTCATAAATATGAAAATGAAATTTTTATTTTTGCCAGTAAGTCATATACTTAAATGGAGAGTTTAGTGTTTCAAAGTGAACTTAAAATCAACGTTAATATTGTTTAAAACCTATTGAGCTATAATTAACGTCATTAATATTCAAATGTTTAGTAAGCAATATGGCTTGGACTGACAAGGACAGATCTGGCCTTGATGCCAAAAATCTGAGTTGGAAATTCAGTCCTCTTTACTGACATTTGTGTGGTAGCGTATGCAAGTCTGTGCACACAAAAAAACCCCCAAGAAGTCTACACACAAAGCTGTGTGGAATACACAGGAAAACCTGTAATAAACAATTAAAAAGATAGAGGGAACAAAGAAAGGTTCTGTGTCAAAGGGCTAATATTGAAATTTGAATTAACAATGTAATCTAGAAGTGGTTTTGTAACTTTTTTACAAATATGTGAATAACATTGCAGTAAGAGAGCTAAGAAAGACAAGCCATAAACATGGTCATAAATTGTTTAGGAAAAGGAGCAAAATTTTGTAGAAGACTGAATTATGCATACCAAATAATGTTCTTTATTTGCATGCCTCTACCCTACAAACAGTTTCACAAAGCAATATTAGAAAAGATAAATTTAGAAAATGTGGCAAGTCTTTGAATATGGATGATTAATATATATTTATAAGGTGATTGTTATTTTTTTGTTTAGACCTTGAGAAAGTAATCAGGGAGGCTGAAAGAATGACCAAAGATTTAGAAGCAGAAAAAGTCTATGTCACTGAAAAACCTCAGACTGATCCTGAATGTTTAAGGTAAGAGTCTCATGTTAATAAGTTCCTAAATTTAATTTATGTCTGTAACTACAGCCCAGTCATGGTGACAATGACTACCTTTACCTTTTCTTAGAAATCAAAAGAATCATTCATTTTTACTACAGATTATGCATTCCTGATGTTCATTTCAGCCTTTCACCCTTACATGCATATTCCAATGAACTAAAAACTGGAAACGTTTGCAAGTAATTCGACTAAAATCAGAGGAGGAGCAAAAGGCAGCTCCTTCGGTGGAAGACCAGTTCTTAATTTATTGTAAAACTAGTGGTGGCACACAGAGTATTGATGAACACCCCAATGCTATGGGAACTTCTGCTGACTAGCTGCACATCCTTCCCCAGAACATGATTGCAATGGAATGCATTGGCCACAATAACTTCCTTGGCTCAGGTGGACCTTGTGTTGAAGCTGCTACATGTAGATTTGTTTTCTCTATGATCCCAACCATCACTTCCAGTTTGCTTTCTAACTAAGCTAGTTTAGAACAAAATTTTGAAGATTTAACCAAGACAGAAGACCATCTCCCTTAATAGTAAATATTGCTTCCCAGGAACTGAGTGTTAATGTCACACTTGAGCAAGCTGACAAGAAATGAGTCATTTACATTTTCACTATACAGAAAATACTGTAATGTTTTTCAACAGAAAATCTTCAGATACCATAAGCCTCATAACACAGAATTAATCTTTTATTTTTGCAGTTTTATGGTGTTTCAGATGAAAGTGCCTGTGGATATTTAAAAATATTTCATAGACAATGCAAAAGAACTCTTCCTAGAAAAGCTGGTCCAAAATATTCTCTAACAAGTTGTCAGGGAAAACACAACTTTTCTTACCATCATGAGTTTCTTCCTATAAATTTCTGGGGTTTTGACAAAAATAAGTGAGTATAGTACATTTTTTTCCCCTAAAGACTTTCAATGGAAAAATAAAATTTTGCAGAGAATGCTGAACATTTTTCTGAAAGACAATTCA
>NW_009954309.1:763178-785490 GCF_000747805.2 Chaetura pelagica
AGCCCTATTACTAACTCTCTTCAACCTCTTACATGGTGTTGAGACAAGGCCAAAATTCCCTCAGCATAAAAATTCATTAGGTTGCAATTTTTTGCATACAGTGGCAGAAACTTTGCATTCAACATAGAAGACATGGTGTAAATAACAGCAGCAATTCTGTAAGACAGCATGTTATAACTCACTCCTTTACATTATTCATTCCATCATCATATATTAGCTTTTGTGATACATGAGGTTGTCAACTTCCTTCTAAATAACATACTTCCTTTGGAGTAGTTTACTGCTATGATGCCATTTAATATTCAAATTGGTGTAATTAGTTTTCTATAACAGGTTTCCTATGTGTAAGGTACAGAAGTAGCAAACATTGCATTACTCTAAATCCCCAGTTCTGCCACAGATTGCCATGAGATCCTAGGCAAATCACTCAAATCCATCTATGTTTGTCTTTCTATGTTAATTTCTATGAAATTAACTCAGCCCTGTGGAAAGATACTTGGATTTATCTGGGTGGAAAACATAACAATGGATAAACTCTATTAATTATTTACAAATCCAGAAAGTATCATTTACAACCAAAGCAAGAAGGATGGTGAGATTTTTTTATTTCGTAAAATGCTTTATTTTATAGTCAAGATAATCTTACATTATTTGTTAATTGCATGTAGTGTAAAATATAAAGTGCCCCTATGTTATTAGCACTATCAAAAAAAGCAAGCACCCCTTGAGGTGTAATAATATATTGAAGACATTGTCTTTAAATTTAATATTTTTTTTTTCATTTCAGATACTAGACAAAATTTATGACAGATTTGCCCAAATTATACTTTTGTCTTGCTCTTTCCTTTGATCTCATGCATACTCAGAAAAGCTCAATGCTTTATATATAGAGAGATGACACTGTACACCTTAACTCTGATGCCAGAAACATCTGCACTTCCATGTCAGCACAAATAAATTGTGCTTTTACATAGAGCCAAGCAAGCAATCCATATTTGTCTACTTCTGTATGTCACAGAACTGTGCTATTCAGAATTATCCCAAACCTTATCAGGCTCATAGAATTATTTTGGTTGGAAAACACCTGTAAGATGATCAACTCCAACCGTTAACCCAGCACTGCCAAGTCCACCACTAAACTATGTCCCTAAGGACCACATCTGCACGTCTTTCAAATACCTCCAGGGATGGTGACTCCACCACTTCCTTGGGCAGCCTGTTCCAGTGCCCTTCTGGTGAATAAACCTTTCCTAATAGCCAATGTAAACCTCCCCTGGCACAACTTGAGGCCATTTCCTCTTGTTCTATCACTTGCTACCTGGGAAAAAGAGACACCCCTCCCCCACTACAATCTCCTTTCAGGTAGTTGCAGAGAAAAATAAAGTCTCCCCTCAGCCTCATTTTCTCCAGGTTAAACAGCCCCAGTTCCCTCAGCCACTCCTTGCGAGACCAGACCCTTCATCACCTTCACTGGCCTTCTTTGGACTCTCTTCTTTGGACACTCTCTAACACCTCATGTAGATTCACTTTTTTTGGTTTGGACTACTGAATTAGAGAATGAAAGGGAATTTGAAGTATTCTATGCTATAAAAAGTGCATGTACCCCCTGGAGATACCTGATTGCCCATCAATACCTGCAAGGAAGTCTTCAAGAAGATGGAGCCAGGCTCTGCACAATGATGCACAGTGGGAGGATAAAAAGCAAACAGGAGAAGTTGAAATAAAAGGGGGTTAGAATTAATTTAAGGAGAAAGAAATATCATGAGGATAATGTAGCAGAGAAAAAGGTTGCTCAGAGAGGTAGCATGGTTTTCATCCTTGAGGCTTTTCAGACACGACTGGATAAAACACTGAGTAACCTGGTCTGACCTTGTAGCTGACCCTGCTTAGGGAAGGACATTGGACTAGATGACCTCTTGACATCTCTTTCAGTCTGATTTATCCAACAAACCAATTGTCACTGTGGATTGCACAAGGGGAAGAAACAGCTCATAGATCAATATATATACACTGGTTTGTGCCTACACTGCTCAGAGGCAGCATTACTTGCAACGAACCAGTCATCCTCACACTGCCTAGCATTTGATGAGATCATATCTGCTCTGGTCCCTTTGTAGTGTCTCTGTGACAATAAGATATAACAATATACATGCATTTTCCATTCAAAATGCATTAAATGCTTAAAGGAGATAAGTTCCCACAGCAGAGTGCTGGTTCAAGATTACAATACCTCACCTGTGCATTGCATACCCTGAGATGTGCCACAGAAGCATTTGAGGGACCACAGCTGCTGCAGTGGGCATGTGCTGCTGCTCCCATGCCAATATCCTCCCTGGAGCAATCCTTGAGCAAACTATCCTGTCCACTCCCATGGGTGCCCTCTGAAGAGAATCTGAAAATAAAAAA
The DNA here is from genome assembly GCF_000747805.2 of Chaetura pelagica. Classification (NCBI taxonomy): domain Eukaryota; kingdom Metazoa; phylum Chordata; class Aves; order Apodiformes; family Apodidae; genus Chaetura; species Chaetura pelagica. The sequence goes on from NW_009954309.1 coordinate 765,585, forward strand.
GAATTCATGCAGTGTCAGTGAGAAAAAATGAAGTCTGAGGCCCCTGGGGTGAATCAGGAATTTCTCCTGGCAGTCTAGATAGACCTTTGACACTTGCAAAGGACCTTTAGCAGCCAAAGTGCCGACTAGTGCAAACTTACATACACTAGTTTGTATCTTAAAAGGAGTCAGTTTTGGTCATGTTAAAATCATTATTGCATCTATGGTGTTTGAGAAACAACCCTTTTTAGCCTAACAAGATAAGCTCTTTTCTACATCCAGAATCTATGGCAATATTAGAATTTTAGTTTTTAATAAAATCGTATTTAGTATATACAAAGAGAAGAACATTTTGACACAAGCAGTGTGGACCAAAAATACATGTTTTCTATGAAATAAGCACCACATTTATTCTTTTTTTACAGAGCAGGAAACTGCACCACTCTAAATGGTAAAAATAGTAACGTTTTTAATGCTTCCTTGAACAAATGTGAGAGACAGTCAGCATCAATAACCTGATATATGTAGCTCCCAGACCACCCTGTAAGTCTGTTATTGTATCACATACCTAGTCCGAACTTAAAAATCAATATCAAAAGTAGCTGGCAAGGCAAGAATCTTCATTACAATTAAGTATATGTCTTAAAGTAAATTGCATTTCAGCCAAAGACTCTAGCCAGCTAATTCAAATTGCAGCAATTCATCTATGATCTGAGAAAAAAGCCCTATACCATGTCTGCCATTTCATAATTTTTTTTCCCAAATCCATCAAAGAATTACAGAAGGTAATGAAAAGCACACATTGCTAATTTCAACAGCTGTTGGTGCTGCAGTTAGAGGCTTGTTCTAATAGACATCAAATACAGGAAAAAGCTACAGAAAGTTTTAATATTAAGCACAGACATAGTAATGAAAGAAACACTGTACCCTCTTCCTCATAGTAGGCACACTGGACATCCTAAGTCTCATGACACAGATGCATAACTTAAAGACATATTTAAGAAAGAGGGCATTTTTCCAGAAAAGATCTGCAATTAAAACAAAAATACATACTTTAATCATCTGTTCTGCCAATGCCAACCCCTCACACAACACAGCAGGAAAGAATTTTGTCATCAACTCTCTTGAGTCACATTTCACTGGCAGGTAGCAACTAGCATCACTTCAGTGGAACAACACAGGAGTCAAGCAGAGACTGATATCAGTAAATTCCTAGCTCTGTCATTTCACTATTATATTCATTGTAAGCAATATCTATATTAATTTATTCTTCTTTCACATTTTAATTTTAAATTTATGTGTTGCCATATGTAAGGCAACCTAGAAATAATTTTAATTAGAGTTTAATTAGACTAAGAACAGACAGTTTCTACCTGAAACTGATATTTTTCACACTATTCTAAAGATAGACTAAGGATAAATTGTTTCTTTGAAACTTGCAATTCTGTTCTACTTCACAAAAGCAGTAGCAGAAGGGTAACACAAAGTCAGCTTACTTTGTAAAATAGTTCAAGGCTTTGAATACTAGTCTACTTCCCAAAGCTACAGTATTGCTTCTTATACTTCTCCAGTATCAAAATAAGGAAGGAAAAAGTGATGCTTTCTTTTATATAAATCATACATGTAATATGTTCACTAGAGCTGAACAAATGTTCCATGCTAACAGCAGACTGCCTAAGGACACGCATGATTCTGGTGGTTTAAATAAAAATATTTGCAATTTAATTTCCTGTTAAATTTTATAATCTGGAAATATCTATCTCTAGGTAACAGATATGGTTCCAAATGACATTTTTAATGACAGTCTTGATTGATTTTTTTTTAAGCTTTGCTTTTTAATAACACTGCCCAGTGGAACTATTATAGTTTGAATTATGTTTAAATAGGTTTCCATTAGAAATTGCAGTATGGATTTACAAAAAGTAGATCAAATCTGACTAATGATGTCTTTCTTCTATGAGACAACTGATTGGTTAGTCAAAGAAAATGAAAAGGCCATCCATCTAGACATTAGCAAAGTATTTTATGTTATCCTGCATGGTAAACTACTAGTTAACCTGGGAAAGACATTGAAAATTTTGAGTAAGGAAATGACGAATAGTATCAACTATAATAGGTCTGAAAAAGAAATTTTGAGGCTGGAAGAAGGTAACTACAGTCACAGCTGGTCTTGCTTAATGCTTTAAATAATGGCTTTGGAAGATAATGTGTTTTAAGACAGTAGTGTAAAACAATTGAAAGACTCGACCTTTAGTCTGAAGTAACTGAAAAGAGGAGGAATGTAATTATATACAGTGCAAGTTTAGGTACAACTAAGGGCTTCAATAATAGATACCTGGAAGCTAAGGAGATGAGGGGTCTGAGCATACTATGTAATCAAAAGACAACTACAAACATGAAAAGTGTATGTAGCTGAGGAAAAGATAAAAGCAAGCAACATTTCCCACAAAAACAAAACAAACAAAAAAGGTGTAAGAATACTGAGTATATATCTCTCACCTACTTTTCAAGAAAGATGCATTCAACCTGGAAGATGAGCAGAAAATTGAGAGCCCATAATGCAGAAGGAAACAAAGACATCTCTAAAGCCTTACTAGCTCTGAGAAAATTATATAGTTCACCTGAAGCAAAGCAGTACAGTATAGATACTAACTTCAGCAATAGAACAGCCACATTAATACATCCAGATTGAGATATAATTTTCCCTGTACAATAGAAAAATAAAGATATTCGAACTAGAAGGATCACTCACCCATATTTATTTTCCCTGCCTTTCAGTAGGAATTTTACTGATCCCTAGAAACACATTTCAGTGATTCTTGTAAATTTTTTCTTTTCTCTGTAAATTGTTCTTATAGTTCCTACAGAAAGTAGTCTGTATAACTGGCTTACTGTCTGCACAAAAGCAAATCTCATACTTAATGTGTACTTTAATTCAACATGCCTTAACCTTTCCATGATCATTCATCTATAACAATATATTCCTTAAAAACTTCTTGTGATGTTTTGTGTATTTGAGGAATATAAATAAAAACAAACAAACAAAAACCCCTCAAAAAACCAAAACAAAACAACAATAAAAAACCCAGAAGCCAAAACCAAATCAAACATACAACCCCTCCCCCCAGTTTTCAAGACCTATAACTACTTTTTAAAATACTTTCCCGATAGCCTTCATGAAATGTGAGCCTTAATCAGTGATAATTATGTTTATTGCAATCAGCATATGATCCAGAACAGTAAAATCTGAAATTTTCTTATTTTACCTGAAGTGTTTCTATTTGTTTTAACTTACATCTAATTTCCATAGTCATGTAAGCCAGTACCCTCTTGGCTTTCAAGGATTTATTACTGCTACTAGATATTTCTTTATTTTCTGTCCATTTCTGCTCCATGAAGGGACATACTTTTATTATTTATTTGTTCAACTCAAGTCCTTAAGTTTATGTTTTGAGATCCTGTATTCTGTTTAGGACTCAGTTTCTCCCTCAATCAATTGACAGTAGTCTGAAATGTATTGACTTCAGCTGTAGCAGTAGTATTTTCTGTTTAGAGTGTCAGCAAAGTGTAGATACTCAGCAAATTCTTGCACTCATTATAAAAACACACATTAATTTAGTCCCAGTGCTGAATTGAGATTGAATGACCCCAGCATATTAGCTCTACTTTGGCCTAAAGCAATAAACCAAAGTCTTCTATACTTTTCCTCAGTCTCAATAAAGCCTTAAAACCCTGATAAATAAAGCCTTAATCCATGCCTTTTATGATCAAATTCAGAAAAATCAAAATATATACTCTCAAGTTTATATATAAATTATTAGGGTGCTTTGTTTTGTACCATAAACTCTATGTCCCGTATATCAGTGCCAAGCAATTCCATTTTACAATACACTTTAATTTTTTTCCTTATATTTATGGTTAAAAAATAAAATGATGGTCATAAACAAGCCAAAGACAAGAAGGAAAAAGAAAAAAGAAGTTTTACTTGTCTCAGCAAAACATAACCAAGAGACAGCTTGCTCCTTCTGCAACTTCAGCAATAAATAGGCAGGGTCTTCCATCCCCACTTAAAAAACAAAGGTTCTACAAACACATGCTCACCCTGCCTTCTACACATACTATTTCTTCTTTGAGACTTCTTTACATAAAATTATTCCTGGAATGCAAGTTTGTGCTACTGAAATCTTGACCCAGTAACATGAATCTGGATGATTTTCAGGTAAACCTGTTTGCCAATAACATTTTCATCATAGTTCAATTCATAATACCAGCATGTATTGATTTCACAATTTTTTCTCCTATTTGCCTTCTGCATATACAGCTGAAATTCAAGAAAAGTGTGTGTCATCCACAAATGGCAATGACATTTAATAGTTGTGTTCATTTCAAAGCTGCAAAATCAATCATCTTCAGTGATCTCCTTCTTCATCTCCTTGTCACTTCTGGTTTTCAAGAGTAATGGAAAATGGACCATTGGTAGCAGAGTTCAGTCTAGAGCAAACTAGCACCCCCAAAATGCAGATGCTGTTGACCCACCTACTTGATTTAGAGATAGGTTTTACCATTGCTACTTATCTTGAACATTTTTCAAAGGAATGGTCAAACCTCCTTTTACAAATACAGCTGTTCCTTAGAGCCCATTGCTTGTGAGGTTCTAACTTACCAACATGCTAATTCAGTGCCATGACTTTTCTAAAAGATACAGTTTATTATCATCAAAGAGATTGAAATGCTAAAGTAAAAGCAAAGGCTAAGGAGGGCCAAATGCTAATGTGATTTTTCAGATATTTTTTTTCAGAGATTAATTTTTTAACATAGTCATAAGGAGGGTATAATTGTCATATTAATCCTTGGTCTGGCACAAGGTACATCTCTTTCCATTTCCAAAGGTGACAGAAAACCTGCCCTCCATCTAGACAGTATGGTTTCATGAATAATTGGTTTGCACATTCAATCTGATAGTGGAAAGATGAATATGAATATCCCGCTTATCTTAAATGTTAAATGAAAAAGCTCAATCTGCTTCCAGGTTAAGCCTTTCTTTTAATGGTTCCATTGTCTCACATTCCTTCTGGTAAAACTTCATCATTTATTCAGTAACTCAGGCGTCTCGAATGCATTAATTGTGTAGACTGTAACCTAACAGACAGCTCTTGTTTTGTGAGTATAAAATTCCTGGCACACACTGTAATTATCTAGATTCTAAATAAGAAAGAAGGAAGACCTGAAAGCAGAATCAATTGATTAATGTAAAAATTAAACACCACATTTGACTGAATGTCTTTTATCACCACTACCCCATGCTATGTAAGCAGTTGTTCTGTTATCACAGTTAAAAGTTTTATAAAATATTTAAAATACTTTTTTAAAACTCATATGCAAAACATTTCAAAGGAGATCATTAATAGTAATTAATTCACAAACCCAAGAAACAGATAAGCAACTTTTACTGCTTATATTCTGATTGTTCTGTCTTTAGTGTAGACCTAACATGGACAGGTATCACTTTTAGCTGACAACTAGCAAACAGACTATAGATCACTTTTACAATGTTAAGACAATGGGGGAATATTGTCTCTGAGATTAAGACTTTTCCCTTTTCCTAGAGTAAAAAGGGACTGGAACACCTGCCTTACAAGGAAAGGCTAAGAGACCTGAGGCTTTTCAGTCTAGAGAGGAGAAGACTGAGGGGGAATTAGGGTCATGGTATCACACTAAGAGGGAACACAGAGAGAAAAAAAAAAAAAGATGAGGAAGCAAGGCAATGAAGTTAAGCTGATTTAATCAAGATCAGAAGCTGATCTTAGACCTTGAAATTAACTCCTCTCAATGAAAAGGAGTACTTTACTGCAGTAAAGTAGTACTGGTACTACAGTACAGTGAATTTTGTATTTCTTCAAGTGTAGTTTAGAATATCCTTTTGTTCAAACACTTGTATGCATTATGAATGCAGGAGAAATATTCCTGGAAGAAGAGGTCATTCTTCCTTTGTAATACAAATACCCAGAGCTCATGCAGTTTCTCATACACTGGTGGCAAGATATTCACATTTTCATTATTTTGATATGGCAGAGAGGTGGGATGCCATCCGGAGGGACCTGGACAAGATGCAGAAGTGGGCCCAGGTGAACCTCATGAGGTTCAACAAGGCCAAGTGCAGGATCCTGCACCTGGATTGGGACAACCAGAGATATGAATACAGGCTGGTGGAAGACATGCTAGAGGGCAACCCTATGGAAAAAGACCTGGGGGTACTAGTGGATGAAAAGCTGGGCATGAGCCACTGATGTGCAATTGCAGCCCAGAAAGCCAGTCACATCCTGGGCTGCATCAAAAGACGTGTGGCCAGCAGATCGAGAGAGGTGATTCTGCCTGTCTACTCTGCCCTCGTGAGACCTCACCTGGAGTGCTGCATCCAGCTCTGGTGCCCCCAACACAAGAAGGATGTGGATCTGTTGGAGTGTGTACAGAGGAGGGCAATAAAAATGGTCAGAGGGCTGGAGCACCTCTTTTATGAGGACAGGCTGAGGGATCTGGGGTTGTTCAGCCTGTAGAAGAGAAGACTCTGGGGGACCTTATAGCAACCTTCCAATACCTGAAAGGAGCCTGTAAGAAGGCTGGGGAAGATCTGTTCAGTAAGGCATGGGACAAAGGCTAATGGCTTTAAGCTAGAGAAGGATAGATTTAGGTTGGACATTAGGAAAAAGTTCTTTAATATGAGAGTGGTGGATCACAGGTTGCCTAGAGAGGTGGTGGGGGCCCCATCCCTGGAGCCATTCAAAGCCAGGATTGATGGGGCTCTGAGCAATCTGTTCTAGTGTGCGATGTCCCTGCTTATTGTAGAGGGGTTGGACTAGATGACCTTTAGAGGTCCCTTCCAACTCAAGACATCCTACAGTTCTGATTTCCCATAGGAACAGCAAAATTTACTTTACAGTGCAGTCTTATGCTACTATTCTAATGCTATGTGGTGACTAAGATATTCCTCTCACATTAACCTTAAAATTTTACTTTAGATAAAGCCTTTTTTTTGTTGTAGAAAATAAACTCTATCTGCAGTAGAATAGCTAAAGAGGTGCATCATCTATATAATAGGGTTAAACAATTTATTCCCTATTGTAATATATAAAAGAGAAAGTGGTTGCTACCTCCTCTTTCATCTTCAGAAGAAACAAAGTCTTGCTTTGATGCATCAGTTTAGCTATTTAATAAGAAGCAGAATATATAATTTTCCTCCTTTTTTCAGTCTGTCTGTGTGTCCTAGAATAGTTGCATTGTTTGCTGAAACTGTATTAAGGGTAAGCAACTTCAGCTTTCTCATTACGCTTTTCTTCTGACAGACATGGAAATACTCAGTATAATCTCATCACCTTGTATTCATCTGACTGCTAAAAGCTCTGGCACAGATTTCTCTTGGCCTACCAAGTATTAATTTAAACCACTACAGTCACTGACGTGCAAAGTTTAGGTGCCTTCTTTTAGCAGCACCAAATGCCCTTTTGAATTAAAAATTCGCTGTATTAAAATTAGTCCTTATTAGTCTCATGTATTAGTCCTTAGAAAAGTTAGAGAATTCCTGGCTGACACTATTGAGAAAAAAACAGTAAGTACTGAAGGATAATAAGAGCAGTGGGGAGGGAAGAGCAGCACCAGCAAAGGAGTCTGCAGAGGGATATGGAGCAATGATTGCACAGGAATGGCTGTACAGGGTCAGACACAGGACCCATCCAACGCAATATTCTGTCTCCACTACTGGCTACAAGTCAGTATCCAGGGAAAATAAGAACAGTAACATATGGTACTCCTTAAGTATCAACATTAAAATTCACATGTTTAAATAAGGAAAATTATTACTAATGAGGCCATAAATCTTTCACGGTTTATAGAAACAACATGGTCCAGAAATTTGCCTAACAAAGTACTTAGTCAAGATACACTTTGCAAAAAACCGACATGTCATTTTATGAAGTTACTCACGTTGCCATCACGACTGCCAGTTCTGAATGGAATCCAACAATAGTGTGGGAGAGCAGCACAGAGAACTGCCAAGTCCAAAACTAGCAGACTTAAACCCTGCCCATGCAAATAGATCAATGAGGATTTTCTCATGTAAGTCAAACTGACAATTGGGACCAAGCTGGAAAAAAATAGTTACACAAGCAACAGTTCTGTGATGTGAAAATATATTTGGTTTTGAACACAGGCTTAAGAAAGAATTGGAAAATTACAAAGATGATGATTGGGAAAGTATCTGTGAGACTCTTCGTACAGAAGTTGAAATTCTGCAAATGGTAGGCAATTTTCATCATTTATTTCAAGTGCTTGATAATTGTAATTGTAAAGGTGTAATTTGATATGATTAGCAGTGGGTTTAGATAAGCAGGGGTGTTTCTATGCTATGTACACATCCAAACATCCTGCAATTATTTGTTTTAGCCTATTTCCAAATATTCAGGAATATAATTTCTCTCAGAAAAGCAAAGCACAGAAAAGAATGTAAAGGTGTATTTTTAGCACAAGAAGGACCCATTTGATGAACTTGAGCTACCAGTTTATTGAAAGCTGCCAAAAATTATGTATTTAGGAAGTAAAGCTAAATTAGTATTTATCTTCAGCTGTCAGTTAAATGAAAGATGGGAATATGGAGACATAGGATTATAATAGCATCTTTTAATGTAATATTTTATTTTTTCCACTCACAAATTCCTTACAAAAACTTCTTGAAGTCTTTTTTTTTTTTTTTAATGTCAATCCTAGCTTCAAATTTCTTGATGGTCAATGTGTGTCACAATACAAAGAGAAAATATGTTTTGAAATCCCATCTTTTAAATTAAAGAGGTTTTAAAGATTCATTTCAGAGCCCCTGATTGAACTGCAGGCAGATGCAGCTGCCACGAGCACTAACAGCAGAATAAAAGTCATGGGAAATTTGTATTACTCACTTCTATGATGTGTTTTAAGTTTCTGTTGGAGGAACATAACTTACCTAGACCTTATCTGCTAATTTTATCATGCTTTTCAAACTTCTGAAACAAAAAGAAATCAGCTCAATGTTTAAAAAGTTCTCTGTAAAGAACATGCTGAACTAATTTTCTGTGATTCAATCCTTACTCTTTTGCAGAATCTATCACAAAAAAAGTCTTCAGACAAGTGAATAATAAATGGCATGATCAGCAGTGCCATGAAAGCCAGTCTTTGCATATTTTAAAACTACTTTCCTCAAACTTTATGTGGCTTGCTTCTATTTTATGAGTTGTTTCATCAAACCACAGTTGGTATCTGCCTTTACTTTTTATTAAAATAAAATTTTATTCATTTAAAAGCAGTGGGGGGTTTGCGTTTTATCCTCAAGTTCAACAGCTATTCATCTTTAGTTCCCTCTTTGTTGCTCACAAATGGACCAAACATAATCCACCACACATCAGCTGAGTTCCTATATTCACAGATCTAGTTTCTATGCACTGCTTTGTGGAATGAACGCTCTCCTGTCTTTAAGGTAGTGATGTGGTCTTCTTTGAGAGCAATGTTGCTGTTACCATCAAGAAATACTTCACAGGAGCTGCAGTTACTTAGTTTATACTTTGACAATGCAATCTGTAACAAGCTCTCTGAAGCATCTCAACTCCAGCAATGATAGTCCAGAATAGTTTCCAAATCTCTTGAGCAGTAGATTCCTCCAGTGATTGTAAGCCAGTCCATTACTTAGCATTGGCTTCTGATTATATGAGAAGATTACATGGGAAGTTTTCTTCCTCTCCCGCAACCCACAACATACTGAGTGCTAGCTTCAGCACTTGACAGAAAAGATAAATCTGTTCTCTACATGAAAGTCCACGTTTCTAGAGAACTGGTGGATTTCCACTCAACACTGAATACTCATCGTTCAAGCATGTAGGATGTGTAACTGCTACAGCAGTTCCCAACCTTATGGTAGGACCTGGCTTTATGATTCAAGTGCTTACAATAGGGCCACATAAAAACATTCACTCTGCTCAACCTCAGTCCACTCTGTGGTCACTGTCTCATCACATCCAACTGTGTATGCAAAAAATTTTGTATCTGCTTCCCAACTAGGGGGTGAGATGGATAATTGCTCTTCACTAATTTTTCTACACCCAGAGCTCTCTGGGCTACTGAGGGTGTCTGTCACAGGTAAAACTGCAAAAGATGTTTTACTGAGAGGAATAAATCACTTTTGGAAGCTGAGCAAATTCTGCCTGTGTTGGAGGAAGTTTTTCCTCCTTTTGGGACACAGCTGCAGTTTGAAGTCTGGCAAGTTTCAATCCGCAGCACCGGCATCAAAGAGTGTTCTGATCCACTGGGTTAACTAGGATAATTCCAAGAGGTTGGAATTATCATTCTTAATAACCAATGCTATTGGAGATGACAAGCTCATAAGGTGTTTTTGTCTCTTGCCTAAGAGATCCTCACAGGATGTGCTTAATTTTAAACAACTTAGTCCCTCTGACTTCTGTGGGACCATCTGACTTTTAAAGTTAGGCAACTACTGCTTGTGGACTTTGATCAAACGCAGGGCATATTTAAAAATGCTACAGTTGCATATAAGGGTGTCTACAGACAGCTAAAGTAGTGCTGTTTCTGGGTTTAATTGCTGGAAACAGATATGAATTTGGGATTCGCTGGATAATCCTGATCATTTTATTCATTTTAGGGAGCTTGCTTATGTTAAGCATATAGGTTGATCAACAAGGAAATATTTTTAAACTTCAGGTTTAGCCACTTAAAATTGTTTTTATTTTCAAGAATCCTTGCATCTCTTTTGCAATGGTTTCATATTTATATACTTTTTTGGTCCATATACATTAAACACTCAGGTATGACAGGAACCAGAACTTCTTGGTTTATACCAGAATTCTACATACACATTTAAGGTAAGTGCAAAGAACAATAGCATCCAATAACTATCAATTAGTTCTACAAATTAATGTCCCTAAGCCACCTGAAGAAAATATTTGGCAAAAAGAAAAATGATAGGCCCTTTTAGAGATATTTTCTACTCCAGGAAACAAGCAGCTTCAGTTCTAGGGGTGGAAGTGTAGTTTGTTGGGTGAGTGTTTGGTTTTTAGTATCTATGAAGGTCTAAGTTCTTGATTATTGTAGTAGAATTACAGCATAAATATAGAAAAATTTGTAATAACTCAAGCGACTAAAGTTCCCAGAATCAATATAACAACAAAACAAGAATAAAGCTCACCAAAAAAAGTGAAACAGAAATCAATACAAATCCTATTGGGCCAAACAAATCCCTCAACAGCTCTGAAAATAATATAATGCCAGACTAAACCAACTGTTGCAAGGTGAATGCAAAACATACTAATTTCTCCACGTATAAAAATAGATTTGCCACCACATTCTTATGAATAATGTAATTTGGGACAAACACAATATTTCTGTTTGCAAGACTCAAACTAAGCAGTAAGCAAGTGGGTTTTTTCGTGGATTTTCTTTAAAATTCTCAGACCAGGGAAGAGTAAACTTTTAAATAATGAATGCAAAAGAAACAAGTCTTTTGTCATGTTTAATAAATATGTTCAAGGATAGAACAATGCCAAATTGCCCTGAAAATACACACACAGTTATTACGAAGAAATAAATTATTTCACAGATGACAGAACAAGATATTGTTTTTAAAGGATAGATTATATACTTTGCATGTGACAGTCTAACAGAACCTCTGTTGTATTAGTAGTTGTTCCTTTTTATAACCAAAAAATATAAAGTACAGCCATGTAGATAGCTGAAGGAGTTTGTGAGAAGGAGGAAGATGGTCCAAGAAAATTGTTATTACTCTAGAGGGAGGGAAAAAAAAAAGGCAGATGGAAAACTAGCCATGATTCTGGATTGGACCCAGGAACAATTGCTTTTTAGGCTCAACAGATGAAAAAAATAAAAATTTGTTAAAAAAGAGGGAATTTAAGAGATACAGATAAATACTTTAGGTTACTAAATTTACCATGTAAGGACTGAGATTTGGCATTAAGGAGTTCAGCTGTCACATTTTCATGTTATTTTCTTTATTATTAACAGCCAATTCAAAGACTACCAAAAAATCCATCACAATATCTGACTATAGCATAAAATGCAGTTAGCTAATGAAACAGTACCCACAGAAATTCTTATTGGTTGACATAAATATCGCTGAACTGGTGACAGCACCAAATTGATGTTATAAAATGAATGTCAAGAAATAAAGAACAAATACACACACACAAAAGCACCTGTAACCAAGTCAGTGAGAAAAAATGAATATGTATGACACAGAGGGCAAAATACCCATTGAGGTCCCACATCCCTGTTCAGCTGATCTAGTTTATGGAGTCACAGAGGCAACTGACAGGTGTCCAGCTGCAGAGCTGGCTCCTAGTTAGAGCTTGACAGTGTGGCAGTTGACTGGTCCAAAAAGTTAGACCTCAAGGGAAAGGAATACTTGTTTTTAAAGCCTGTGACTGAATTATAGAAAACATTTCTTCAAGCAGACCCATACAGTAACACCCAAATGTTACCACCTTCCACCACTCCTATGATCTCACCCATCCTCCCAAGTCTGTCAACCTTAAGATTAAAAATTTCTTTGGAAATGTGAAGTGGGAGCCAAATTCTTTCTTCCCCCTTAATATCTTGAGTATTTAAAGACAAGATCTACTTGTTTGGAAGGAACAGTTTTACAGTGATCAATCTTACATGTAAATAATTTATTATATATATGAAACACCAGCAAAGAGTGTTCATTTCTTGGATTTTACTGAAACAATATTTCCTGTTGCTTTGCACTAACGAACTTCCAACCAATCCTGATGTTCTTGTGACAGAGCCCATAAGCCACTACTTCACTTTAGAATACAGAATTCTTCTGATTTATTTAACTAAATTTACTCTACCAGGAAAATAACAAGTTGTAATCAGTAATCAAACTATGGATTGGAATGTTGTTTAATCCCATACTCTAAGGAACATGTGGTATAATTGGGTTCCCTTGAACAAAGTCTCCAACAAATAAGCACATAAAGATAACTCAGATAATCATAAAGAGTGAACAGTAAGTACAGCGTGTACAATCAACAGAATAAAAGCACATTCTTCCTGCCTAATATCAGAATTTTATGGCTCTTGGGGTCTTCATACTACATATATACCATCTAGTCTTTAGTTAAAAATCTGGACAACCAGGCTATCAGTCAAAGTGAGATTCGTAAAGGGATGTTTCAGTGCCATCTAGTGGTTTTTTCTTATTAATAAAAAATGCTCCTTCGTTTGACAATTTGCATTTTATCATTGTAATCAGAGAACACTTTTTGCCACTGCTATATGCTTAGTTTTTCCTCACTTTTCATACATAATGATGTTGGACATATCACCTTTAAAATACTTGGCTTTGTCTAAGGATACACTATTTCTGGGCAAAAATAACTTATCTTGCAGGGTGATCTATATTATGTACATGGAGAAGGCATCAGACTGTGATGTTGACACAAATAACCTAGCCAGGCAAACCTCATCTTTTGGAAAGGAAAACAGCTGCAATTTGAAGAGTCCAAGAGGTGAGCTGCATCAGAGCTGTCCTGCTAACGAACCTGTATGTTAATCTTCATCTAATTAATTGGTTGAACATGTTGTCTGTAGCTTCTAGTCCTTGATTTTTCTCATGCTTTCTTCTCTGAGATTCAAAAGCCTTTTAATACATAGTATATTCTCCTTGTCTTAGTACTTCTGTGCTGCAATCAAGTTACCTTTCATACTCTTCTTTGATAAGCTTAACAAATCGCATCTTTTCTGTCTGTCACAGTTTGACTCAGGTCCAACAACAATGCTCTCAATCCCCTCCCCCTCCCACCCAAGTAAGGAAGGAGAGAGAGAAAAAGAGAGAGACTTGGCTGGATTGAAAACTAAACTACACAGCTTTAATTAAAACACTAATGAATTATACAAGAAAATATATACAATTATATACAGATATGTTCAGGTATGGGCAAAAGCCTCTCGCCTCCCCCCACCCCAGCAACTCCCACAGCACTTCCCTGAACTGGGAAGACTCCCGAGGAATCCCGGAGCTGCTGCTGGAACAGAGCAGAGAGTTATGGGGGTCACGAGAGATCAAGGCTGAGGATCAACGGTGATGGATGAACAGAGTCCTCCCCGGACACCGGCCATGGACAGAAGAGAAGGGGAGAAGAAGAGGGAAGGAAGTTGTCTTCTGTGATCTCTGACCTTCCTCTGAGCTTACGTAGATATATGGAATGGAATATCTTTGGCCAATTTTGCTGTCCATCTAACTCAGCCTCCTACGGGGGGGTCACAGATCTCCCCATAGTGTCTGAGCCGGCAGAGTGCAGGTGCAGCCTTGAAGCCTCAGTAGTTAGAAAAACATTCCACTGTCTTATCAGCCTAGCAGAACACACTGTTGCTAGTTACAAGAAAGCTTACTGAAGGAAAAAAAAATCAGTAAAAAGAAAAATTGGCTTCATCCTGGCTCAAACCAGGACACTGTCCTTCACAGCAAGGCATTTTTCCAGGGCTCAGATAATCTTTGTGAGTTTCTTCTTGGACCTTCTCCATTTTTTGCACCATTAGAAACACTGACACGACTTTTAAGCAAGATTCTAATACTGGCTTCATCAGTGCTTATATAAACATAAAATTGCCTTCCCACTCCTACACACTGCCTTCCTGAGTGGATTTACAAATTCTTGTTAATCCTTTTTAGCTCAGACATCCCATTACAAGTCTGTGTTGACTCAGTTCTTCAAGATGATTTATAAGCACTTTTAAAGTTGCTGTTTTCAAGGATACTGCCCTCCCCTCTTTACTTATAAACTGGATTTTTTCAGACACACAGCTCTGCATGTGAATATATTAAACCAGTAGCTAATGGCATGGGTTTGTTCTGCTTACCAAAGTGTCCATGTTCCTCTGTGTGATTTCAGCTTCATTATGTATCCTCCTGTCAACCTCTGTCATCTGCAGAGTGGTGATTTCATATTTACGTAGCGGAAGTCACGCATAGAACTGTAGCATCACTTTGGTTTGAGCACTTTACTTTGGAAGACACAATTGTAAACAGCCTCACTGGATGATGACTTCCCACTGGCATTGTTTTTCAGAACCATCAGTTTCAGATTTTAATTTGTTGCTTATAGACTGTATGTGCTGCAGTGCCAGCTATTTTAAATGAACAGAAGTATATAGTATATTGTGCCAGCTGAATGTTTTCCAGCAGCTAAAGCATATGATATCTACACAGTATGATTACATCTGTAATCTCTCAAATACTTAAATCAGGCCTATTTTTAATAAAATCATGCCATCATGGATTAACTGTGTTTCTATAATTAAATTCTTTATCACTAAAATCCTTTGCCCTCTCCCACTATTTCAGCTGGAGCCCAACCCAGGTTAACAGGCCATTTAGCTACAAGTCCTTTTCAAATTCTTGTAAGCTGTTCACAGCTTTCCAGCTCCTGCAATTTCTCCTGCACTCCAAAATGTATTTCAATAGATGGTTAGAGCATGTGAAGAGCCTCAGCCAAATTTGTTTTCTTCAGGGACTTTCAGGTGTGAATGATCCAGACTTAATAATTTTAAAAAACCTCATCCCTAGCAGATGCCACAAATTTGGCCCTCTAAGTCTGTACTGAGCTTTAAACACCTGGCTTTTCATGTGGATAAGATCTCTTGTCAAAACTACATTTGAATTCCAAATTAGTGAAACTTCTCAGTTATTTATGTGTTTATAGTGAGTTTGATCCTGTTTCTTTAGATCTGACTCTTTCAAATTAAGGAAATACAGAAAAAGAAGGGGCCTAGAAACAAGTACTTGCTCATTGAAAGTAAATTCTTTCAGAATTTAACTACACTATAAACAGAACTACTAATAATATGCATTTATTTTATTTATAGGAAATCAGCACACATTATTTTTGAGCAAGGACAAATACAGTTAGAGAAAGTTCTGCTGCACACTAAGTTAAATATATTAATTTTTTCCTTATTGACATGGCATTAGGATAGGGCCAGGAAGTGAAACACAGTAATAAAAAGTTTGAACTTGGATAACTTCCTTTTATAATAAAATAAATTATAAAAACCACTTGTGACTCTGAAATAATTCATCAATAGAGACAAAACTAAGATTCCAATATAAAAAAAAAAAAAAAAAACCAAAAAAAAAAAAAAAAAAAAAAAAAAAAAAAAAAAAAAAAAAAAAAAACACAAAAAACCAAAAACCAAGCCCTTTGTGAACAGACAATGTTTTTGTGTATATTTGTTAGTACATAATTATATTAAGGACCAACATGACATTTGGCCTTTAGAAATTTCTTGTAAATAACTCTGCTTCACTTGAGGATGCCTATAGGACACATACCTTGTTTAAAAAAAGGGAGTATTTCATAAAACAAGTAGAATAGCACTAAAATAACAGCTACACAGGAGGAATTACCAACAGTAGCTGTTTAATCCGTACCATTCCTTGTTAAGATCAGAATTCTAATACTTACACACTTAGAGATTTACTGTGGCTTTACATACCACAGCTCATGAGATCCAGAAAAATCTACTCTCCTCTTCCAAATCACACTTCAAATATTAACAGAGCGCTCGTACAAACCAATCACTGTTCATCCATGTAAACCCACGGCTGCATAATTAGTCAAGAGAGTAGGTGTATATTATTGTGCTGGGGGAATGATCATTATATTGAAATTACTATACACACATGAGAAAATAGGCAGGTAAAGCATGGAAGTCAGTGTACCACTTAGGTACACACTTAAAAGGGCTTAGAGGTAGAACAATCATGTTCATGTTCTGTTCCCTCCACTAATACAGAGTTATTATAGTCAACAAGTACCTCAGCTAGATTAATTATTCAGAGGAATTCACTAATAATAAAAACAACCTGCATAATACTGTTGCATTGAAACATGAATTGCACTAGGTGGTAGTATGAACTTGCTCCTCATGAGGAAATGAAGGGGAAATAAAAATTGACAGTAACATTTGTCATAATCATTTAAAAATCTGCAGGTTTTTTTTTCCTTTAACCAGGAACACTTTACCTAAAAGAAGCTGCTAAGATAACTGTAGTAGTAAATACTGAAAAGTGGAGTGACTTTTTTAGAAATTAACTTCCCAAACAGAAATACACCTCAGCCTTGTCTCATATTCATGTATGTACGTGTATCTAATGCTTCCTGAAAACTTACAAGCTAAAGATGCAAGAAAGAGGCCAAAATATAAATGGGTTCCAATTCTTTTTTTTCCTTAATCCTTTTCTGTTTTTTTCAAAAATATGTTTTCATTCTGAGTTTTCTTAATTTGCTCACTTATTTTAAGGATCTTTTTCTGTTTGCCTTACCTACCTAAATTCTCAGCAACAGTTTTTTCTGGCATCTTTCAGATGCTCATACCAAGAGATTTCTCAAACTTGTCCAGTAGAGAAGAGAATACCACCATCAAATTCAGAACAACACACTAATTTTTTTAAATCTATATGACCACCAAAATGGCTCAGATTTACTTTGATGGTGACTCAGTTCCAACAGCCCATTGCAGTATTTCCCAGGAAGGTTCAGAGACTTAGGTCTCTGAAGCAGGTCCCTGATGCCACCCTAGATGCGTAAGGACAGCTAGAGAACTCAATGCAGGTTTTATATAGGTAGGCACAAACACAACCTTCACACACACAAAAATATCACCTATAAATTTGTCTTTATTCTCACCTTTGACCTTCATGAAATAGTAGACTTGTTGGAACTGGTTGGAAGGGACTTTTTCAGATCATCCAGTCCAACATCCCTGCTCAGGCAAAGTCACCTAGAGCAGGTTTCCCAGGACCATGTCCAGATAGGTTTTGAATATCTCCATGGAGGGAGGTGCTACAAACTCTTATGGCACCCTGGAAGTGAACTGGTGCCTTGTAACACAGACAGATTTGATGGCATCACAGGAGAGCAAAAAAATATCATGTCAGTCACAAGGAGAAAGCACAACTGCACGATGAAGGGGGAGCAAGCAATACTCCTGGAGTGAGGTTATAGGGTTACCAGAGAGAGCTGAGTGCAAGTTTACAATCTTATACATGAAGGGAAGCAGAGAAATGCTTTTCAGGTGGCATGTAGGGAGGGGATAGTTGCTGAGAACAGACACTGAGCTCTAGGACTAGGAAGGGCTTAGTAAGAGGGTGTGGGTGGCAGGAGAGGTAAAGGAGCAAATCAAGGCTGGCATTATTGGCTTAGCAGCAGCTGCAGCAGCTCAAAGACCACAACAAAGCTGTGAAACTAAGTAGTGAAAGAGTTCTGCTAATTCACTTCCCTTAGGTAACTAGCTGTAAAGAAAAACCATCAATGCAACCAAAAAAACCTGCAGACTTCCACTGGAGGATATTTATGGGTATCAGCTGTCATCCATCTTTCTGCCACACTCAGAAATGTAAAAAATAACCCTGGCTTTTGACTTCAACTATGCCAGAGCCACTGAAAATAAACATGCATCCAATCAGTTTATATTAATTTTATCAAACAATATAGTAGTAGTAGTAGTAGTAATAATAATAATAATAATAATAATAATATGGCAGTGACAAGGATCCTTCTCAAGTTTCCTGCGAAACTACCTCAACCAATAGAATAGTGAAAATCCTTTTAACATGGTTGTCTCTGACTATGTCTTCAATGCAATTACTTAAATGGTTCATTCAAGAGCTTCTCAGAAAATACTCAGGCAAATATTTTATAAGAAATCAGGTATATTTAAAGAATATGTTACTCTGGCCCTGATTTATTCCTGTTGAACTGAATGTACATAAACAGAGCTTTTCACACCCTTTGAGGACTCGAATAGCATAAACTGTAATTCACTGCTCTCATAGGGGGCACTAGTATATGTCACTTGTATGGACACGCTTGTATATATCATGTCAAAGATCTCAAATGTACTGATGCAAATATATCCTAAGCTCTACAAACAACATGCACCAGCCATTTGTGGAAATCTAATGCACAAATGCTGCTATCCACCTGCCAACATTCCTAGCTTTTACTTTATTTTCTTTCAAATAGAAAGTAGAATGTCCTTCAGCAGAATGTGAGCTCCATTAATAGCACCTTTTTTTTTTTTTTTTTTTTTTTCTTTTTCCAAACAGGATCTACTTCAGTAGCAGAATGGTAGTTTTCAGGGATTTTTTGGTGGGTTTTTGTTAGTTTGGTTGGGTTTTTGTCTCTTTGGTTGTATTTGGGGTGTGGTTTTTTTTGAGAAATACACAGTTTCTCACTGCAATTTCTGCAAGGATGTAAGACCACAGTTTTATTGTTCAGTCACGGTGAACAGGAAAGTGTAGCTCATTTAATTTAAGGCTTTGTTCCAATTCTCAGAAAATTCCACCAGCTCTAGCATTTCATATGTGCGAACACAGGTATAAACTGAAATAGATTGCACAGAAGAAATGTCATGAAACAGTAAATATGAAGGGACAAAAAATACCAGGCCTGTTGTCATCTCTGATTTGTTTAAATCCTTCTAAGAGATGCTGCAGCATAGTTTTACCTGAAGAATCCCATTAAGTCCTGACAACTAATGGGGTAGGCAGCAACAACTGCTGTCAGCCCTCTCACGCTTTCTTGGCTCATCCCTGTCAGTCTCTGCTTCCCCCATCCCTGTTGTTTATTTTAGCTCTTAGCTACACCAGGATCAAGAGCTTCCCCTTTCATGTCTGTGGCACAACCCTGCAGGTGCTGCTGTGATGCCAGTAACTGACAATGGAAATGACACTATAAAATGGAGGTAAAATATGCATGCAAAATTGCCATCAGTGACCCTCTCTATTAATATCTGATATTTTTTTCTTCTACATCAAATATTTACAGGTCAAGTATCTTGACATGGTACTTGTGCAGCAGCCAGCATTCTGCAT
>NW_009954309.1:785580-794443 GCF_000747805.2 Chaetura pelagica
CTGCTTCAAGCAAAGGCTCCCAGGAACACCAGTAATGGAAATTAGTAATAAAAGTAAAGTACATTCCCAGTGTTATGATCTTATATGCTTAATATATCCTTCCTCGAAACATCTTTTGGCAAAAGCATCATTTTCAACCATCAGACGCCCTCTTACCTGAACACAAGAAATTAGTTTGCACTACATGAAGTGTGTTTTCAAGTCATCTCTTGATCTAAAATGCAAGTGGAAAAGGGATGTTCCCAGTAATTTACTCTCAATTTTACTGATCAAATGTCTGCATATATCAGTATAATGGGATTAACTAATGAGACAAGCTAATAACTAATGCATTGTTTAGAGACTATACTATTTTAAGGCAATAATGAACTAGTGGTGCTATGAAAGCTGGGTTTTTTTCTTTACATGTAAAGGCTGGGGCAGACAGTGGTGGGCTGTACAGCTTTCTTCCCAGCTGACTGCAATGTAGTCCAGTTTCTGTCTCCCTGTGCTCTGGAGGTCCCTTTGTGAAGGGGTGGGGGGCTGCATGTTGGGTCACAGCCCTGTATATAAAGAGCATTGCCAGAGCACAGACCCCAGCCTGAGAATCAGAAAGCATTCCTGTGGCAGGTAAACTTGATGAATCATTATGTATAATTAGGGATCAGATTGTCCTCACAAATCATCTGAAACTACAAGTTCAGGAGCTGACATTCAGACACCAAACTTGGTAATTTTGGAAAGACACCTCAACTATTCAGGGAGCCCAGTAATAAGACAAGCCCCTTTTTCTGTTCAGAAAGTAATTGTTCTTTTGAGACGTACTATCCTTCTTTACCAATTTTCTGAATATATTGCATCAATTTGAGGTATGTGACAGTTTACAGCACCGGCAGAGCTCAGGGCTGGCTCCCCTTGCTCTTCCAGTAACCCAGGCGTTACTCCTCTGCAGTTCACTGTACTGAAGTTACTAATTGTTAGCACCTTTTCTTCGTGGGCAGAGCATGAGGGATGTTTCATTAATGATAGAAATCCATTTATCTTAGAACAGAATACCAAACATGCCATGAGTTCTTTAGCCATTGTGAGCACCAGTCTTTCATGTGCTCCTTGCAGATGGGAGGGCTGTAATTGCTCGTTGGGTCCCAGAGCTCCCTGTAATCAGCATTTACATAATGGAGAGAAGGATTATGTAAATCTTGAAAACTCATACACCTAACACTTGGCCTCTGTCTGCAGATTCTGTAGTTGGCTGAAGACAGGTCCCTCTTTTTATCCCTTCAGTTAATTCTTTTCAATGGCATAAAAAATAATTTAATGTAGAGAATAATTTACTTTATTAAATTTCACGAGCTTGTAAATTATTACTACAGGATATAAGAAAAGTTTCAATGAGGAAATCCTACTGGGATAAAAGGCGCAGCAGAGAAAATCTATGAAGGCAAAGCCAAGAACTTCTGAAGTGTCATTTCCACTATATTTTAGATGTCATGCCAGTGAATGCACCTCCGGTTTATTGTATTTTAGCAACAGTGTTATATTAAAAAGCCTAAAAAGGCCTTTAACTTCTTTATTGCCTTCATTTTTTTATAAATTGCAAATTAAAAAAAATAAATTTTAAACTTAATATCACAGATATAATTATTACTTCAAGAAGTGAGAGCAGATAGATGAAGGCCACGAAAAACAATCCCTTTGAAGTCTGTTTTCCAGGCTAGCAGGAAGTCTTCCAGAGAAGGAAAAGAGCTTGTTTTCTCAGAACCTATGAATCTGCCAGCAAAGGGGATGGCCTTTGACTTCTTGTCCAAATGCTCCATTTTCTGGGCCCAAGCCCTGACACTTGTGAGATCACAGGGCTCAGGGTCCCAGCAGCTGCAGGTGACGTTTCTGCCTTGAAAACCCTTACTTTTTATCACTTCTGGTGCAGGCTCTCAGTGGTGTTCCTATAACCAGTAGGCATGAGGACTTTGAAAACCACTGGCTCCCAAACTTGACTTGCCTGGCTGGTGGCACAATCTCCTCCCCAGTGAGTGCTCGAGGCTCAGGGAGGGAAATCTTCCCTTTGCCTGGACACAGACTCAGTCCAGCATGTTTGCTTCATACAATCTCAGGATCATAGAATGGTTTGGATTGTAAGAGACCTTAAAGATCATCTAGTCCCAACCCCCAGCACAGGCAGGGACACCTCCCACTGGACCAGGTTGCTCGGAGCCCCATCCAGCCTGGTCCTGAACACTTCCAGGGAGGGGTTTCCACCGACTTCTCTGGGCATTCATGCTGCCTATGAATAACAGATCACACTGAGACTATGTGCCTGGCACAGTAAACCGTGCAGTGAAACACTGCAGCTGAGCAAGATAAAGTAGCTTGTCTCAGTGGTGGCAGTGGTCCTGATGACTCTGGCAAAGGCTGCAATTAAACTCCTAAATTCTCAGGGTTTATCCTGGGGGCAGCACAGGCGTCATTTGGCTCCTGCCTCTTGTGACTGTTGATAATTCTAGCTTTGAGCTTTAGATGTTTTACATTAATCTCAAGCAACTCGAACTGTAGTCTGACTGGTAGCAACAGAAAGCAGATGATGGTTGTTTAAAACCTGCTGTGTACATACATTGTCTACCACTAACATTTCAAATGACAAGAATAATCAGTGCTGCCTCCTTTGCATATACCAGTGTTGCTCTAATCAGTCCACAGTGTGTCCATACTGGAGTCCCAGTGTCCTGTCTCCTGGAAAGGAGACAAGAATGCACACAGGCACAGTGCAGAGCACATCTAATGTGATCAACATATCTGGGAAGCTTGTGCCAGCTTCTCACACACAAACTACAATGCATCTGGGACTGAGCAGGACTAATGGCCTAGAAGCCTTGATTTGCCACTGGAAGATTTTATCCTTCTGCTAGATAATTTTAGGAGGATATCTAAATTGCCATTTATTTTTATAAAATTAGTCTGTTAAATAAACCCAAAACAGTCACAGATCCATGAAAAGCCAAGGCCAGCATGCTGCAATCATTTACAAGTGGTATGTTCACGAACCATCTGACTGGTTCTCAGAAGCCTGAAGCCTACTCAGAAACCAGCCCTAAAGCTTTTCACTCTCCAGTTCTTCACACTTTGCATTTAGTGCCCATCCAGTAACAGATCACTGAAATACTACCAAAATCTGACATATTTTTCAAACATCTGTAAGCACCTCAAATACAAACCACAACTATATATACATCCCAGAAAAAATACTGCAATGCTGGCTCCTACCCTGGCTTAATGAAAACAATGCCAATTAACTTCAGTTGACTTAAAAAGAGGCTGGGTTGGACTCACATTATGAAATACTCCAGTAAAACTTCTCAGGTCCAATTGGTGTGGTAATGCCTTCATGTGTTGCATGCTGTACTGATTGCAACATCCCACTCCCACATTCCTTGGGCCCTAAATGACACTGTGCTATGCAACCCTGCCTTGTAACTCTCCTTTGGGGTAGCCATTCAAAGCATTTTCTCTGTTGCTTGTGACTGTTTTCTTCACAAGTTTCCAGAAAAATCTGTTATTCCTGAATTCAGAGCCAAAAGGCTTAAAGCTGAAATGGTGATGCTCAATTTTTCTGAAGTTGTATTGAACATGATACTGTTTTAGCTGGCCTGCAGAATGAAAGGATGCTATCCTGTAG
The DNA here is from genome assembly GCF_000747805.2 of Chaetura pelagica. Taxonomy (NCBI): domain Eukaryota; kingdom Metazoa; phylum Chordata; class Aves; order Apodiformes; family Apodidae; genus Chaetura; species Chaetura pelagica. Next base: position 789,230 of record NW_009954309.1, read on the forward strand.
CTTTTACATTACTTCATTTAGAGACTGACGCTATAAATTAGTTCCTTTTCTTCATAGTCTACCCTGTATTGCTGGCCCCTCTAATGAGTCTTGAGAGACCTTCCAAAACCAGTGGAGAGCAGAGGAAGTGCTTCACTAAAGCCTGATTTAATGCCAATAGTGGCCCACATTCTCTGAGCATACTAAAAAGCCAAACTGACTGAACAAACAGAAGTCTTCAAAAGCAAAATGAAGAAGGCTTCCTGCTAACAGGCAGTCTTGTGCCACAAGCAAATATTACAAAAGGTTATTCCCTGTGTCAATCATCCCTTTGTGCTGGGAATGGTGAAGCTGGTGAGAGGCACCAAGCAGACCTCAGGAGCCATCCATGTGCAGCTTCTCCTGTTGGCCCCCTCCATGGGTCCTTCTGGGGAAGAAATCTATAGATCATGTGCCTCAGGTGCATAGCTCCAAATTCCAAACAGACAAGACACAAATCAGGGACAAACACAAACCCATGGTGCAGGCTGCAAGCGTAGAGATGGTCCAGAAACAATCCAGTTTAACCACAAGTTGTTAAAAACCTAAAGATAGTCACACAAACACAACAGCACCTTGATGGAAACCTCCTGTCCTCAAGTGCAGTTAAAGGAAGAGTGATGGAACAGAACCTGCTCTTGTAAAATAACAACCAAACCCACATGAACCAGGCCGTGTATCACATCAAAGGCTCCATGTGAAACCACTTAATCATTTAATAGGCGTTTCCATTCAAGAGCAGCTAACAGCTTGTATAAATCAACATCATTCTACCGACCTTATCAGACATTTTTAAACATGGAGCATCCTGTTCTGACAATTAGTGTCATGTAATGGTTTGAGAAAAATGAGATGCAACGGTATTAAAAACCTGATTAAGACTGAAATATAGATGAAATCTGGTGAGGGGCTAGAATACATAGAACATCTGTCTCTATCTTTAATCTTATCTTTCAGAAATAAATACATAAGATAATTTTAGCCACATGTAGAAAATAATTCACCCATCCCACAAGATGATGTTACTTTTTTAATATAAAATGTCTTCAATTTCAGACAGAAGCAGCTACTAAAAAACCCCACCAAAATACAGTGCTTCTAAAGATACAGTGTTTCAGTAATTATGCTACCAGATTTGAATTTGTACCAATTATGTCATAAAGGATGACTTCCTATTTCACTAATTATCCCCAATTTTAATTAACACAATCAAAAATCCAGAAATATAAAATAAAAGGCCTTCAGTTAGAGTTTCTACCTCATCACTTCATGTAGTCTTTAAACTATATAACATAATTCATCATGATAAATTACAATTCATTTACCACAGCCTTCTGCCAGGCTGTGGAAAACAGCTATGATTAGAACCTTTATTCCACGCTTTTCCATTAATCTGTGAAATCCATTTTATATGGTATTTAATGGTCTTTTCTAAGAACAATTTCTGACTTTTCCAAAGTTTAAAACCAAGAATTTTATGCTGGGTGGCTGATGAGAAAAAAAAAAAAAAAGACAATTTGTCAGGAAAACATCCAAAAGTGTATTAATTTAATTATTTATTTATGTTGCAGTGTAGTTATGTAATTTACATCTTGAAATTTAGATCAACACACATGATGTCTGTAAGCCCTGAAATACCTTGCTGGAGGAGATTTAAAATGACCTATTTATCTCCCAAGCTTCACTCATCTTCTCAGGAGCATCAGTGTTAACCAAACTGGAAGGCTCTCTGCTTCCTGAACAGAAAGGTAAGCAGGGAACAGAAGGGTGGTTAAAGAACCTCTTTACTATAATTACAGGAACAAAACATTGTCAGGAGAATTGCTGATCAAATCTCATGGTATCTCCAGGCTCACCTCAAGAAGTAAAAGAAAGAAACAGGCACTTCCATGGGAGGTAAGAATAAGTCACACAACAGCTGTTAGTTTAAACACTATTTAAATACAAAGCAAACAGAACTTGACATTTGGTGCTCTCTCCCTAGCTAAGAAGTATTTTATTCTTTGAGTGATTCCATTGGGATTGGCATCAATAAAAGTATTAGAAGCTGCTTCATAATGAAGGAACAAAAGATAAAAAGAATAATAATCCCTTCATATCTATTTCGGCAGACTGGAAAGAATAGAAAAATATTTGCTGGTATTTCAGGGTTTTTTAATCCAAAGTGTTACTCCCTGAGGGAGGGTCTTGCAACTGATGTGCAGGAAAAGGTGACCTTTACATTACTGTTACCATTGATAATAAAAACCATTCATACACTACCCAAAACTGAATTACACAGCCTGCCATGTGCAGGGGTAGGTATATAGGTAGGCTTCAATAAAGTTTTCTGGTAGGTTTCTGCCCAGAAAGTTTACTCTCCAGGCTAAAACATGACAAGTGGTTGCAATTAAAATTGAAGGAAAAAGGAAAAAAAAAAAAAATGTATAGCATGAACAGCTCTGCACAATAACTCAAATGAATTATCCCTATTAGTCTTGATTTTTATCATAACATGTTTTATGTGCCATACCTCCCCATGTCAGTTCCTCTCTTAAAGATCTTGCTATAGAAGGGAGCTTTTTGGAGAGACTACACAAAGCTGTGTGTGAGCTACAGCAAGAATTTCACCTTTGTCCACTTTTTCCCTCAAGAAAATACAAATTCATTGACAAAACTGCAGGATAGAAGGAATTTTCCTTACTGTTTTTGGTAATGAAGGACAAAAGACTAATACTCATCTACCCCAGCAGAATGGAATAAAGTAATTTTCCCTCCTCCTGTGGCATATAAGGGAAAAAGAGATAGGGATATGAATGTGGTCTATAAAATTAAGAGGATCAGAGAGAAGGAAAATACAAAATTACTTGTTCATGTTGAAGCTGGCAGTTTCACACCTCCAAACAAAAAAAGGGAGGTGATTCTTCTTCCAGTGGCATTGTTAAAACATGCAGCTGCTTGATACAGAATGCTGGAAGTGTGCACAAGTTCAAGGACAGCTGGGACAAGTTCATGGAAGAGAAATTCTCAAAAATTCTAAGGGATGGAAAGTCAGCACTTAGGGGCTTGCTACATCCTGCATGGGTCCCAAATAATACTGATGTAGTTAACCCCATTAAAGTGAGAAGTTTTCTAGAAGCTGACCCAGAAGTGCTGACACCTAACAATGCTGCTGAGCTACAGGCTTTCCTGGTATTAGTACACCAGCCTAGAAAACCCATTTCATGCTTGTCTGCTGGAGTAAATCCTCTGACTAATTCATTACAAAAGTAAGATGCCCTGCTCTCCCCATAACCTTCTCTTAAACACTGGAGGAGAGCTGCAGTGCCTCCCTGGCTGCTGAAAGGCAGAATGAATGTCACTAAACGATCACTTCATGTCTTCTGAGAAAAGCCTGGGGAAGTTAAGGTCCAGCTGATGCTCTACACTAGCTGGAATGTTGATTTGTAGGAATAGCCCAGTACACATTTGCATCTAGAACAGCAGACAATGTCATAATAGATAAAACCAAAAGTCCTTAAGTATCTTGTTGTTCTAAGTTAAACCTGACAAAGTTGCTGAATCATGCCAGTGATCTGAAATCTCTACCACCAGACTGCTGTTGAAGTCCATGTTGCAGCAGGGGAGTTGAGGTATAGACTATAAATCCAGATTCTAGAAAGGCTTCCTAATGTAATGGGTAATTCTGGTTTCTTGATCTCCCCAGAAAGCATATGCACCAAAATGTTTTCTGTAGGTAAAATGTATTAATCCAAATTAGGAAGGATAATATATTGAATCAACTAAGTAAATTGAAGTTTGGGTGACCTGCTTCTGTAGTAAACTCTGCTTCTGAAGTGGGAAGAAATTGTGAGGATAGAATAAAGTGAGGTTTTAGTCCAGTATTATATATAATAAAATTAAATCTGAAGCAAGTAATGTAGATTAGATATTCATTTTCTGTGGGGCCCTGAAATTCTGGTGAATCAGCCTTTCTGAGTTTGTCTGTAAATGCTTAGATGTACACAAAAACAATCATCCACTCCTTTTGAATGTGATACTACATCACAGCTCTGAGCATCTGATCACCAGATCTGTAGTATCATAGCTCTGAGCACTTGCAACTAGCACTGAATCCAGTTTGGGCTGGGATGAGCAAGGATAACTTGGAAGCAGATTTCTTTATTTTTTTAGTGTTTCTTCTAGCCACTTCTTCCAAACACCTGGTCAGGTTTTTTGTTTGCTGAATTCTACAGGTGACTGGTTAAGTGAGCCATTTGCACCCTGACAATGTTCTTTAATGATGTGAGCAGAAGATAACTCAAAGATAAATTTGAAAATTTTGCTGAGGACTGTGAATTATTTAAGGCAAGAATCAGCTCAGGGAAGGATGGGTTTACTATCAAAACTCAGGAGTAGGACCCAAAAGACTGGGGCTCTGCTACAGCCTTTTGGTTTGATGCCAAGTCACTTGAGTCCCAACTCAGCATTGCACTAAGACAATGGCAAGAGCCTTGTTCCTGATCCCGAGGGGCTGCGGTTGCTCAGTGTTTACATTACACTTCCCTGTTCTTTTTAGCTTTACAAATAAATTACCTGTGGATGACAATAACACTCCATCTGGAACTTTGCATTAAAGAGGTGGAGTCACGCAGCAACTGGCCTGACCTGGTTTGTGTTATCACAGAGGAAGTACACCTGACACATGGAGAGATCAAGGAGATCTCTCTTGGTACAACCCAGTGGAGTCACAGATGCAGCTGGGAAGCCCAGAGTTGTGTAGCAGCAGTGGGTGAGTGTCCCACCACTACGTGTCCTCACGTGGAGCATCGGGAGCATCGTTGTCCTGCTTCCTTCCAGGCTCCTCAGGGGCTTCTTCAAGACTTGCTGCAATCAGCAGAGAGGTGGACCAAAGAACTTCCTCTGAGCCAAGGTAAAACGGGACACGTTGGAGGCAAGAACATCTAAGAAGTTAAATTAGGTGGATCGTGATAAGGTATGAGGTATTTGGTGAGTGGCTAGAGGAGATGGAAGCAGGACATCCTTGAACCTGCAGTGGGTTTCACAGAGATTAACTCTTTGCTCCTAACAACGTATTAGTGACTTAAGGGGACTGGGGTGGGGAGGGGATGCAGGACTCTGCCTGTCCTCTGCAGGACTCATGGGAGCATCAGGGCTGATAACAGAGTTTTCTAAAAATCATCTTCTTTCATTTGAAGAGATGTTACTAAGAGTAGT
>NW_009954309.1:794453-811673 GCF_000747805.2 Chaetura pelagica
TTTCCCTACTTCACCTCTAAGTAAATGACTGGTTGCATTTACTCCAAACTGTACCTATCAGCTGATGATTAAGTGATCAAGCAGATCAGGGCTGATAAGTGCACATGGATAACAGCAATTATATAAATGAGTTTGCAAGACTAGCTATATGGTGAAGAAATACAAATTAAGTGTTTTCCTGTGTTCTTTTAAATACAATCACTGAACAGCATTTCTGTGAGTAACTTTCCTAATAAATGCTAAATTTTATAATGCTAAATTAAATACATTTTACTCTGGAAAAAAATGTTGTGAATCCTTTAAGAATTTAATTTGCATGCCCATAAATTGCAGCTCTAGAGAGAAAAAAAATAGTTCTCATTCAAAGTCAGGTGGACAGTCTATAACAGATGTGTACGCATACGCAAAATCTCTATGGGAGACAGAAAGTATTCCCTGACAGGCTGGACAGGACTTTGAGCAACCTGGTCTAGTGGGAGGTGTCCCTACCCATGTACGGGTTTGGAACTAGGTGATCTTTAAGGTCCCTTCCAACCCAAACCATTCTATGATTCTATTTCAAAGGTATTTTTTTTTAAAAACCTTACTATCTCTAAGGAAATATTGATTCTTTTGGATCCAGCTCATTAAATGGCTGAAGTGTTCCTATGGTCACTATGACTTATTTTTAATGGGTCAAGGGAACCCTCAGCTTAATTCCAGGTTCTATTTTTAATCAGGTTTTAACTGTGTTCTTTTTTTTTGCTTTAGATGTTAGCAGTATGGATCACTACTCTTTTTCTTCTTGATGCAGCCAGAGGTAAGACACCTACAGTTGTTGAAACTTATAAACAGTAAAACCAGTGTGCAGCTTACACCAAAATAACTATGCTTTAGGAAAAGGATGTGCTTTGGAATGTGTTTAACAGGCTTCTTCATTGAGTTATGGCATGTCTTTCCCACATTTAACCTATTACCTTTTCATTCTGTAAAATCTTTGCAGCTAGCAAACAGAATGGGAATTAGAAAGGTATTTATATAGGTGAAATGATACTAAAATTCTTCCAGAACAGTTTTCCCTACCCACTCTCAACCCACACCAGCATTTCTGGTAGCTACATTTGTAATGCCAGCCTAGGCACTTACTCTTCATAGCACTAGGAAGAGAGCAAGAAAACAGTCATGGTCCAAAATACCTCTTAACCAGTAGGAAAGAACAGATCAACAGGGATGTACATGGAGAGAAACAAAAAGACATGGTCTAAAAGTTTGCTGTCATCAGAGGAAAGACCCCTGTAAAAATTACTGTATCTCTTGTGGAGTCCCCAGCTGCAGCTCCACAATCAAATCCTCTCCTTCTCTAGGTTATTTCCAGTATCTATCACTTTGCTCCTGCATTTCATACAGAGTTAACAAGCAGAGTAAAGTCACAGTCTGATGTAACATGCATGTGTGACCTCTCCTAGGTAACAATAGATTCTCTTTGTTTTCAGTATCTTTTTTAATAGCACTAAAATTTGGAGAGGCTTTCACAACTGTTGTGCTATCATAGTGAGTAAGGACTACATTTAATGGCAACGCCCATGTGTCATATTTGCATTATTACTGTGCTAAAGTCACAGTAGAAATTGGGAAACTCTAATCTTTCAGGCACAGGCCACACTTGCAGAGGCTGTCCTTTGCTCTAGGCTTCCACTCAGATTCCACTTTGTTGCTTCCACTAAAACCTTAAGGTGATAAAAAAATTAAAGGAGATGTTTGATGTATGTTGTGGAGCAACGTGAGCTATCTATTCTAATGGTTCGGTTTCGTTTTACTCCTTCATTAATTGTTTTCCAAGAAATAGCAATTTTGATAAACCTTGGAGCATTAGCACTAAGCTGAAGGACTGCTCTGTGCTGGCAGCAAAAGCTGTTCTGTTCTCTGGATCCATAAATTATCAAGACTTTACTGACATTTCCTGATGCCTGTGTCAGCAATATGATTGACAAAGTCATGAGCTCACCAAACTGAGCTCTACACTGCTTGCCATGGGAACCAGTCTTGATGTTGCTACACGTCTAAGGCACGGGAGCACAACTGTAATCACAATGTAACTGTAAGCACAACCATAATCCAGGAGGAAGCAGTTAGTGACCTGCTACAGCACCTGGGTTCTCAGAAGTCCATGGGACTGGATTGGATCCGCCCAAGAGTGTTGAGGGAGCTGGCAGAAGAGCTCACTGAGCCTCTCTCCATCATTAATCAACAGTCTTGGTTAACAGGGGAGGTCCCAGATGACTGGAGGCTTGTCAAGATGACACACCCATCTACAAGAAGGGACAGGAGGAGGATCCAAGGAACTACAGGCCTGTCAGCCCGACTGCAGTGCCTGGAAAAATTCTGGAGTGTTTCACCCTGAGTGGGCTCACGCGGCAAGTGCAGGGCAGGCAGGGGATCAGCCCAGCCAGCAGGGCTCAGGGAAGGCAGGTCTTGTTCAACCTCTTTATCAGCTAGATGAGGGGATTGAGTGCTTCCTCAGCAAGTTTGCAGGCAACACCACATTGAGTGGGAATTTTGATCTGCTTGAGGGTAGAGAGGCTCTGCAGAGGGATCTGGACAGGTTGAATGGATGGGCTGAGGCCAGTTGTATGAGGCTTAACAAGGCCAAGGCCAGGTTCTGCATTTCAGTCACAACAAACCCAGGCAACGCTACAGGCTTGGGGTAGTGTGGCTGGAAAGCTGTCTGGTGGAAAAGGACCTGGGGGTGAATATGAGCTGGCTGAATATGAACCAGAAGTGTGCCCAGATGGCCAAGAAGGCCAGTGACATCCTGGCTTGTATCAGGAATATCGTGGCTAGCAGGAAGAGGGGGGTGGTCATGCCCCTGTACTCAGCAGTGGTGAGGCTGCACCTCAAGTGCTGTGCTCAGTTCTGAGCTACTCACTACAAGAAAGTCATGGAGTGGCTGGAGCAAGTTCAGAGAAGGGCAACTAAGTTGGTGAAGAGGCTGGAGAACAAGTCCTGTGAGGAGAGGCTGAGGTAGTTGGGATTGTTTAGTTTGGAGAAGAGACCTAATCACTATCTACAGCTACATGAAGGAGGTGGGTGTTGGTCTCTTCTCTTCATCATGATAGGACCAACAGAAATGGCCTGAAGTTGCTGGAGGGAAGGTTTAGACTAGACATTAGGAAGAACTTTATTGAAACAGTAGTCAGGTGCTGGAAGAGGCTGCCCAGCCCAGGGAGGTGGTGGAGTCACTATCCCTGGAGGTATTTAAAAACAGTGTAGATGGGGCACTTCAGGACATGCTCTACTGGGCTTTATTTTTTTTATTTTTTTCCTTCATGGAGAGGGGGAGGATTGATGGTTGAATGTTGTGATCTTAGAGATTCTTTCCAACTCTGACAATTCTGTGGTTCCGTGAAATGAGCCCCTAAATGAAAAATGAACACAGGTGCCATCCTCATCTGAATCAGCCATTTTCCACTACCCTGCTACAAGCACCAACCTCCCAGCTTCCTGTAAGGAGGTGGCAGCCTAACCTCCTGCATTCCTGAAACACTAACACGTTTCTTTGCTTATCCCAGGAAGGGAAGTTTGCTATGAAAGGCTTGGATGCTTCACAGATAACCCTCCTTGGTCTGGGATTCCAGGGAGACAACTGGCAGGCCTGCCCAGCTCTCCCAAAACTGTGAACACCAATTTCCTCCTTTACACTAGAGAGAACACCATGAAACACCAAGTAAGAAACTGGTTTGTTTTAATAACTGATGGTACACTACACATCCAACATATTATACAGACAGTTTCTTTTCTCTCCTATTTTTACTCAAAAGCCTCCCAGGAAAGGCTCTAATTCTGTTTTCCACACTCCATCAACAGCCCATCCCAATTTCCTTTCATCTCATTTCTTTTTTCTCATTTCAGCTCTCTGACAGGCCAGGTATACTTACAACATGTTAATTGCAGCCCTCTAACACAAGTCACCTGAGATATTTCGGATACACTTTATCTGCCTCTCTATTGTAAAGCCAGAGGTAGGGAAGGCACTACAAAAGGAAAGCTCAGGTTTGGCTTCTGTGTCTCCCCAGCTTAACATTTTATTTCAGGCTCATGCACACAACTCGGGGTTATGGTTCATACATGTTTACTAGATCCTCTGAACTACACACAATTGGTCTCAGAGGATCACCTGGTGTGGTGATTCCTAAGTCAGGTAGATAGTTAAGAGTGAAGATCAGAAGAAAAAGTATCTGTGTTCAACAGAGAGGGGAAGGAAAATAGGAAGAAAAATTAAAGGAAAGCTTAGAAAGGAAAGCAGGACACTAAAAAAAAAAAAAATTAAAAATGAAGGAATGAAATAATATGTGGAAAAAGAAGGAAACTACCAAATAGAGAATGAAATAGTGATAAACAAAATAAACAAATAATATTATATTTTTTTAAAAGTAGGACTGAGAGAAAATGAAAACTAAAAAGCTAAAGAAAGAGATTTGGTAAGTTATACCTTAGGGCCTAGGCATTCCTTTTACAGAGAGTTGAACCAGGTTAGACCTCATGAAAACACATGAGGTAGAGAAACATAAAGACAGCACACTGGAGTTGTATGGAAGAAAAAAAGGTGAGGGTTATTGACAGCATCTGCAAGCTAGTGGCAGTGAGAGGAAGCTCTGGACTGTGACAGAGTGACAAATGGAAGTCACTAAAAGGAGTCTGCAGCACTGCATAGGATGGATCAAATGGAAATCTACTAAAAGACACCAGCAGCAGGTCAACCCTTTCCTCTGAAGACCAGCAAGTACTGGGAACAGCTCACAGCAGGATGTTCAAGGTGCTGGAGGTATCTGTGCTGAGCTCCTCTATAGCATGAAGAAGTATTATGGAGTTACAGACTTGGCTGGTCAAAGAGGAGACATGACCATCAGGGAATGTGAATTTTACAAGAAAAATGCAGAAAATTAACATGAAAATGGGGGGCAAGGGTGGGAAATTTGTTGCTGTTGTTGGTTTATACTACACAAAAACGGCTTCATAGTTGTTTTTTAATATAAATGGCAGTCACAAACAGTGGATTTCTCCTGTTTGAATCACCTCAGAACAAGTCCAACGTCTCTATCTGAGGTTTTAACTTCAATGAGTTTCACTGAAGATGAGATGTGTGCTACTCAGTGCATGACAAGCCCTTTAAAGCTTCTGAAACCATAACAAAAAACAAGCAAGAGCCAAGTTTTCAAAAAACCCAGTTTTCAGAATTTCTTTAACATAAAATAATGCCTTTCTTCTCAATAAACCCCATAATACCTACTGTTTCTGACGTTGTAAGCCTGGAGGGCTTTCTCATAAAATAGAAATAAACTTAGAGGTGAAGGTCTTTTCCTCAAAGGAAGAAGAAAGACAAATAGGTATAGATACAAAGTCAACCTCATAAAACTTTGCAGAAGATGCTATCTGAGCAGTTCTCTGGCCCAGTTTGATAAAATCCTGTACTTACATGGCATGTGGTACCAGTACAGTGCAAAAGATGCCAGCAGCATTAATTCAATTAACTAGGGGAAGTGAATAATTTGTCAAAGTAATTAATTTATATCCCCCAGCAAGGCAGTTTACCAGTGAACACCCATCTCTTCAGAGTCCAGAACTGTGCCTTAATCATTGGGGTTCTCTGCCCTGTATCAAACATTCACTGGGTTGGAGGAGTCACAGCCTTGTATATTCTTCGTTGGTTGCTTGGTTTTGATGGTGGTTTTTTTTCCACAGAAAATTTCTGCTACAAACCCTTCAAGTATCAAAGCTTCAAATTTCCGAACACACAGGAGAACTCGCTTCATTATACACGGCCACCTTGCTGAGGAAGACCTCCCCTGGATAACAAATATATGCAGGGTATGGTATGACTTTCATCTGATGGTCATTTCACTTGTGTTTGGAAGTGCAAATATCATGAAAACACGGAATTGGCAGAGTTGGAAGGAACCTCTAGAGGTCATCTAGTCCAACTCTCCCACTGAAGTGGGATAACCTAGAGCACATTTCTCAGGACTGCATCCAGGAAGGTCTTTAATATCTCCAGAAAAGGAGACTTCACCATCTCCCTGAGCAGCCAGTTCTGGGCTCCCCAGTTCAAGAGAGACAGGGAACTACTATAGAGAGTCCAGCAGAGGGCAACCAAGATGACTGGGAGGTTGGAGCATCTCCCTTATGAGGAAAGGCTGGGAGAGCTGGGACTCTTCAGCCTGGAGAAGAGAAGGCTGAGGGGAGACCTCATTTCAATTCTTTACCAATAATAAAGAGGGGGGAAAAAAGCCAATTTTCTCCCCTCAGCAAAAGGTCAAAATAAACATTTCAGTTTGAGTGAGGCACGTGATCTAATAAAACCACAATGCTTTGATCAGCAGATTGGTTTCATTTTATTTAGGCACATTTCAAAACTTAAATTGCTTCACAATGAAAAATCAGAATGTTCCCTTGCAACAAGTGCATAAATAGAATATATTGGTTAAAAGACATGAACTTTGGGGCTGAACACTTCAAGCGCATGAACACAAATTTGGTAATCCTTGTAGATAACCCAAGCATATCTGTTTTGAAGAATAAGGCTTGGACAATAAAATATAAGTTGTACTACCCTTTTTATCTTACTGGGGTGTTGCCATTAGGAGAAGCTGATACCCTAAAGCCAAGCAAGGCGTTTGGAATGGAGAACAGAACTGAAACTAGCTACAGTGTGTCTTGACAGTGTTCAAATCACTGCCTCAACTCTGCCTCCTTGTGTTGACTCTTCAGTATTAGTGGGAATAATACATAAAATGTGTCTTTATAGGCTACATAAACAGTGAGTCCCTGGCTACAGCAAAACAAAATATCGTGTGCATATACCTGGCTACAGCTGCAACTCATGCCTGTTTGCTTCTGTTCTCCTGTTTTCATGTTTTCCACCAGCTGATGTTTCACACAGAAGATGTGAACTGCATTATGACTGACTGGACAGGCGGCTCCAGCGGGTTGTACACGGACGCAGTGAACAACGTCCGCATCGCAGGGGCTGAGCTGGTGTATCTGGTGAACCTTCTTGAGGTAAAAGTATCCAGGGAGAGTGAAAACCTGCACATAACCTGTGTGGTAAATGCTGCGTTCAGGGTGGCAGCTTTAGGTTTGGTGCAATGGAGACAGGATGTACAGAGGGACTCAAAAAACAGAGCTGAAACTGTCATTAAAAGTCTAATCTGGCACAAATGGAAATAGCCACTTTTGTGTCAGATAAGCAAGTCCCTAAAGGCTCACAAGGCCAAAGTTTCTGAAAGTTTTGCTCATTATGGGTTTTCTGCTGGATAAGGCACCAGATTGCAGACTGACTTGCAAAACTGGCAGGGTGAAGAGCAGTAACTGACAGAGATGATTCCCCTCCAGAAGTGTGAGATAAGACGGGATGGAATTATTTGGGAACTGCTTCTCTTCAGGTACAGATCCCACCCCCCACAACAGCAGTTTCCCACCCAGACAGTCCCCTCCATTGCCCACTAGTCTGGCCATGTCCTGGCCCAGTGCAGGGCCATGATGCAGCGCCTCAGGCTTGTACCCTCCTTTAACACACTTGCTTTTTCCTTTCCACACATTTTCACAGAAAGACTATGGCTACTCTCCTGCCAACATTCATTTCATCGGCCATAGTCTTGGAGCACATGTTGCAGGGGAGGCAGGGAGAAGGAAACCTGGCATCGGGAGAATAACAGGTACTGAAGATATTTCAGCTGATGAAGCTTTATATTTTCATGCAACTTAAGAGAGGTGAAGAAACACTGCTGCATTATAAGCACACAGCACAGACAGCAATGTGCTGGTGGGTTATCATTACCAGCATACAGCCAGCAGCACAGCACAGAAACTCAGACATGCCATGCATTTCATGTGTCAACATTCCCAGCTCTGAGAAAGGCTAAACTGCTACAGATCATGGAATCACAGAAGGGTTTGGTTTGGAAGGGAGCTTAAACATTATCGAGATCCACCTCCGTCAAGGGCAGGGACACCTCCCACCATACCAGGTTGCTTAAATCCCCATCCAATCTGGCCTTGAACACCTCCATGGATGGGGCATCAACCACCTCCCTGGGCAACCTGTTCCAGTGTCTCAGCATCCTCACACTAAAGAATATCTTCCTAATGTCTAACCTAAATCTCCCCTCTTCCAGTTTAGAGCCATTACCCCTTGTTCAATCACCACATGCCCTTATGAAATGTTCCTCCCCAGCTTCCTTGTAGCTGGGGCTGAACTGTCCTGACTGCAGCTACATTGAGATCACTTTTCACAGGTCACAACAAGTCCCAGGGAGCAGATGGTTAGGATTTTCAATTATATAAAAGAACAGGAACAAAATACATGTGGAATAACAGACCTGTAACACACTAGCAATTCATTGGCATTTTCAATTTTAAAAGTCCTCTTTAGAAAAATTTTCATTTGTCCAAAAGACTGGAAATCTGATACAAAAAAAAAATAAACTCCCTGGATCTAGTATGTAAGGATGAGAGAGTAAATAGCCTGGAAAGGAAGAAAGCTGCCAGTCACACAGCTACGTAGAGAGACACAGCATCATGTCCCACTCACACATGACTTCTCACTGCTTTCAACTTCCCTTTTCCTCCAATCAGGTCTTTCCTCTGCACAGACCTTGCTTTGACTAAGCTGTGTACACAGGGAGCAGTCACATCAGCAACTCAGGGAAACTGGGATCAGAACTCTGTTGCTTTAGCTCCAAAGAGAGCTCACTGACACTGAGGTGAACAGGCAACATTTTCAACTAAGCCCTTTTGGAAATAAAAAGGTATTTTTTACCAAATAAAAATTCTCAAAAAAATCTACATGCTTAGAGTACCATAGCAAGAAATTGTATTTTGCACTAACACGCAAAGAAAAAACACCCCAAAACCTCTTCTTATAACATTGTTCCCCTAAATTAAGCCAAGCACCCAACAGCAATTTACTGGGCCATAATGCCTCTGGCCACATTTCTCTAAAACCCTGCTTGTTTTGTTGGCTGTTGACAACAAAATAGATTTTCCTACATGGACTAAAGGCAGGAATGTGATAACATACAGTGTATAAACACACCATGTGATGACTTAGATATAGTATTATTTACTTAATCAGATGTGTCTCCATTTATTTAGGTTTGGATCCAGCTGGGCCCCTTTTCCAATATACTCCCACAACAGTTAGGCTGGATCCCTCAGATGCACAATTTGTTGATGTCATTCATACCCATGCTGGTCATCTTTTCTTTGACTTTGGTAAGTGTTCACACAAAGGCTGACACCAACACTGAAGTTGGTCACAGCACACCTGGCAGTGAACAGCCTCAATTCATTATGCCTTTCAGCTCCAGGGATTCTCCAGACTTGTGGCCACCTGGATTTTTACCCAAATGGTGGGAGGAGGATGCCAGGATGCAAGCAGCTTCGTGTACCTCCTGCAACTCGGGATATCAATGATTTAATGAGAGGTGAATATATTTTAAAGAAGTAATACCTCATTATAAGCTACAGTCAGAAATAAAGGGTAGGCTAAAGACTTTTGAATGTATATATTATTTAGAGAGCTCAGATTTAGAGTAGGGAGTCAATGCTAAAAAATTGAAGATTTAAAGCTGCCTGAGAAACACCCTCCGATTTTCTTTCACACTAACCAGGTCAAATTCCAGATGCAAACTTCAATTAAAGCATGCAGAATTGTTCATCACAACCTTTCTAAGTATCTGCCACTGTGCTGACAGACTGATCTCAGTGGGAATTTCACACATGAAGAACTGGTAAAATTTAATTCAAGGGCAGTCCAAAAATAAGTATTTTAAAATCTGAGCTTTCCTTTTCCCTAGAAAGACACTGATTCCAGTATTAGTTAGATGTACTCATTCACACCATTAATAGCCATAGTGTCTTCAAAGGGAACAACACAAGGTCAAAAGAAGATGATATTATGACAGCTCCATTGATAGTTCTTGTTCTTCAAAGAAAGCTGCAGAGTTAATCAGAATTACCCTGGGATCCAGTACAATGGATCCCAAAATCCTGTCTTCTGATCCTAACCTACAGAAATGAGAACATCTGTTATTGTCAGCTAAACATTTAAGACCCTACCACTAGTTAAGTAATTGGTTTTCAAAATTGGTCTGTCTTAGAATTGGTCTGAGTTCTGGTTGGAGAACTCAGTAACCAAGAGGACTGAAAGCTGGCAGTGCTCAAAGTCACTTGAAACGAAAACACTTTCCTATCAGACACATAAGAATGTCTGCATTTTCAGCAGAAGAATTAAATATTTCCCAGAGACACTTCACAAGGCTGTTTCCAACGTCTTGTGGTGAAGAGGAAGCTCAGATCTGTTGAACAAGGTCCATCTTGGTGCCTTTCCACCTCTGTTAACTTCAGCATCAGCACAGGGACAAGCAAATTAGAAACTACATCTTCCTATCGAAAACATCCATGCAGCCATAAGTATAGTTTTCACTATAAAACCAAATCATTCCTACTTTAAACATCTGAAACATCCCTATCTGTGCAAATGCTTTCGAGGGAAAAAGTTTCACGAGTGTTGTTTTGGCATGAACCTTCTCTTCATGTATAGCTTTAATCTTTGTTACCTGGCCTTTTTCCCAGCATATAGATCTGTTGGATGTGCACATAAAAGAAGTCTCCACTATTATGCTGAGAGTATTCTCACTCCCAATGGGTTTGCTGGGTATCAGTGTGAAACATACCGAGCTTTTATATTGGTAAGTACCAAATACATATTTATTGGAGGGGTTATAGCCCTGCCCTTCTTCTCTTAATAATTCCTGCAACAACTTCTGCACTCTGGACCATGGGTTACAGGGGGAGGAGGTGTTGCAAACCTACTGACTGCCCTCATCCAGAGCATACCTAAAAACCAGGCAAAATGGAAAAGCTGCAAACTCCCGAACAGAGATGCAGAAGAAAATAAGACAGGATGAACACACCAAAACCAGTTGCAAAGGGAGAGATGAAGACTTGAGTAAGAGGGCAAGGAGAGGCAGCGCCCAGGTTCTCCTTTTACGAAGGTCAGCAGCAAAGGGCACTTGGTCTGGTTGAAGGAAGTCCATCTAAACCTGATGAAACCTCTCATCAAGAGGACTGCCTCTGGACTTCATGAATATTTAAACATCTACATAAACACTAAACAGCAACAGTATACAAGGAGATATTTATGGAGCACAGCACTGCCCACAGAACCCTCAGGTGGAACAAGAAAGAAGGCAGCATGATGTCCTGGTGTTTCATCCCTCGGCTTTTAGCAGACCAATTCTGGTCATGCAACTGAGGACTGGTCAAGACACAAGTATTAATTGATTTCCATCTACTCCCAAAAGGAATGATTATAATACTGTGGAAAACTTGCTATCTTGCCACATAACTTGAAGTTCAATGCAATTCAGGACTTGAACAGCTGAACCCTGTGCAGTTTTAGTGATATGAAGGAAATGTTTTTTTCAGTCTCATAAGTGATGAGGATCATTTAGCCTTTTTGTCATCTGTCCAAACAACCAAAGATCCACAAATACCATTTCCTACAGAACCTCCCAAATATCAAAACTGAACTATCTAAAGATAAGTGTTGTTTTTTTCCAACCACAATTAAATCAATTTCACTGAAAATATTCATTTTTTAATCTATTTATTTTAATGGTCATTAATGTCTTGATCTGAATATATGTAGATTAATCTCATTAAGGTTTTTCATGGGTAAAAATGACTGAAAAGTAGGCAGAACACATTCCAAAGCAAGATCTCAAGCTTCCGCATTCCTAAACTTAAATATCTTTACCACACAAATTATATATCCAACAAGACCTGCTTGCAAATATGGTTACCCACCCTATATAGTTAGCAGACAACCTTCTAATGGACTATATGAAAGAATAATTCATTACCTATATTTTACAGATCAGGTAGTAAGGCTTTAGGGTATTTACTTATGATTGCTGCAAAAACATAAGGAATTCAGCCTGATTTTCAAGCAGTTTCTCTCTAGTTTTCAACCAGATGAAACAAGCTGACTGACCACCTTATCTCCTTTTTTCACTACACTGATAAATACTGAAGATATGATCTGAACTCAGAAGAAAGTACCTTTTTGAAAAAGCTAGGAAAAAACTTCAACACCCTGATTTCTTATACTTTAAGCAGTGGGAATTGAATAGATATCTTGTAACACACATTGTTATCTTCCCCCAGGGAAATTGCTTCCCATGTCCAAAGGAAGGATGTCCACTGATGGGTCATTATGCTGATAAGTTTTCACATAAAACTGAAAAAGAACAGCAAAAGGTTTATTTAAACACAGGGCCCTCTCCTCCATATGCTCGTAAGTGTTTCTTCTGACCTAGAAACCTTGATAATTTTGTTAATGAAGTGGTGGTTTTAAAAATTCAATGAAGGTGAAGGTGGGGGGAATGTTATGCAGTAAGTGCAAAATTAAAAAAAAAAAAAAAAGTTAAATTGTTTTTATTGACAAATTTTACAAAACTGGATTATTTCAGGAGAAATTGGTAAAGTTCATCAAGTCAAAATGGCAGGGAGTGATAAGTGTAGCATTAATTGTGATTCATTTAGAAGCAGCCATAGATCTGGAAAATAGGAAAATAAATAAATTGTAATTCATCATGAACTGTAAGGGCAATAAAGGAAAGAGAGTCTCTGAGGTCCTTATTCACTAGGTAGTAAACTCTGAAAGCAAAATTAAGAACAACTACAATAAAAAACTTATATCCCATCTCCTTATGAGCAAAAAGTAAAACAAGTAATTTGAGTATAGAGAAGTTAGCTACTTCTCAAATCTGTATTAATAGATTAATTGCAATATTTATAAACTGTTGAGCTCATAAAAATTATAGCCCAGATTCCAATATAGCCTTATGAAGTGGGTGAAGAGATTCTCTTTTTAACAGACTGAATTAAAGCCAGTGCAAACACATCCCAACCTTGGTTCCTTGAAATCGGTATGTGCTATTGTGCCCAAAGCCCTGCTTCTGCCTTGGAAAGACATGTGAGATGACAGGACCTCCTGCCAGCTGTTGGGGTGTGCACAGCTGTTAGACAAACTCTGTAACACTCTTTATAGCAGGATCATCCTGGGAAAGCTGCTGGTTTCAATATATCTTCAACAACACAGCGGTCCAGTGGGCCTCACTTCCCAGCTGAGAGCTAACAGGCTGCCCATGAGCTTGTACAAATTGCTTTCAAGTGTGAGAAATGACAAAAGTAAAAGTGAGGCCAAGTGGCAGATAAAGCCAAGGCAGATATAACACCCTGCATAGCCAGGAGATCAGCAGAGCTTGCCTCTGCACTGTCAAGGAAGTTAGTGCTACCAAAATCAACAGAACTAACACTTGCCTTAGTAAAGAGTGGCATTCTACCACATTTGTGCAATCCTTTCCTCTCCCTGAAAGACATGGAAACATGTGAAAAGTTTTGCCATTGAGAAGAAATTTCCTTACAACCATAATCTGTTTCATTTTGCTTTCAAAGGCTGGAGGAAAGAGATACATGTCAAAGTATCTGCAATGGAAATCATGAAGGCAAATATAGATGTAGCCTTGACTGGAAATAATGGGATCAGGAAAAAATATACAATTGACAAGTAAGTTTAACATGACTGTTGAAAAAATGTCTCTATTGCTGTTATCATATTGAATTTATACACAGCTCTGTTTACATGTCTCACTTTGTTCTATGTGACCTGTGATTTATACTGATAATAAAAGTAGCTGGTAAGTGGTTAAAGTTCCCTATGCTACAGATTGTGGTTAAAATCTTGTCTCTGCTGCTCTGTATTGTATTTTATTTTCTGAGGATGACAATTAGCTTAGCAAAGTGGGCAAAAGCAAAGAGCTCTGTGATTACTGCTGAGCCCAAATATAATTCGGTGATCTTCCCCGAGAGGATAAAGTGCCGCATGATATCCAGGGACATCATCATTCCCTCCCATAGGGATATGTGATTACGCAGAATTCATAAGCATCTTGCTTATGAACTGTGCTGGAGTCTGGAATTCCTGTCCACATAACCTGGCCTTTTCCAGTAAATGTGAATTTATAGCTCACAAACTTATCCTTGTCAAGAGCACAGTGTAAATACTGCAAAACCAACCCCCACTGTGTCTGAGCATAGCCCTGTTACTGGTCTGTACCAACAGTGCCTTTGGTTGCAAATACACTACTGCAGCAACATACCTACAGGTAATTTCTGTGTTGATGTCACACTGTAATGTGCATTCCCTTATAATGAACACTGATACCACACAGGACACTAATATAAACTATAATTTTCAAATCTCCTCATGGTTGAGAACAAGCAGAAACACCAAGAGAACTTTTTGACTAGAACTTATTTGCAGATAGATCTCATTTTCCAAAAAGAATGTCCAAAATAAGCCCTATGGTAATGGTGACAATAGCTGGGCTAGCTAATCTAGTGTCTTCATCCTGAAAGGCATAGGAATTTAGGCAACCAAGTCATCTGATCATTTCTATAGATCCCTCTGAGTAACTGTCTCCTCCTCAGGTACCAATAATCCTCTATGTTGGGTTGAGAGGCTGAAAGCCTGTGGATGGATCCACAGTAACCTCCCAACATAAGCAGCAATACATTTTCCTCTACTTTTCCCAGTAAGGTTAAAATAGAGACTTTGTAGCCTTCAGTAATTTGCCTGGCTAGAATCCGCACCACAGGCTTTAGCCAAAGGGTGGAAAAATGACATTTAATCTTCAGAAGTTCATGTTGGCAAAGATAAGGTGGCCTCAACACTGCCACAATGGCTTCAGGGAAAAAAAAACATTGCAATACTAATTTGGAGAGTGGAATCAACCAAAATATCAATTAGATATTCCTTCTTAATCCTTACCAAAAAAAGTTAAATGAAACATGCATTACATTTTTTTTTTTCTGTGGCATTTTTTTAATCTTCCCTTAAGTTTAGCCCTGTTACAATGTTTGTCTAAAAAAGTATTTGATACATGTTATGTATGAAACATTTAAGGTTTTTCTACATGGCTTGAATGACTATTCAGCAGAGAGGACAGAACTTGGTATTTCTGGACATGGGACATGATCTCCCACTGCCTGAGCTGAAAGCTTCTGAGCTGCATGATGTTCTGCATCAAGAGCCCTGTGTGTTGCCCAAGGAACATACTCTCCCAACAGCAACTTCTAAGCTAGAATGTTACCTAACATCCCTACTTGGCAATTCTTGAAGGGGGGGGAAGTAATAAAATATAACAATAGTATTCAAAGCTTTTCATCTCCCAGCAGCCCACACCTCATCTCTTTATGCTTAAACTGTAGGGTGTTTTTTGTTGTTGTTTGTTTTTTTCCCCTCACTTGTAAAGATCACAGAACACAAGGTCTGTGTTTCTCTTGGCAGGGGCACCTTCAAACCAGGCAACATATACTGGAACGATGTTGATACAGAAATTTCTGGGAACATTTCAAAAGTTGAGTTTCTGTGGAAAAAGCATCTCGGTCATGCAGACAGAGGCTACATGGGAGCTGAAGAAATCACAATAATATCTGGGGAAAATGGAAACGTGTGAGTACATAATCTAACGGTCCTCTATTCTGTGGGCCATGGGGGGAAAAAAGGGAAGCAGAGGAGGAAACCAGAGCACCTTTGCATGGTATCATGTCCCTTAAAGCAAGGGTTTAAGTGTTGTAGATAAGAGCCTAATTCAAATTTCATGGCAGTACCTAGGCGTTTCATAAAATCATACCATAGAATCATATCATAGAATGATGGAATGGTTTGGGTTGGAAGGGACATTAAAGCTCATTAAAAGCTCCCGCATGGGCAGGGACACCTCCCACCAGACCAAGTTGCTCCAACCTGTCCTTGAACATTTCTAGGGATCGAGCTTCCACAGCTTCCCTGGGCAACCTGGACCGGTGTCTCACCACCCGCACCCTAAAGAATTTCTTCCTAATGTCTAGCCTCAATCTCCCCAAATCTATATCTCCCTCAAAATCAGTTTGTCTGCCTACAGTGACTCCACCAGCTCAGCAGTGCAGCCAGCCTACCCCAAAGAACAGAGAAGTCAAAACTGAAATTCTGGGAGGGTGCACTCAGAGGAGCCAGTTTTTCTTCTATATTGAAGTTCATCACCAGCTCTGCATGGTGCAGCTCTGCACTTGTCCTGGCAGGGCTGAGTCTACCCTGATCCCACAGGCTGGACACCCACTGGCACCTGCAAAGCATTTAGCAGGCTCCTGGAGCACACCTCCAGGTCAGGTTTTAGCCAGCTGGTGTGTCCTGATATCCCTCTGTTGTGCAAAGCATGCTATGTGGGGAGAACAGAGTGAGCAATTAACTCCAGAACAAACACATCTTGTCCAAATTAAAATGCTAATGGAGCCTGAGCACAAAGCCAAACATGTCTTAGAATTTCATAATTACATACTAATTAATAATCCCTTAAAAAATCATTTGCTAACACACACACTTCATGCTCTCAAACTACTAGCACACATGCTTTGACCTAATAGAAAATAAAAATTACGTTTATATTTAGTATCTTTGGCTCTTGCTAAGCAAATGTCCCTCTATGATGAAAAATACATCCTTAAACTCTTCCTCCTTCCCCAGGTCTGTGTTCTGTGGCTGTGGAACCGTGCGGCAGCGCACGTGGCAGGTCCTGGCACGCTGCTGAGGCTTGGAGAGGGATGCCTGGCTTGGCAACCCTCACCATCTGGGAGAGCAACACCTCACTCAGCAGCAAACCCTTCACTAGGCTCCTTCAAGAGACAGGAAAAAATTGTTCAGCCCTCTACAAAAGCTCTGTTTCCAAATTAGTGTCATCAGCTTTTATCCATACTAGGGAGTTACACTTCTGTGAATTCCAGTTACAATGAGAGCTTAGGAGTGTTCTACTAATAGCAACCTCATGCTGTGTCATTGTATTTCATAGTCAAGGGGGGAAATAATAACATGGGAATAAAGTTCTCACCAATTCTCCTTTGAAAGACATTTAATTACCTTAGGAATTAAGGTAATTAATTACCTCATCCAAGAAGAAACAACAACAAGAAAAATAATAACAAAAGAAAAATAACAAAGAAAGAAGAAAGAATAATATAAGAAAGGGAAAAAAGAGAAGAAGGGGAAAAAGAGGGGGGAAAAAAAGAGAAGGGGGGGAAAGGAAAAAAGACGGGGACAGAAAATTAAAAAATATCAGAGTCAAGTTCTTTAATCATTCC
>NW_009954309.1:811724-823615 GCF_000747805.2 Chaetura pelagica
TTCCTGCTGTGTTGTCCTGGAAAAGGACACTTCCATGTTTTCAGGACCATTTGATTCTATGTCAGAAGTCCAAGGAATAATTTTAAATATAAAAATAATCAGTTTGAATGGCATTGCCTGATGTTCTTCCTTCCTGATGATCACATTTGTGCAACACTTTGGCAGCACATCCAAAATACTGCTTAGGAGCTGGGACTGCCTACCAAGTTATACAGCGTGCCTGGAGAAACTCCACCATCAAAGTTCACCACATGTCATGCAGGACATCTTACTGCACAGCCAAATGTTTGATTCCTGCCTTTTTCCTGGGGAAAAACTCCTGATGTACTCTCTTCAGCTCTGCTGATCACTGTTGAGCTGGGACTCTCTCTGTACCTGAAACAGGCATCTTCTTTATCACAGCTAAGTTGCACTATTGAAGATGTTACATTTTCTGGCAGCCTTCAAAGTGACTATTTTTTCTTTCCTCGTGAATCTGCATTTTGCACCTCTACCTTGTCTTTCTGAAACCACTTAAGTCAGGCCTGAGCTGCACTAATTGCATTTCTATATAGCATTGCCTCCCCCACCTCCCCACCCAATTTGGTAGCATTTTTATTAACAAAAACAGACTACTAAGTTATCAGCACCAGCCAAAATAAGCTGAGATTGTTTGTGTTTCAATACAAGCTGCCCACAAAAATCTTGTTGTTTTTTAATTGCCTGCTGTGGTCTAAGACATGGTGCTGATTTTTAAATCTAATGGCAGGTTCATCACTTGAGTACTGAGACCTTGTGTGTGAATCATGTTTGGCAACTCAGTTCTGTCCCATTCAAACAACTAGCTATTCCAGAATACTTCCAGTGAGGTTTACCAGGAGGTGTTAATGAGATGCATTACACAAGGCTACATGTGAGTGACGAACAGGTGTGTTTCAAATTATGCAGCAGTGATTTTGAGATGTCAGAATCCAGTCACCTCCTTTGAAGTGTGCCAGAAGAGCTTGCTTAGGAGGTTGGCAGCTAAGTTGGCAGATCAGCTGGCTGCCTTCTCAGGCTCACTGCTTCGGTACCTTCGCCATCTCCATCCATGTGGAGCTGGAACCAGAAACCATCCCCAGCAGGGAATTCCTCCTCCTCTGCTCCTTAGGGAAACTCCTTAGGCAAGACCCTCTCCTTGCGTAAATAGGGACTCCCCTCTTTTGTGTTCCCTTGGAGAAACAAACAACCCCTCAGGAGCCTCCACACAGTTGGGAAATGCCTGTAGCCAGTAATTACACCACCTTTAACATAACATCCTTCAGAAATCAGGTATGGATCTCTGCCCCAGAGTTGCACAAATAAAGGAGGCTCATAGAGGTGAAGAGGAAGACATTATCCCTTTCTTACAATCAGGAACTGAAGCAAAAGTCATGTAAATATCTTCCTCAGGGCCACAAAAAAGCCTGCAGCAGCACCAGGCAATGGATCAGGTCACTGGATTTATTGACAGGAGACAGAGGAGAGCAGGGCAATGTAGAGCCACTGCTTCCCACAAGGAAGGAGCAATGTTCCATTGAACTCAAGACTTCTGCAAAGCCTGTTTCCTCCTGCCTCCGTACTTGGCTGTGCCACTCTCGCAATTCTAAACATTAATTTTATGTTTTTATTAATAATAAATAATATTCTTACTTTCAAAAATACAAGCTTTCTAATCTTAAGCTATTGATTTCAACAGCATTCTGATTGAACAGAACAGTGTGGTCAAGCCACCAGAAAATATGCATTTTCTCACCCGATATGTTCAGCTAAAAATAAAATATTATATTAAGCTCTTCCTTTGTGTTGGTATTTTTCTCATATACTGTTTCTGGAGTTAATTTTTGTTCTTTGGTGTAGTAAACATCAACACTGCTCTTCTTGGCTAACACAGCAATAGACAAAGCAAGAGAGATTTGCTTTTATGAGCTAAAGGTGAAAAAAAAACCAACAGTGACAACAGCTCTGTGTTGCTGGTAGCAAATAGTCTCTCTTGTTTCTTTCTGTATTTAAAAATGTAAATTGCTACTTGTATGAAACCTTTGGATACTATCACTTTGTATCAGCAGAGCCAGACAAAAAAATTCAAGGGCTTGATATTTCATAAAATGATCTATCTTTGAAAAAGACTGGAACAGGCAATTCTTTCATATCTCCACAGCAAGGTAAGCCAGCTTTTTTGAACCATTTTAAATTTCACCTTTAAGATGTCAAGTGAGATGCACTATTTGTTACATTTGTCTGTCCTGTTGTTGTAAAGTAGAGCTTTTGTAATCAATTGTGCTTCATTTTTCTGGGGCTTTTCGAAACATACTGAGATTTCCATTCACTCTTTTATGTTATTTAAATATTATGCAATACTCTGAGTGCTTCAGAATTTCATGTAATACTCCTTAAGCACTTGCTTATTGCAGGAATTATGGCAAAGGCAAACTACTACAAAGCCATTACAAAGCATTCACCCTCTGTCCCTTTTCTTTCTTATAACACTCTTTTGGCAATGGGGTAAAGTAAAACAAGCACAAATACAAGCAAACCTTTTAAATCTTTCCTAGAAGAAGGGAACAGCAATAATAACTAATCCAAAATACTAATTCTGCTCCACTTTTATCATCTGTATATGTAACATAAGAAAAATAATTTTAGGAGAAATAGTATGCTTGTCATAAATTGACACATGCAAGTATGCTGATGAGAAAAAAAGGACCAGTTTTATCTGAGTTCTCCATGAACAGAAATAAAAGGCTCTACTGCACAGCACAGCAGAGTGACTTCTTTCCTAAAACCACAGTCTGCAGAAAATCCATCATAGATTTTTGTGATCCCAGAACCAAAAGTATCAGAATAATTAAAATCATCAAATAGAGACCTCCATGTTCACTTTAGGCATTCATCTCTCTCCCCACGTCTGGTCCTATCTATTTTATTTCTGTGACTATTCAGAATTTTTCAGATTTGCTACTCCAATATCCTAGAATATATTGATAAAATCCTGAATGAACCACAGATTTGCAGGAAACAAACCTACTGCATTCAAAAAGTCCTTTTGATCTTTCAACTTAGAGACAAAGCTCGACAAGGTTCTTGCACAGGAAACCTCCTCAGTGCTTTTGAGACTCTGATTGTATCTAATCATTATATCATTTGATGCCCAGGCACTTGCCAGCGTCTTTCCTAATAGAAACTCCAGGAGAAACTCCATTTTTCCAGGAAAAAATACACCAGAACTTTTTTTCTTTAGATAATCTGCAGGATCCCTATTTTGCGTGTTCCCACATGATTTCTTATAAGTTTTTGTTTCTCTCTCCAGGCTTCTGTGGCCCCAAGAAAAGATAATTGTTTTCTACATGGTTGCATTTTTGTATGTTTTCCTGGCTTCTTGCTTTGCATTTAATTTAGATTAGAGTCTTTATCTTTGGCTTACCAGAAGTCAGTGCATGATTACAGTGGCTCAAAGCCTGAGAACACGCATCCTGAAGGTACTTCTGGTAGATCTCAGATCTGTTCTTCATTTTTTTCTGAGGCCACAGTTGTGTCATACCAGTTACCAACCCACTTGTAAGATCACAACGCCTGGGAGCAAGTCTGTTTTCCCGGTTACCATTCTTGCAGGGCCTTCTCTGGCATTTCCTCCTGGATATTTTTTACAGCTAAATTATTCACCTTCAGTTCTCCTACCCCTCTCCCTCAAAGAAAATTACTGACTTTTCCTGCAGCAGGCTCCAGTTCTCAAATTTGTGTCTGTTACATAGAAGGTAAACTCAAATATTTGAAAAGTGGTTTTGCTGAGACTTTAATGCAGTCAGAGTATTCTGTGTAACCTCTAACAGTTACATTTGGCAGGCTCCTGGGAGAGAAGCAAAAATTAAAACTTTGTGCATTCCCAACATTTATTGGAGTGATTCTTCCAAAACCAAAGCTGACTGGGCTTGGAGTGGCCACTGGGAGAGCAAACAATTGCTCACTGACTTATCTGTAAATATGTCTAGATGGGTTCTCTACAGAAGTCCTTGTTCTCTCCTTCTTTTGTGCTAACTTTGTAATTTCAAATAGTGCCCAAGCTGCTTGAAGCCTCCATTTCAAATCATTAGGAAGCAGAAGTTGACAGCATGCCCCAATCTATTTTTATGGTGTATTTCCAAGCTAAAACAGACCCAAGGATCTGTTCTTTATCTTCAGCTATCGATAGATCTAAAAACTTATGGAAGGAACATGCATCACCACCAGCCTTGGCACAAACAGAGCACGCCTACATGGCTCTGCTGCAGAAAAACACACCTCTCCTCCCAGCTACCACAAGTTTGGATGGGGCAAGTGTCTTGCAACACCGGAAGCAGCAGCAATATATGAAAATACAGGCTGGCATCGGTTCAGCCCCCATTTCATCCCATCATTTCTCCTCTTTTTTTTTGTTGTTTTTTTTTTTGTTTTGTTTTGTTTTTGTTTTGTTTTGTTTTGTTTTTTGACACTAGGAAAGCATGGGACCTAACACAGGAGATGGGCAGAGCCCCAGCTAGCCAGCTGCTTTCTGAGCCACTGGTCTGTGGCCAAGCTGTTCAGAGCCATTCTTTTATCAGTCTAAACATTCAAGAAAATTTGCATTTGCCTCAATCTTCAAGGCAAAATCTACAGGTTACTCCCTTTTATTTCAGCTGCTTCTTTCAAATAAGCTTAATATTCTAGCACTAATAGGAGATCAAGCATCCAGAAGAAAGGACTTAACCCAACTGCCTTTGATTCTGCCCATTACTTACAAAGAAAGCCTGGCTGTCCCCACTGACTCCCTTCTGGTTACTTTCATCATCTGCTCTAAAATTGTGCCCTGATGTTATTCCCTTACAATGATATGATGCTGTGTAAGTTTCCAGCTCATAAAACCAGCAGTTATTGTTATTTTTGCATACCTTGACTGATTTAATTAGCAGACAGCATGTGTTATGGAAGGTCATAAAGATTTACCATTTCCAAAACATTCTTCTTGTCACTGTTGTGCAGTACTGGAAAGGATACACTAAGGCAAATTGGTTTTTTCTCAATTCAATGTAAGCTTTTTTCACTTGACCAAAATGAATATATTTAAGTTAGACAATAGAAATATGAAGGAATTTCTTTATTCATGGTTTTGCCACTCAGCAACTAAAGGTAAGGTTCTCCAAGGTGAGTAGTCTTTGTCTATACACATTAGCAATTGTCTAGGGGATGGAATACACAAAACTGCTTCCAGGTGACCTCCATTCAAGCTAAGAAATTCATTAACCATATTCAATTTAAAACTGAAATGAGAAAGAAAAGTGTAGCTTTTACAGTTTTATTCACTTCTCTTTCTATGAAGGCCTTGTTAAGTTATATCTCGCTGCACTTGAAACACAGTGACTGAGATTCCTTTGGAGAACGTGATTCTCAGTGAGTGTTTTGATCCTCTTTTTCCTACCTATGTGAAGGCCACTACTATCAGCATTCACTCATGTCCTTGATAATTCTCAAGCAGAGGTTTATAAAACCACCTGGCTGTGTTCACTTGCATATTGTCAGAGGCAACTGCAAATTCAGGCTTTCCTAATTGTCCACAGAAACCTGCTGTTCCTCTTAAGACATAAAACCAGACCCAGAAATATTGACCATTCCTAAAAGAAGCTAGACCTCAGTCCCTACAACATGGGCTGGAAATTCTTTTTACTGTTAACTCTGACTTGCCATACTGGACTATATTAATCTGCACCACCATGTATTCCTTCTGAAATCTACTGACAGTGAAACTGTGTTGAAAATGTACATGGTCCCTCTGTATCTACCAGGTTGACTCTTATCAACATCCAGAGTAGAATAAAGAAAAAACAAAAACAAAAAATAAACAACCACAAAATAACCAAAATACCCTCACATACTAGAAAATGTAGTAAACCCATGTTCTTGCCAAATGCAGTTTTCAGCTCTTTGTGTACATTTGGCCCCAGAGCTATTCATGCAAGCATGTACTTCTTTTTAAGTTTCTAACTTGGGAGGGGAGTGTCTCAGTGGCCCTGTGTTAACACTCACACACAAAGAAGTAACTCTCTGGAAAGCACAGCAAAATATTCCAGCATACCCAGCAATTTTGGTCACCTGAAAGAAGACATTTCAAAGGCGTCTGATTTTCACACAAAGACGTTCAGCAATTTCTGAAGATGTTTCATCTTTAACAGAGGCACCAGTGTCACTGGCTGCTTTTCATTTATCTTGCATGCCAATATTGTGACAGAGGGGGCACATGACATTCTTTATCTCTTTTCTGTGGCTCCCCAGCTTCATTACTCCCAAGACTTATCTGATGAGCTACATCAATGATATCCAGTCACTGATTAGTCTCTGCTTCCTCCAGATTCCTCCCAAGAGTTCTTTCTAATGATTGTCATCACACATGGCACTGGCTTGCACCATTTCACCAACAAGAACCAGGTCCAGATCCAAACACTCATGTAGGTGCCATGTCCTACAAGGAAGGAGAGACCCTCTTGAGTTGGTGTTTAGAATGATGGACAGGCTGAACATGTAATGTACAGCTCAGCACATGGAAAAACGTATCTTTGGTGTTATTTCTGATATTGTATCATCTCTCAGACAATGCACATATCTCAAGACCACAAATTGGCTTCTTATATGAACTGTAGATTCAACCCAAGTTACTTCCTGCCCTTAGAGACTTGAATCACTCCTTGCATAAGGATGACAGTAGCTCTTATACAGTTGACTGAGCAGGTGATTATGGCAGCACTCATCCTGTAGACAGCAGTGTAGTCACTTGAGATCTTTCCTAGGAATGGAAAGACCTAGGTTGTGACATAGTTGTAACCCACAACTTTCAGAGCACAGCAGAGAACCGGGGACTTACAAGATGGAAAAGTCACAAAGCCATTACAAGAGAAAACAATTAACTATGTTATTATAACCATCTTATCTTTCTACTTTTGACACAAATTTGAATGAACGTGCAGTTTTCTCTGCTCGAAGTGAATCGTAATATTGTCAGTAGATGCCAGTGGCATTCAAAGCATAGCAACCAGTGAGAGAGCTTGGTGCAGACACACCTAATCTGGGAATCCTACGTGGCCTGACAGGACATAGATCACTCAAAATTGGAGTGGGTACACAGAGCTTGGGTAAATTCACTAGAAAACCCACTCAGTGCCAGGCATCTACTTTGTCCCTAAGTTGTAACATTTTTTCTTAAGTCCCTCTTTTTAAAAGAAGCTAGCCCAGTCTCTGTTAAAAATGTAAGTAGGCTTGAGTACTCGAAAATGTACAAGGGTTTGCTTCACAGGGCACGAGTGTCAGACAGAGCACAATCAGATAGCTGGGGACTTCCACTGGGTGACACAGAGTAGGGAAATTAAGCTCCTATTCTGAATTTCCTCAGAGGAGGCTCAGCCCATT
Source organism: Chaetura pelagica (assembly GCF_000747805.2). Lineage (NCBI taxonomy): Eukaryota > Metazoa > Chordata > Aves > Apodiformes > Apodidae > Chaetura > Chaetura pelagica. Next base: position 819,132 of record NW_009954309.1, read on the forward strand.
GCCTGTAACAGGAGCTGAAGATAACCAGCTATCTCAGGGAAGCATTTCATATTGACTGTTATGACTTGTATGTACAAGTACCCTTCTGAGGGCTAAAAGGGCCTCATCCTGCTTTTCTTCAAACCCATAACAACACTTTTAAAGAGGTAAAAATTTCGATAGATTAGATTTGACACGCGACAAGAAGAGGCAACATCTGTTACATCCACCAATAAGGGTATCATGCTTACAAAGGTTCTCCCTCACCCACACAAAGCCTATAATTAGACACCATGTGGGCAGGTCCGCACCCACCACTGCGGGACAGATTCCAAGTGAAAAGAGCCAGTAGCAAGCAGGAGTTGACAGGGAGCTGAACAGAGCTTGCAAAGCAACAACCCTATCTGCACACAGAGTGGTAAGTGGCTGAAAACTTGGTAGGGTTTTTGGGCAGGTGTCCTTACTAACTGGTGGTTGGGGCTGGAGGACTGTGAGGACTCCTGCTTGAAAAAAGGCAGGATGGACAGTATGGTCTGAGTCAAGAGGTGAAAAACAAACAGCAGGACTCAAAGTGATCCTGAGGAGACCCTGGAAGTAGCTACAAGGTTTATAACTTCTCAATTCCAGGAAATCCCAGTAGGAGATGGGAATTCCTGGACTATGATAATGTAATCCAGATAGGAAAAGAGGGTGTATTCAGTGGGGCTAAAGGTGACTTAAGACTGAATACGTGTTTTGAAAGTCTTTTTAAAGAAAGAAAAATAACTACATAATTCAGCATTATTAGGAGCACTGCAAATTTAAAGGGAGAGAGAAGTGGGGAAGACTTACACAGCTAATATGTGAAAAAACATAGCAAATTAGACTCTTTTGATAGACTTCTGTACAGAAAAAGTTAAACGAGCCATCAGCAAGGGTTATTCTGCACTTCAGAAATGGCTAAAAGCAAATAGTGTTGGTCTTGTAGTTCACTAAATTTAACAGTAGCTTAAACATGAAGAGGAACAGTGAAGGTCCTTCTGGAAAGAGAGACAAACAAGTCAGCTGAAGGCTCCCTAGTTGGCACAGAGTTGGCACAGCCACCTCCCAAAACTGAATCACGTTTGTTGGGGTTTTATGATGCTTGTTGTCAGATTAAATGTTCATAATTGTCTTCGTAAAATTAAATGTATGAATACCAGTGCAGGGTCAAGGTGATAACTCTATTATTTAGGAAATCAGAGCAGATACAACACAAAGACCTGAAGTGGGAATCCAAGGACTTGATATTTAACACATTTGCTTTACTATTACCCTGTAATTTCTTTAGATTGTTCATTGTTTCTAAGAAACTGACCAGAACAACTTAAAAGCCCAAACCTACTGCATCCTCCAACGATGAACAAATATACATACAACTTTGCACACTTACTGAACTTCCATTGGAACACTGCCCACATTAAACGCCTCTAGAAAGAATTTGAATCACTATTCTGAGTCATTATTTCAGGTTAATGCCCCAGGTCACTGGCTCAGGTTCAGTTTAAGAGGTCAGCAGATACTCAGAAAACTCTCTTGCCCAAACCAGACAACATGTGCAAGCTCTGCCTTGTCTTGTTTGTGACTTCTTACTGGCTGGTTTGGAGATGAAAATCTACAAAGGGTTCTGGGCATCTTTGCTCCATTACTAAGTTGATTTATCTAATGTTAAATTTATGGGTTTCAGAGCTGTGCCTGGAAAAGATGGTATCATTTGTACACTGGTAAAGAACAGGACAAACAAGCTCTACGAAATTACATTAAAATAAAACAAACAAACAAACAAAATAACACTGCCCTTTTGCATATCAGTAAATATTTAGGTAATCTTCTTTATGAGACATTAAGATATTATTGTGTTTGTTTTTTTTCCTTAGTTTCTTTCACCACTTTGGTTCATGTTACAATTTGAGGGTGTGCAATTAGCAAGTGTTCTCTAAATGCCTCAGGCTCAAAGCCATGGAAGGATTTGCTGAGAGAAGAGGAAATTTAACCTGTAACTTCTGTACACTAAGCTATGGATGGCTACTTCTCCTCTGCGATGCCTTTACACTATTAACTGAGCACTGTGCCACACTGGAGATATAGAACTGACAAAAAAAATCAGTTTAAGGACAGTGCCACTGTAGGAAGTGTAGTTGGAGTGGTAAGGCAGGAAAAGATGGGAAAAAAATAAATAGCAAAAAATAAAAAGACTTGAAAGAAAGTAAAGAACTTCAACTTCAGTGTAGAAGGGGGGAAAGCAGACCTGAAACGTACATGCAGCACCAATAAAGCCTCTGTAGTTTTTAAATAATACTCCCACCTATATATTTAACACAATGCATATATGAAAATTACTATTCTCCCATCTTTATATGTGGAAACAAAGACTTACAAGTTCCTTGGCACTTCAAAAGTCACTAGTAATACTTTAGCAAGACTTCAAAAGCCTTTTCAGTTATTGCTTCCTCAGATGCTCACTCCATTCTGTCTGATACACCATGTGACAGCATTTACTTTCCCAAACAATCAAAAATAATCCAAAATTCATGACCTGTACTTTTCATTTACTGATCCCTTAGTCTAGATGTCAGTATCTTTTCAGTACCAGCTCATGTCCAGCAATCCCAGTGTTGAAAGCTGGCATGCAGGTTAATGGCAGGAGCTGATTCCTCTAAAACCCTCATCAGTCATGATCTATCACGAGCAGAGAGTAACTATAGGGCCAAAGAACACAGCTGAACAGACATGATCCCAGCTTGATCATGATGTGATGTGATGGTGCACAGTAGCAAGAGCTGATTTTGTAAAACTCAGAGCTGCCTTCTAATTATTTGCCATTATAGTATGAGATACAATAATTACTCAATCTTAAATCTACTTAATCCATGCATTTAATTTTTAATCTACTTAACTGTTGTGGTAGTGCATGTTTATAATTTTACTTCCTTAATCAAGATATCAAGTAGCAGAGCAGATCTTATTAAAATCCAAGTATCATGAGACTTATAATGTTGATCTTATAAGAGTTACATTAGTTTGTCATGTCGTGCAACTGAATTCTATTACTCAACTTAATCTTTTAACAGTTTTTTCACAATTTTTTTTCATCACTGAGTATCCTGTGGAGTGTTAATTATTCTCCCTCAGGCTGATAATAGACTGAGACTCCACAGGTCCAAAATTCCTCACGTAATTCATCCTAATCTTTTTACCTGTTAGCATAACAGTTTTCTTCGAACTCCATCTCTGGAATTTTCTTACTAATCAATAACAAAAAAATGTCCAGAGTTGTTGTTTTTTTTAATAGGTTTTTATTTCTATAAAGATCTCAGCTATGAATTACCAAAGTCCAATGATTTTTAAGTCAGCTGCTCCAGCAGCTGCTCTACAGCAGATCTAGAAATATTGACTGAACAGAGTATCACCATGAAGACTTTTTTTCCTGGTGTGAACAACATCAGCTGGCTTTGATAAAGAGAGATCAAGTGTAAACATTTCACTTTAGCTGCATCATTGCCTTTTTTTCCTCCATTTTATCTAACAATGGACCAAAAACATTGCAGCTTTTTAACTCTTTCATGCACGTAATGTTCATTCTTCATTGATGTCTTAATTCTACTGGCCATAAATGCACATCTTGGCATTACTGTTTTCCTTATGAAATCTGTGTGACTTCTAGCTATTAATTCCCAGTAACAAATATTCCCCATTTCATCCTCTTACATTCTCCCAGTCCCTTTAATTTTACCAAATTGACCAGTAGGTTTTTTATCTCTTTTTCTTATTTTTTTTTTTCAGTGTAAATCTACCCAGAGATTAAAGAGAACAGTGGCCATTTTGTATCCTCTTCCTGCTCACCAAGGAAAGAGATAACAAGGGTGATAAGAGAATGGTGAGTAAAACGGTCAGCAATAAGATAGATAAACAACATATCTTGCTTTAAGCTAAAAAAATATTTACTGCCGTGAGATTATTAGGTTTGGTAATGGTTTCAAGCTAGAAAAGGGTAGATTTTGGTTGGATATTAGGAAAAAGTTCTTAATTTGAGAGTGGTGGATCACTGGAACAGGTTGCCTAGAGAGGTGGTGGAGGCCCCATCCCTAGAGCCATTCAAGGTCAGGCTTGATGGGGCTCTGGACACTCTATTCTAGTGTGAGATGTCCCTGCTTATTGTAGGGGGGTTGGACTAGATGACCTTTAGAGGTCCCTTCCAACCCAAGACATTCTACGATTCTATGAAATGTTGATAAATGGAAACTCTGAGACTGGACTTGCTTTGCTTGAATAGACTGTCCTGGTGTGGATACATGTGTGGAACTTAAAAACAGACTCTTGACAGTCATTATGAAGATTTCCTCATATCTAACAAACCATCCATCAGTGGCTCAGGACTCACAGGCTGAGGAACAGTATCCAGTAGGAGACTCAAGGGCCTACTGTGAAGGGCAACCACTGCTACAGTGCAGGTTTTAAATTCTGTGAACAGGTGCATTTATTTTTTC
>NW_009954309.1:823667-831847 GCF_000747805.2 Chaetura pelagica
CTCTGTCCACTGAGGACAATAATTGAGAGCTCAGCATTCAGAAGCTGGCCTGCCAGCAACACTGGCTGGGCTGAGATCACCTTCACAAACAAGTCATTCCAGTTACTCTTGTTCAGCACTAAGCCTCTTAAATGCCCAGTGAAAGAATTTTCCCCCATCAAATTGTACACTGCCCCAACTCTTTTTACAAAGATACAATTTCTTAACCTCTTTGCAACTTTTTTTTTCCCAGTCTTCTACTTCTTACCTAGCTACACTGTCAACTCTACTTTCTGACTTGAAAGGAAGAACCTCTGAAAGGAAATTACTGATCACTTCTATTTGGCAAACCTCCCACTTTTTCTAAACTCGTTACTCATGAGACTGCCTTTTAGATTTTGGGTCTAAAATGAAATTATGCTGTCCTTCCTGCTGTAGTGTTCCCAACATGGACCATACATCTCCTGAGTATAAGAGCTCCCCATTAAAAATAAACAAATCCTACTGAGCTAATTCGTTTGATGAGCCACATCTTCTGTGATTTTCCTGCACTGTCAACAGGTTCTCATCACAATGATGATACTTCCAGACAAATACAGAGCTGAACAGAGGTGCTCCTCTTGGCTAACAGCCAGGACTTCTCCATTCCTGTCTGTCATCAGCTGCTTAGAATAACTCCTGATCCTTTTTGCTCCTACTCTTACTCAGATGCCCTCTCCACTTTCCACTGTCCCTGAGCAGCCACTTTTCTTCTCTGTTGACTATATCAGAACTGGAAATAGAGTTGTATTTCCAAGGAAATCTTGTGATTCTTCTCAGCTCTGCACTTTGCAGCTCCACCTCACTGCTTAGATATTCAGCCTTGATCCTCTACCCTACCACATAAACAAGGAGCTATTACCACAGAGGGACTTCAGAGCTGATAAGAGACACACTCTGCACTCTGACCCAGCCCATTTGGCTTGGTTAGGGAACCACATCATTACAGCCACCTGGTCCAATTTCCACAAAAAAAAACCCACATAAATGGATCACATGTCTCCTAACTGATATTTGGCACACAGGCTTCACGGAAAAATTCTGTGAGATTATCAAGTGTTCCTTCTTTTTTTTTCTTCTGAGAGCATTTGGTAGTGTCAACGACCTTCTGAGCATTGGTTTTCTAGCTTTCTTACATTCCCAAGCATCTAAAAATACCCCTTGGAGACAGTTTCCCACATAGCAAGATTATACCTACTAGATTTACCATTTTTTCTTATACTTCCAATGAGTTATTGCAGTTGCAGCTTGATGTTTTTGCTTTATAAGACAAGAAGCATTTGGAAAGTGGGAAGCAGGTGCCATAGGAAACACCTAGAAGAGGAAATGGAGAACAGTGAATGAGACAGACAAGAGGCAAGGAAAATGGTAAAATATGTGGAAGCCTGACCATGGGAAAGCAGGAGTCTGAATAAAGTCAGGGATCTGAAAGTGAATAAATCCAAAACGCCCTGGGTAAAAGCAGCACAAATAGCACAAAGAACAGAATGATAAAATCACTGTGGTTAGAAAATATCTTTAAGACAATTGAGTCCAACCCAGCACTGCCAAGTCCATCACTAAATCGTGTCCCTCAGCTCCACAGCTACATGTCTTTTAAATGCCTTCAGGGGCGGTGACTCAACCTCTGCCTTGGGCAGCCTATTCCAGTGCCTGACAACCCTTTTGGTGAAGAAATTGTTCCTAATATCCAATCTAAACCTCCCCTGGCACACCTTAAGGCCATTTCCTCTTATCATATCCCTTTTTACTTGGGAGAAGAGACCAACCCCCACCTCACTACAACCTCCTTTCAGGTAGTTGTAGTCTCTCTAGTCAGGTAGCCCCTCAACCTCCTTTTCTCCAGTCTAAACAACACCAATTCCTTCAGGACCTCCTCTTAAGACCCTTCACCAGTTTCATTGCCTTTCTTCTGACACACTCCAGCACCTCAGTGTCCTTCTTGTTATGAGGGACTGAAGCTGTCAAGCATGTTTGACTTTACCAAGTTATAGGTATCACTGTCTTTGTTCTACCACACCTCCCACCTACCTTCTCATGGCAGAAATTAGGACCTTGTGATATGATTCACTCCCTCAGCACCTGCATGCAGTATTGGCTGTGCAAGAAATGCCATGTACAGCAAAACTAAGTGGAGGGCAAGGATCATCTCCCTCCTCCTGCTGGCAATACTCCTCCTAGCGCAGCCCAAGGTGCTCACAGCTGCCTTTGCTGCAAGGGCATCTTGCTGGGTTATGGTCAACTGGTGTCCACCAGCATCCCCAAGTCTCTTTCTGCAATGCTTCTTTCCCACTGATGGGTCCTCAGTATATGAAGTTATTCCTCTTTGCATTTCTCTTTGCATTACACTCTTCAAAAAGGACAAATCACCCTAAGGAAAATGCTTAACCTGTATATTCAATTTGCTTTAGGTGGTTGGAGTATGGATTCTTGCATTTTATCTCCTTGGCACAGTAGCAGGTGAGACACAATATCTATAAATAAACTACCACCAGAAGGTGAATTCAGACAAAATAATATATAGGAGATGATGACTGGTATTTTCCTTTACATTGAAATTGCAGTATGATTTGCTCATTGGGTGACTGTGTGATGTCTATTATTGTGCATGGAACTAATGCAAAAAGGCTCTGCTCTGTTTTAATTTTATTAATAGTAATACAAGAGGCATAAATCTGTGCTGAAAATTCACAGGGAAATTCAGAGTCATGTGTCCTACCACTATCAAGAAAGTGCATGAGCTGCCTTTCCATGACTGCTGTGCACAAAGAACCCCTCAGCAGCAGGGTGCTTAGCATGACTGTGCTAAAGCATAGAAGCTGGACATAAGTGAGCAAGAGACCTGTTTGATCTAGAAAAAGCTACTACATTGAAAGAAATTATCATTTCACTCACAGCACCAGGTTACTGACCAGGTAACCTTCATTCCTGTGAGCAGAAACACTGCTTTAGAGTAGGAAGCATGCAGAAGCAATTCTAACAAAAGACACTTGTAAAAGGAATTTGAATTCATCCTTTACAAGCCTAAGAAATTGTGTCAGAAAAGTGTCTGGGTCTTCATGTGGATTATCCTCAAATTATTTAGCTCCCCTTGTGTTACCTGCTTCAAGCAATAACCATAAAGAAAACAAGAATTAATCTCAGTTTCAAAATTAATCATGAAAATACATCCTTAATTTTCTGCTCTTCAGACTGTTGCAGTCTCAAACACATAATCAAGCATCAGAGAGTCCAAAATATAAATAAGTTGTTTCTTCTGCTCTAGGTAAAGAAGTTTGCTACCCCAGGATTGGCTGTTTTACAGATGACCCACCCTGGTCTGGGGTACCAGGGAGACTTCTGACAGGTTTGCCTGACTCTCCAGAGCATATGAACATCAGCTTCAACCTCTACACCAGAGAAACGGGAAATAACTCACAGGTGACACTTATTTTTAACATCGTGAGCTGACTAAACCTACAAATGTTTGTTAACTGGTTAAAAAGTCCACGTCAGTCATCACAGGCAAATGTGTACTGCAGGGCACATCATGTTGTGAAGGAACTGTAGGACACACCAGCTTTCCTGGTGTTTCCCTGTTCGCGGATATGGGCTATGACTGACTACTTCCTGCATGCATGAAAGTCTCCAAAGGAAGCTGAGCAGCCTTCTGAGTATGCAGAGAGGAGAGCAAATCCTGCTGTTTTATAGGGGAGCTGAGCTAGGAAATATTGTCTCTTCTAAAAAGAAAGGTCAGAACAAGACTGATTTTATGTGGTTTCCAAATCCAGTTTCCTCCTTGAAATCTGAATGATTTTGCATTGCTACCTGCCTCTCTGCACTCTGAAAATAAGATAGAACCACTCAAATTGCCTCTAGAATCATAGAATCATTAAGGTTGGAAGGGACTTTAAAGATCATCAAGTTCCAACCCTCCTGCCATGAGAAGGGAACCCTAACACTAGACCAGGTTGCACAAAAACTCATCCAATCTGGCCTTAAAAACCTCCAGGGATGGGGCATCAACAACCTCCCTGGGCAACCCATCCCAGTTCCTCACCACCCTTAGAGTGAAGAATTGCTTCCGAATATCTAACCTAAATCTCCCCTCTCTCAGTGTAAAACCATTACCCCTTGTCCTATCACTATCTTCTCTGATGAAAAGCTCCTCCCCAGCTTTCCTGTAGCCCCTTTCAAGTACTGGAAGGTGCCATAAGGTCTCCCCAGAGCCTTCTCTTCTCCAGGCTGAACAGCCCCAACTCTCTCAGCCTGTCTTTACAGCAGAGCTGCTCCAGCCCTTGGATCATCTTGGTGGCCCTTCTGTGGACCCTATCCAACAGCTCCATGTCTTTCCTGTGCTGAGGGCACCAGAACTGTGCACAGCACTCCAGGTGGGGTCTCACCAGAGCAGAGGGGCAGAATCACCTCCCTGGCCCTGCTGGCCACACTTCTTTTGATGCAGCCCAGGATGCAGTTGCTCTCTGGGCTCAGCACACACTGGTGGCTCATGTTGAGCTTCTCATCAACTCCCACCCCCAAGTCCTACTCCTCAGGACTGCTCTCCTTCCATTCTTCCCCAGCCTGTATTTGTGCCTGGGGTTGTGCTGACCCAGGAGCAGGACCCTGCACTTGGTCTTGTTGAACTTCATGAGGTTGGCACTGGCCCAGCTCTCCAGCCTGTCAAGGGCCCTCTGGATGGCCTCCCTTCCCTCTTGGGTGTCAACCACACCACACAGCTTGGTATCATCAGCAAACTTGCTGAGGATAAACTCAATCCCACTGTCCCTGTCTCCAACAAAGATGTTAAACAGCACTGGTCCCAGTACTGACCCCTGAGGGACACCACTCGTCACCTGCCTCCCTTTGGACATGTCCCAAAATACAGAGCATAGCAATGCAGAGGAACCAGTAAGACCAGGGGCTGGGACCACATCACTTCAGCAAATGCCTATGAAGCTGCCAAATCCCTTGCAAGGATTTCAGTGTCCCCTGAGCTGTAAAGGAATGTTTGGGATTCCTCTGGCATGAAGGAGGATGCCATCACTGCCACTGCAGGCATTTCTGCTTGCAGAAATCCTGGTAGTCATGCTGAGACTCCCACTCAGGCTCTCTAAGGATGAGGAGTCATACCTGTAATAAACTTTTACAAACTGCAGAGCAGGAACATGTGAGCACACAAGATACATTTACTAGCAGGTTACTCAGCACTTCTGCTGTTGACAAAAGTCAAAATACACCTTGCACTACTTCCTAAATTTAAGGCACAGCCCTTCCCTGCCCAAACTCCCTGTGCTTACATCATAGACCCTGTATTTGGCAGGAAATAATACAGTCAGAGATCATTCTCAGAGAAAAAGGAAAATATATAAACATATAATTAAGCATCTTGTAGCAATGTGTCAAGATCAGCTTCACCCCTACTTGCACGCTGTTCTTGCATGAAATTCTTTCAGCCTTTCTGGAGTAGCTAATGACCAAAACAGTCACAGAAACATCATCTACACAGAAAAAAAAAAAATTAAAAAAAAGTAAAAAAAAAAAATAAATCCATTGCTTAGATGTGGAGAAGCACATTGAAGTCCCAGGTCAGGTCAGTAAAAGGCCAAGCTGAACCAGGAGATGTGGAGCTGGTGGGCTGCTCTCTGGAGGAACCCATCCAACTCAGGCCAACAGTTTTCTTGTGACACTGTGGGCCTTTTAGGCAGCTTCATATTCCAGGTAAGGGGGTTCTTCCAGCCTTAAGCAAAATATGGAGGAGCAGCAGAAACCACATGGGTACAACATCTTGGGAAACCACAGTGGAACTGAGAGAGGTGAGATACAGGGGTCCCTGGGTTCCAAAAATGACAAACTCTGCCCATTCACAGTAGTTCCTTCAGTTCTGCAGAGGGGATGGCCTAGCTGACTATTTTTAAATGTTTGAAAGTGTGCATAGAATAAACACCTTAAATTGTTATTAATTTTTTTTACACACAGGTGATCTCAGCGATAAACTCCTCAACCATCAAAACTTCACATTTTTCCCCACGTAGGAAAACCTCCTTCATCATTCACGGATTTGGCAGCACTGGAAAAGAAGGCTGGGTGGTAGAAATGTGCTTGGTAGGAGAAAGTATCCTCTGATTTCCATCAGCAGTTGTAACTACAACCTGTCAGTATCCTTTGGGTGTTAATTTCCATTGTGACAGTTCATTAGGTAGTAGCAGACACCAACCAAGAAGTAAATTTCACAAAAGGCAAAACATTCCCACCATGGAAGATGCAGCTAGTCAAGGCTCCTTACTCACCTCTGATATTTTGCTTCTCTAGGAAATTTCCATCCCCAAGCCCTACAGATCAGACCAAAGCAACAAAGTGAACACAGATGTTGCCAGCCTCCACACCACTGTCAGAATATAGGATTAGACATGTCAATTCACTGCTTCTCCCATTAGGAGCAGTTCAATTACAGTGTGCAATGAGAAAAAAAAGATTTCAAATGTCAAATGTGGAAGCTGCCATGAAATGGAGCTGGGTGCACTCTCACCAGCTGAGTGTAGAGGGTCCCTGACAGCCATGGCTCTGATAGATAAGTAAAATCCACTCTAGTTTCTCTTGTTTCCACAATAGCAGGGAAAAGGACAAGCTAGAAAAAGACTACCACTGAATACTAAGTCACAGATCTGCAGCATTATTTGTGTTCAGAAGTCTATGATAACTTTCAAACTAGAATATTAATGTTCCAATTTTTTCAGTTGAAAAGAAACAACAGGTGCCTCTCCACACTAAAACTTACAGTGCCTGCAGGATAGGGAGTCCAGGATTCTGAAACGGGTTGCCCTGGGAGGTTGTTGATGCCCCATCCCTGGAGGTTTTTAAGGCCAGGTTGGAAGAGGTTTTGTGCAACCTGGTCTAGTGGTTGGATTCCCTGCTCATGGCAGGGGGGTTGGAACTGGATGACCTTTAAGGTCCCTTCCAACCTTAATGATTCTATATATACAAATGGCTTAAAAAGTAAAGTATTTTTATTAAGGTCTGTCATAATTGATACTTTCTGGATTAATGGCTTCTTATACTGTTTTTTAAGAGGATGCATGTTTCAGTGCTGTGGGGCCTACAGCAAAGAGTCCTGTTCAGCAAAGAATGAGAAACTCCATTATTATATTATGGATCAAAACAAAAAGAGGGCAGATTTACATTAGACATTAGGAAGAAATTATTTAGCGTGAGGGTGGTGAGACCCTGGCCCAGGTTGCCCAGGGAAGCTGTGGCTGCCCCATCCCTGGCAGTGTTGAAGGGCAGGTTGGATGGGGCTTGGAGCAACCTGGGCTGGTGGGAGGTGTCCCTGCCCATGCAGGGGGGTGGGACTGGATGATCTTCAAGGTCCCTTCCAACTCAAACCATTCTAGGATTCTGTGATTACTTTTTAGGGTTTCACCTGGTTTACACTGAACCTCTGTTAGCTACTTTCTTTCCTTAAATACTTTCCTCTGTGTGTTCCCACCCCAGGTGTTACTGGAAGTGGAGAACAGCAACTGCATTGCTGTGGACTGGAGCGACGGAGCGAAGGGCACCTACGCGACCGCAGTGAACAACATCCGCGTGCTTGGGGCCGAGGTTGCTTATTTCCTAGAAACCTTACAGGTAAAAAGAGGCAGCTTTACCACCTGCAGCTCTTACCTCGGTGTGGTGTGGTCCCAGTGCTGCTACTTTGATTTTGAACCTTGTCCAGGCCAGGCAGCGCTGCAAGAAGGGCTGTGCAATGCATGCAGTCGTGACCCAGCTAATCGCACTAATTATCGGCTCTGTTAGGGCTTCTCGCAGCCGCAAAAGACGCCAATGAAGCTGTTGTGGCTGAAAAGGAGGGCCAAGCAATTAAGGACCAGTAGGTGGCAACATTTCCATATGATGATACAGGCAATAGGCTGCGGGACTGAGCGAGACCTGCCAGTTCAGCGCCTACAAGCGATTTGCCAGCGTCGTACGCGTGTGCTAGGAGTAAATTAGTACCTCAGTTTAGCACCACGGAAGTGAGCAGAAGCCGGTTCACTCGGTAATGCCACACTTGCTGCCTACAAGCACGATAAGCTGTCCTGTTGCCATCTAGTTGTGAACTTCACGCTGGCGAGCGCAGGTGTCCACACGTACGTACGCAGCACGGAGCTGCTCGGTGGCCAAGTTTAAGAGTATCAGCATTTCCTGCT